>NC_091293.1:23145189-23192689 GCF_038502225.1 Cherax quadricarinatus | reverse complement strand
ATTGCTACAACATTGCTACAACATTGCTACAACATTGCTACAACGCTGCTACAACATTGCTACAACACTGCTACAACACTGCTACAACATTGCTACAACATTGCTACAACATTGCTACAACATTGCTACAACACTCCTACAACATTGCTACAGCACTGCTACAACACTGCTACAACATTGCTACAACACTGCTACAACATTGCTACAACACTGCTACAACATTGCTACAACATTGCTACAACACTGCTACAACACTGCTACAACATTGCTACAACACTGCTACAACACTGCTACAACATTGCTACAACACTGCTACAACATTGCTACAACATTGCTACAACACTGCTACAACATTGCTACAACATTGCTACAACACTGCTACAACATTGCTACAACATTGCTCCAACATTGCTACAACACTGCTACAACATTGCTACAACAATGCTACAACAATGCTACAACATTGCTACAACATTGCTCGAACATTGCTACAACATTGCTACAACATTGCTACAACATTGCTCCAACATAGCTACAACATTGCTACAACATTGCTACAACACTGCTACAACATTGCTACAACATTGCTACAAAACTGCTACAACACTGCTACAACATTGCTCCAACATTGCTACATTGCTACAACACTGCTACAACACTGCTACAACATTGCTACAACATTGCTACAGCATTGCTACAACACTGCTACAACATTGCTACAACATTGCTACAACATTGCTACAACATTGCTACAACATTGCTACAACACTGCTGCAACATTGCTACAACATTGCTACAACACTGCTACAACACTGCTACAACACTGCTACAACATTGCTACAACATTGCTATAACATTGCTACAACACTGCTACAACACTGCTAAAACATTGCTACAACACTGCTTCAACACTGCTACAACACTGCTACAACACTGCTACAACATTGCTACAACATTGCTACAAAACTGCTACAACACTGCTACAACACTGCTATAACATTGCTACAACATTGCTACAACACTGCTACAACACTGCTACAACATTGCTACAACATTGCAACAACATTGCTACAACACTGCTACAACATTGCTACAACACTGCTACAACACTCCTACAACATTGCTACAACATTGCTACAACACTGCTACAACATTGCTACAACACTGCTACAACATTGCTACAACATTGCTACAACACTGCTACAACACTGCTACAACACTGCTACAACATTGCTACAACACTGCTACAACACTGCTACAACACTGCTACAACATTGCTACAACATTGCTACAACACTGCTACAACATTGCTACAACACTGCTACAACACTGCTACAACATTGCTACAACACTGCTACAACATTGCTACAACACTGCTACAACACTGCTACAACATTGCTACAACATTGCTACAACATTGCCACAACAATGCTACAACACTGCTACAACATTGCTACAACACTGCTACAACATTGCTACAACACTGCTACAACACTGCTACAACACTGGTACAACATTGCTACAACATTGCTACAACACTGCTACAACATTGCTACAACATTGCTACAACACTGCTACAACATTGCTACAACATTGCTACAACACTGCTACAACATTGCTACAACATTGCTACAACATTGCTACAACAATGCTACAACATTGCTACAACATTGCTACAACACTGTTACAACACTGCTACATCATTGCTACAACATTGCTACAACATTGCTACAACACTGCTACAACATTGCTTCAACATTGCTACAACACTGCTACAACATTGCTACAACATTGCTACAACATTGCTACAACATTGCTACAACACTGCTACAACATTCCTACAACATTGCTACAACATTGCTACAACACTGCTACAACATTGCTACAACATTGCTACAACATTGCTACAACATTGCTACAACATTGCTACAACATTGCTACAACGCTGCTACAACATTGCTACAACATTCCTACAACATTCCTACAACATTCCTACAACATTGCTACAACATTGCTACAACATTGCTTCAACATTGCTACAACATTGCTACATCATTGCTTCATTGCTACATTGCTACAACATTGCTACAACACTGCTACAACATTGCTACAACACTGCTACAACATTGCTACAACATTGCTACAACACTGCTACAACATTGCTACAACACTGCTACAACATTGCTACAACATTGCTACAACATTGCTACAACACTGCTACAACATTGCTACAACAATGCTACAACAATGCTACAACATTGCTACAACATTGCTCGAACATTGCTACAACATTGCTACAACATTGCTACAACATTGCTCCAACATAGCTACAACATTGCTACAACATTGCTACAACACTGCTACAACATTGCTACAACATTGCTACAAAACTGCTACAACACTGCTACAACATTGCCCCAACATTGCTACATTGCTACAACACTGCTACAACACTGCTACAACATTGCTACAACATTGCTACAGCATTGCTACAACACTGCTACAACATTGCTACAACATTGCTACAACATTGCTACAACATTGCTACAACATTGCTACAACACTGCTGCAACACTGCTACAACACTGCTACAACACTGCTACAACATTGCTAAAACATTGCTATAACATTGCTACAACACTGCTACAACACTGCTAAAACACTGCTACAACATTGCTACAACACTGCTTCAACACTGCTACAACATTGCTACAACATTGCTACAACACTGCTACAACACTGCTACAACACTGCTATAACATTGCTACAACATTGCTACAACACTGCTACAACACTGCTACAACACTGCTACAACATTGCAACAACATTGCTACAACACTGCTACAATATTGCTACAACACTGCTACAACACTGCTACAACATTGCTACAACATTGCTACAACACTGCTACAACATTGCTACAACATTGCTACAACATTGCTACAACACTGCTACAACACTGCTACAACACTGCTACAACACTGCTACAACATTGCTACAACACTGCTACAACACTGCTACAACACTGCTACAACATTGCTACAACATTGCTACAACACTGCTACAACATTGCTACAACACTGCTACAACACTGCTACAACATTGCTACAACACTGCTACAACATTGCTACAACACTGCTACAACACTGCTACAACACTGCTACAACATTGCTACAACATTGCTACAACATTGCCACAACACTGCTACAACACTGCTACAACATTGCTACAACACTGCTACAAAACTGCTACAACACTGCTACAACACTGCTACAACATTGCTACAACATTGCTACAACACTGCTACAACATTGCTACAACATTGCTACAACACTGCTACAACATTGCTACAACATTGCTACAACACTGCTACAACACTGCTACAACATTGCTACAACATTGCTACAACATTGCTACAACAATGCTACAACATTGCTACAACATTGCTACAACACTGTTACAACACTGCTACATCATTGCTACAACATTGCTACAACATTGCTACAACACTGCTACAACACTGCTACAACATTGCTACAACACTGCTACAACATTGCTTCAACATTGCTACAACATTGCTAGAACATTGCTACAACACTGCTACAACATTGCTACAACATTGCTACAACATTGCTACAACATTGCTACAACACTGCTACAACATTGCTTCAACATTGCTACAACACTGCTACAACATTGCTACAACATTGCTACAACATTGCTACAACATTGCTACAACATTGCTACAACACTGCTACAACATTCCTACAACATTGCTACAACATTGCTACAACACTGCTACAACATTGCTACAACATTGCTACAACATTGCTACAACATTGCTACAACATTGCTACAACATTGCTACAACGCTGCTACAACATTGCTACAACATTGCTACAACATTCCTACAACATTCCTACAACATTGCTACAACATTGCTACAACATTGCTTCAACATTGCTACAACATTGCTACATCATTGCTTCATTGCTACATTGCTACAACATTGCTACAACACTGCTACAACATTGCTACAACACTGCTACAACATTGCTACAACATTGCTACAACACTGCTACAACATTGCTACAACACTGCTACAACATTGCTACAACATTGCTACAACATTCCTACAACACTGCTACAACATTGCTACAACACTGCTACAACATTGCTACAACATTGCTACAACATTGCTATAACATTGCTACAACATTGCTACAACATTGCTACAACACTGCTACAACATTGCTACAACACTGCTACAACATTGCTACAACATTGCTACAACACTGCTACAACATTGCTACAACATTGCTACAACATTGTTACAACATTGCTACAACATTGCTACAACATTGCTACAACACTGCTACAACATTGCTACAACACTGCTACAACATTGCTACAACATTGCTACAACATTGCTACAACATTGCTACAACACTGCTACAACATTGCTACAACATTGCTACAACACTGCTACAACATTGCTACAACACTGCTACAACACTGCTACAACATTGCTACAACATTGCTACAAAATTGCTACAACATTGCTACAACATTGCTAGAACATTGCTACAACACTGCTACAACATTGCTACAAAATTGCTACAACATTGCTACAACATTGCTACAACATTGCTACAACACTGCTACAACATTGCTACAACATTGCTACAACATTGCTACAACATTGCTCCAACACTGCTACAACATTGCTACAACATTGCTACAACATTGCTACAACACTGCTACAACACTGCTACAACATTGCTACAACATTGCTACAACATTGCTACAACATTGCTACAACACTGCTACAACATTGCTACAACATTGCTTCAACATTGCAACAACATTGCTACATTGCTACAACATTGCTACAACATTGCTACAACATTGCTACATTGCTACAACACTGCTACGACATTGCTACAACATTGCTACAACATTGCTACAACATTGCTACAACATTGCTACATTGCTACAACACTGCTACGACATTGCTACAACATTGCTACAACATTGCTACAACATTGCAACATTGCTACAACATTGCTACAACATTGCTACATTGCTACAACATTGCTACAACATTGCTACATTGCTACAACATTGCTACAACATTGCTACAACATTGCTACAACATTGCTACAACATTGCTACAACATTGCTACAACATTGCTTCAACATTGCTACATTGCTACAACATTGCTACAACATTGCTACAACATTGCTACAACACTGCTACAACATTGCTACAACACTGCTACAACATTGCTACAACATTGCTTCAACATTGCAACAACATTGCTACATTGCTACAACATTGCTACAACATTGCTACAACATTGCTACAACATTGCTACAACATTGCTACAACATTGCTACAACATTGCAACAACATTGCTACAACACTGCTACAACACTGCTACAACATTGCTACAACACTGCTACAACACTGCTACAACATTGCTACAACATTGCAACAACATTGCTACAACACTGCTACAACACTGCTACAACATTGCTACAACACTGCTACAACACTGCTACAACACTGCTACAACACTGCTACAACATTGCTACAACATTGCTGCAACACTGCTACAACATTGCTACAACATTGCTAAAACATTGCAACAACATTGCTACATTGCTACAACATTGCTACAACATTGCTACAACATTGCTACAACACTGCTACAACATTGCTACAACATTGCTACAACATTGCTACAACATTGCTACAACACTGCTACAATATTGCTACAACATTGCTACAACAATCCTACAACATTGCTACAACACTGCTACAATATTGCTACAACATTGCTACAACACTGCTACAATATTGCTACAACATTGCTACAACATTGCTACAACATTGCTACATTGCTACAACATTGCTACAACATTGCTGCAACACTGCTACAACATTGCTACAACATTGCTACAACATTGCTACAACATTGCTACAACACTGCTACAACATTGCTACAACATTGCTACAACATTGCTACAGCATTGCTACAACATTGCTACATTGCTACAACATTGCTACAACATTGCTACAACATTGCTGCAACACAGCTACAACATTGCTACAACATTGCTACAACATTGCAACAACATTGCTACAACATTGCTACAATATTGCTACATCATTGCTACAACATTGCAACAACATTGCTACAACATTGCTACAACATTGCTACAACATTGCAACAACATTGCTACAACATTGCTACAACATTGCTGCAACACTGCTACAACATTGCTACAACACTGCTGCAACACTGCTACAACATTGCTACAACATTGCTACAACATTGCTACAACATTGCAACAATATTGCTGCAACACTGCTACAACATTGCTACAACACTGCTACAACATTGCTACAACATTGCTACAACATTGCTACAACATTGCTACAACATTGCTACAACATTGCAACAACATTGCTACAACATTGCTGCAACACTGCTACAACATTGCTACAACACTGCTACAATATTGCTACAACATTGCTGCAACATTGCTACATCATTGCTACAACATTGCTACAACTTTGCTACAACATTGCTACAACACTGCTACAATATTGCTACAACACTGCTACAACATTGCTACATCATTGCTACAACATTGCTACAACATTGCTACAACACTGCTACAACATTGCTACAACATTGCTACAACACTGCTACAACATTGCTACAACATTGCAACAACATTGCTACAACACTGCTACAACATTGCTACAACATTGCTACAACATTGCTACAACACTGCTACAATATTGCTACAACATTGCTATAACATTGCTGCAACACTGCTACAACATTGCTACAACATTGCTACAACATTGCTACAACACTGCTACAGCATTGCTACAACATTGCTACAACATTGCTACAACACTGCTACAACACTGCTACAACACTGCTACAACATTGCTACAACACTGCTCCAACATTGCTACAACACTGCTACAACACTGCTACAACACTGCTACAACACTGCTACAACATTGCTACAACACTGCTACAACATTGCTACAACACTGCTAGAACACTGCTACAACACTGCTACAACATTGCTACAACACTGCTACAACATTGCTACAACACTGCTACAACACTGCTACAACACTGCTACAACACTGCTGCAACATTGCTACAACACTGCTACAACATTGCTACAACACTGCTACAACACTGCTACAACATTGCTACAACACTGCTACAACACTGCTACAACATTGCTACAACACTGCTAAAACACTGCTACAACATTGCTATAACACTGCTACAACACTGCTACAACACTGCTACAACACTGCTACAACACTGCTACAACACTGCTACAACATTGCTACAACACTGCTACAACATTGCTACAACACTGCTACAACACTGCTACAACATTGCTACAACACTGCTACAACATTGCTACAACACTGCTACAACACTGCTACAACATTGCTACAACGCTGCTACAGCACTGCTACAACATTGCTACAACACTGCTACAACATTGCTACAACATTGCTACAACATTGCTACAACACTGCTACAACATTGCTACAACACTGCTACAACACTGCTACAACATTGCTACAACACTGCTACAACACTGCTACAACATTGCTACAACATTGCTACAACATTGCTACAACACTGCTACAATATTGCTACAACATTGCTATAACATTGCTGCAACACTGCTACAACATTGCTACAACATTGCTACAACATTGCTACAACACTGCTACAGCATTGCTACAACATTGCTACAACATTGCTACAACACTGCTACAACACTGCTACAACACTGCTACAACATTGCTACAACACTGCTACAACACTGCTACAACATTGCTACAACATTGCTACAACATTGCTACAACACTGCTACAACACTGCTACAACATTGCTACAACACTGCTACGACATTGCTACAACATTGCTACAACATTGCTACAACACTGCTACAACATTGCTACAACACTGCTACAACACTGCTACAACATTGCTACAACACTGCTACAACACTGCTACAACATTGCTACAACACTGCTACAACACTGCTACAACATTGCTACAACACTGCTACAACATTGCTACAACATTGCTACAACACTGCTACAACATTGCTACAACATTGCTACAACACTGCTACAACACTGCTGCAACACTGCTACAACATTGCTACAACACTGCTACAACATTGCTACAACATTCGTGGTTGTGTCCCGTAACTGCCCGGTCCGTCAGGACTTATTGCAGGTCATCATTAGTGGCGTGCACAGAGCTTCGTTTGTTTATTTTTGTACCTGCGCCGATAAACTGTCACTTTTCCTTTTGTTGTAACTGCATCTCTCAGATGTTTGCTGTTTGCCCCTGCTTCTCCCTTTCCCCATTTTGGAGTTTTACATTTCTGTTTGGTTCTGGCAAAGACACATCTATCCTGTTACATATCTACTTTCCACCATGTAAATCATTTTACAAACTTCGCCTAGACTTTTCGTTTCTCTGTCGTTTTCCAGCAATATTTTGTCTTCCTCGGTCTTATTATTTTGCCCTTGACGGTCGTTGTTTTGCTTGTGTCTTCTCTTTTGCTACTCTGACATTCTCCAGTTTCCTCTCCGCCACTCTGGTGTGTTCATCCTTGGTTCTCCTGCTTATGTTTCTCGTTTTGTAGTCATATGTGTCCTGTATTTTATCACAGTACATCTTCCCAGCACCTCTGGATAAACCAGGGGTCACCTTTATGTCCTAATTATTATGCTCCAAACAGATATGAATATCTTTGTCCTGCCAGCACTTCATAATTAGATGTACCATCATGGAGTGTGTTGCTTTAACATGTTTTTCATTGTTTTCCCTGTTAACATTGCTCATGGTATCCTGCTGTGTTATCTTGTTGTCCGTATTTGATAGTATTTTGTTTGTCAGAAAACAAGACAGGTATTTCCTGACGTAAATCTTAGTCATATGATAACCAGCTAACTGGGGTTTCAGGTCATATGACTGAGGTCTGGTGTTGGCTTACTTGTTCCTCTCGTGAAAAAAAATAAGATTGCATCATGTGTCGTAGATTCTTGATATTTTTCTGGTTGTTTCTTCTCATTTGAAGAGTGCCACTTCTTTCAAATATTCCAAACTCATCATCATGTGATCACAGGCTCCTAAGAGGCTGTGATCTTCAAATGTGTGTGTTTGTGTTTTTACGTGAGTGTATGTATGTGACTGGAGGATATAGAGGGGGACGAGAAGTGTTGGTGTGTAGGTGGGGACTCAGGTGCTTGTGTATCACAAGGAAGACCTTCGACGGGTGGTGAAGGGATATATTTAGCTGTCTGTAGAAGGATATAAGGGGAGGTCAAGTGTTCCTCTGACCTCTCACTTACCACCATCACTTTCACTTGTTTTTTCTGGAGATTGCAGGACAACTGACGGTACCACATAGACATATGTACTGCAACTAAATTCAGGATGTTACTTACCAACCAGTTCTTTGTGAAGGTTAATGGTTGTAAACTACATATCCCGCCCCAGAATGATCAACAGAAGAATTAGCGAGATAAAGTCCAGTAGGGACCTGAGTGCCCTGAGGACGCCCATATCGACACTACCGACAACGTCACAGCTACAACGTGTGTCCGGGTACATACCGAGTTATTGCAGTAAGAGGATAAGATACCTGAAGAAGATATTGTTACAATTATAAACCCTTAGGAAATGAATCACAGAACGGGGGAGGATGCCTCCAACCCATGACAAAACACTCGGCAGGAGATGCAACATCCCCCCCCCAATGAAAAGCTGAGGCGCCAAGAGTACACTGGAGCCCCAGCTCAAAACTGCTCAGCTGTTCAGCTGTCCAAAGGCCCAAAACTGTTCAGCTGCCTCCCAGCATACAGAGGGGGGAATTACCAATAGACCCCTGGCTGTCTTCAGGAAGGCACTGGACAGGCACCTGAAGTCAGTACCTGACCAACCGGGCTATGGTTCGTACGTCGGTTTACGTGCGGCCAGCAATAAGAGCCTGGTTGATCAGTCCCTGATCCACTGCGAGGCCTGGTCACGGACCAGGGTTTTCCGGGGGCGTTGGCCCCCGGAACACCCTCCAGGCATAGTAGATGAGTGCTACAACTCGTAGGTCAGTGTGTTAACCACTGATCGATGGCGGCCTAACGAGGCCCTCCAGGTTCAGGGCTCGTCTGGCATTGTTCAAGCCCCAACAGGTCTGTGACTTGTTGGCAAGCGTGTTATTACGATTTCGTGAGTCATTAACCCTGGGTGTTAGTAACCCAGGATAACCCAACAAAACCACGCCACGAAACTGGTTTATTTCCAATAGGGTCCTTTAACCTCTCCCCCAGGATGCGACTCAAACCCAGGTACCCACCTAGTGCTAGGTGACCAGGAGCAGCAGGTGTAAGGTAACATGGCCATTCATCCCACTTCTCCGAGGTTAGATCCCGTCCCTCAGTGTATGAGGCGGCTACCAACTGAGCCACCAGGTACCTCACTCAACTACATATATCAATATTTCTAATGGGCGAAATGACGTCAGTCTAGACTGTGGTTACCATCTGCGCCAGATGGTTACTAAGACCCAGGCTAACATCAGCACCAGCTGCCCATCCACTATCTACACCACCTATCCACCCACTATCCACACCAGCAAATCCCCCCCCCGCCCTTCATTGTGACTTCACCCACACCTCCAGTGACCCCGCCCACCCCTCCCTCCACCGTGACCCCGCAGACCCTTCCCCTCCACCGTAACCCCGCCCACCCCTACCTCCACCGTGACTCCGCCCACCCCTCCCTCCACCGTAACCCCGCCCACCCCTCCCTCCACCGTGACTCCGCCCACCCCTCCCCTCCACCGAGACCCCGCCCACCCCTCCCTCCACCGTAACCCCGCCCACCCCTCCCTCCACCGTGACTCCGCCCACCCCTCCCCTCCACCGTGACTCCGCCCACCCCTCCCCTCCACCGTGACCCCGCCCACCCCTCCCCTCCACCGTGACTCCGCCCACCCCTCCCTCCACCGTAACCCCGCCCACCCCTCCCTCCACCGTGACTACGCCCACCCCTCCCCTCCAGCGTGACCCCGCGCACCCCTCCCCTCCACCGTGACCCCGCCCACCCCTCCCTCCACCGTAACCCCGCCCACCCCTCCCTCCACCGTGACTCCGCCCACCCCTCCCCTCCACCGTGACCCCGCCCACCCCTCCCTCCACCGTAACCCCGCCCACCCCTCCCCTCCACCGTGACCCCGCCCACCCCTCCCCTCCACCGTGACCCCGCCCACCCCTCCCCTCCACCGTAACCCCGCCCACCCCTCCCCTCCACCGTGACCCCGCCCACCCCTCCCCTCCACCGTGACCCCGCCCACCCCTCCCTCCACTGTGACCCCGCCCACCCCTCCCCTCCACCGTGACCCCGCCCACCCCTCCCCTCCACCGTGACCCCGCCCACCCCTCCCCTCCACCGTAACCCCGCCCACCCCTCCCTCCACCGTGACCCCGACCACCCCTCCCTCCACCGTGACTCCGCCCACCCCTACCCTCCACCGTGACCCCGCCCACCCCTCCCTCCACCGTAACCCCGCCCACCCCTCCCCTCCACCGTGACCCCGCCCACCCCTCCCCTCCACCGTGACCCCGCCCATCCTTCCCCTCCACCGTAACCCCGCCCACCCCTCCCCTCCACCGTGACCCCGCCCACCCCTCCCCTCCACCGTGACCCCGCCCATCCCTCCCCTCCACCGTAACCCCGCCCACCCCTCCCCTCCACCGTGACCCCGCCCACCCCTCCCCTCCACCGTAACCCCGCCCACCCCTCCCTCCACCGTAACCCCGCCCACCCCTCCCCTCCACCGTGACCCCGCCCACCCCTCCCCTCCACCGTGACCCCGCCCACCCCTCCCTCCACCGTGACCCCGCCCACCTCTCCCCTCCACCGTGACCCCGCCCACCCCTCCCCTCCACCGTGACCCCGCCCACCCCTCCCCTCCACCGTAACCCCGCCCACCCCTCCCTCCACCGTGACCCCGACCACCCCTCCCTCCACCGTGACTCCGCCCACCCCTACCCTCCACCGTGACCCCGCCCACCCCTCCCTCCACCGTATCCCCGCCCACCCCTCCCTCCACCGTGACCCCGCCCACCCCTCCCCTCCACCGTGACCCCGCCCATCCCTCCCCTCCACCGTAACCCCGCCCACCCCTCCCCTCCACCGTCACCCCGCCCACCCCTCCCCTCCACCGTCACCCCGCCCACCCCTCCCCTCCACCGTCACCCCGCCCACCCCTCCCCTCCACCGGGACCCCGCCCACCCCTCCCTTCCACCGTCATCCCGCCCACCCTTCCACCGTGACCCCGCCCACCCTCCCCTCCACCGTGACCCCGTCCACCCCTCCCTCCACCGTGATCCCGCCCACCCCTCCCTTCCACCGTCATCCCACCCACCCTTCCACCGTCATCCCACCCACCCTTCCACCGTGACCCTGCCCACCCCACCACCGTAACCCTGCCTATCCCTCCACGTGATCCCGCCCACCCCACCACCGTAACCCCGCCCACCTCACCACCGTAACCCCGCCCACCCCTCAACGTGACATCGCCCACCCCACCACCATGACCCCGCCCACCCCACCACCGTAACCCCGCCCACCCTTCCACCGTGACCCCGCCCACCCCTCCACCGCGACCCGGACCACCCTTCCACCGTGACCCCGCCCACCCCTCCACCGCGACCCGGACCACCCTTCCACCGTGACCCCGACCACCCCTCCACCGCGACCCCGCCCACCAGTACCACCACCAGTTCTCTCCCTCACTACCCCTGACTAACCATTCCCCGTATACTGCCTCCCACCACACCTGAAGCAAGGAGGAAGTGGAGGAGGATGTGTCCCTCAAGCAGGAAGTGTAGTGGAGGTGTTCCTCAAGGAAGGAATGGAGGAGGAGGAGGTATTCCTCAAGGAGGGAGTGGAGGTGGTGGTAGCCCTCAAGGAGGGAGTGGAGTAGGAAACACCCCTTAAAGAGGGAGTGGAGTAAGAAGTATCCCTTAAGGAGGGAGTGGAGTAGGAAACATCCCTTAAGGAGGGAGTGGAGTAGGAAGTATCCCTTAAGGAGGGAGTGGAGTAGGAGGTATCCCTTAAGGAGGCACTTAGAGATAATTCATGGTAAGTGACCACCCCTTGTGCTGAGTGTTGCAGGGAGGGAGGCAAGCAGGCAGGGAGGGAGGCAAGCAGGCAGGGAGGGAGGCAAGCAGGCAGGGAGGGAGGCAAGCAGGCAGGGAGGGAGGCAAGCAGGCAGGGAGGGAGGAAAGCAGGCAGGGAGGGAGGCAAGCAGGCAGGGAGGGAGGCAAGCAGGCAGGATGGGAGGTAAGCAGGCAGAGAGGGAGGCAAGCAGGCAGGGAGGGAGACAAGCAGGCAGGGTGAAAGGCAAGCAGGCAGGGAGGGAGACAAGCAGGCAGGGAGGGACACGAGCAGGCAGGGAGGAAGGCAAGCAGGCAGGGTGGGAGGCAAACAGGCAGGGAGGGAGGCAAGCAGGCAGGGTGGGAGACAAGCAGGCAGAGAGGGACACGAGCAGGCAGGGAGGAAGGCAAGCAGGCAGGGTGGGAGGCAAACAGGCAGGGAGGGAGGCAAGCAGGCAGGGTGGGAGACAAGCAGGCAGAGAGGGAGACAAGCAGGCAGGGTGCGAGGCAAGCATGCAGGGAGGAGAGCAGGTAGGGAGGGAGGCAAGCAGGCAGGGAGGGAGGCAAGTAGGCAGGGAGGGAGGCAAGCAGGCAGAGAGGGAGGCAAGCAGGCAGGCAGGCAGGCAGGGAGGGAGGCAAGCAGGCATGGAGGGAGGCAGGGAGGGAGGCAAGCAGGCAGGGAGGAAGGCAGGGAGGGAGTCAAGTAGGCAGGGAGGGAGGCAAGCAGGCAGGGAGGAAGGCAAGCAGGCAGGGAGTCAAGCAGGCAGGGAGGGAGGCAGGGAGGGATGCAGAGAGGAAGGCAAGCAGGCAGGGAGTCAAGCAGGCAGGGAGGGAGGCAAGCAAGCAGGGAGGGAGGCAAGCAGACAGGGAGGAAGGCAGGGAGGCAGGAAGGGAGGCAGAGAGGAAGGCAAGCAGGCAGGGAGTCAAGCAGGCAGGGAGGAAGGCAAGCAGGTAGGGAGGGAGGCAAGCAGGCAGGGAGGGAGGCAAGCAAGCAGGGAGGGAGGCAAGCAGGCAGGGAGGGAGGCAGGGAGGGAGGCAGAGAGGGAGGCAAGCAGGCAGGGAGGGAGGCAGGGAGGGAGGCAGAGAGGGAGGCAAGCAGGCAGGGAGGGAGGCAGGGAGGGAGGAAGACAAGCAAGCTGGGAGGGAGGCAAGCAAGCAGGGAGGGAGGCAAGGAGGCAGGAAGGGAGGCAAGGAGGCAGGAAGGGAGGCAAGCAAGCAGGAAGGGAGGCAAGGAGGCAGGAAGGGAGGCAAGCAAGCAGGAAGGGAGGCAAGGAGGCAGGAAGGGAGGCATGCAAGCAGAGAGGGAGGCAAGCAAGCAGGGAGGCAGGGAGGGAGGCAAGCAGGCAGGGAGGGAGGCAGGGAGGCAGGGACGAAGGTAAGCAGGAAGGGAGGGAGGCAGGGAGGCAAGCAAGCAGGGAGGAAGGCAGGGAGGGAGGCAGAGAGGAAGGCAAGCAGGTAGAGAGGGATTCAAGCAAGCAGGGAGTCAAGCAGGCAAGGAGGAAGGCAAGCAGGCAGGGAGGGAGGCAAGCAGGCAGGGAGGGAGGCAAGCAGGCAGGGAGGCAAGCAGGCAGGGAGGGAGGCAAGCAGGCAGGGAGGGAGGCAAGCAGGCAGGGAGGCAAGCAAGCAGGGAGGCAAGCAGGCAGGCAGGGAGGCAGGGAGGCAGGCAGGGAGGGAGGCAGAGAGGGAGGCAGGCAAGCAGGGAGGGAGGCAGGGAGGAAGACAAGCAAGCAGGGAGGGAGGCACGCAGGCAGGGAGGGAGGCAGGGAGGAAGACAAGCAAGCAGGGAGGGAGGCAAGCAAGCAGGGAGGGAGGCAAGGAGGCAGGGAGGAAGACAAGCAAGCAGGGAGGGAGGCAAGCAAGCAGGGAGGGAGGCAAGGAGGCAGGGAGGGAGGCAAGCAAGCAGGGAGGGAGGCAAGCAAGCAGGGAGGGAGGCAAGCAAGCAGGGAGAGAGGCAAGCAAGCAGGGAGGGAGGCAAGCAAGCAGGGAGGGAGGCAGGGAGGGAGGCAAGCATGCAGGGAGGGAGGCAGGGAGGAAGGCAAGCAAGAAGGGAGGGAGGCAGGAAGGGAGGCAAGCAGGCAGGGAGGGAGGCAGGGAGGCAAGCAAGCAGGGAGGCAGGGAGGAAGGCAAGCAGGAATGGAGGGAGGCAGGGAAGGAGGCAAGCAAGTAGGGAGGCAGGGAGGCAAGCAAGCAGGGAGGGAGGCAGGAAGGGAGGCAAGCAGGCAGGGAGGGAGGCAGGGAGGGAGGCAAGCAAGCAGGGTGGGAGGCAGGGAGGGAGGCAAGCAAGCAGGGAGGGAGGCAAGTAAGTAGGGAGGGAAGCAGGGAGGAAGGAAAGCAGGCAGAGTGGGAGGCAAGCAAGTAGGGAGGGAGGCAAGCAGGCAGGGAGGGAGGCAAGCAGGCAGAGTGGGAGGCAAGCAAACAGGGAGGGAGGCAGGGAGGAAGGCAAGCAAGCAGGGAGGGAGTCAAGCAGGCAGGGAGGGAGGCAGGGAGGAAGACAAGCAAGCAGGGAGGGAGGCAAGCAAGCAGAGTGGGAGGCAAGCAAGCAGAGTGGGAGGCAAGCAAGCAGAGTGGGAGGCAAGCAAGCAGAGTGGGAGGCAAGCAAGCAGAGTGGGAGGCAAGCAGGCAGGGAGGGAGGCAAGCAAGCAGAGTGGGAGGCAAGCAGGCAGGGAGGGAGGCAGGGAGGAAGGCAAGCAGGAAGGGAGGGAGACAAGCAGGCAGGGAGGGAGGCAAGCAGGCAGGGAGGGAGGCAGGGAGGAAAGGGAAAGGTAGGATGGAGGGAAAGGAGGGAAGGGATGAAGAAGGGAAGTGATGATGGAGGGAAGTGATGATGGAGGGAAGTGATGATGGAGGGAAGTGATGATGGAGGGAAGTGATGATGGAGGGAAGTGATGATGGAGGGAAGTGATGATGGAGGGAAGTGATGATGGAGGGAAGTGATGATGGAGGGAAGTGATGATGGAGGGAAGTGATGATGGAGGGAAGTGATGATGGAGGGAAGTGATGATGGAGGGAAGTGATGATGGAGGGAAGTGATGATGGAGGGAAGTGATGATGGAGGGAAGTGATGATGGAGGGAAGTGATGATGGAGGGAAGTGATGATGGAAGGAAGGAGTGGAGGAGGGTGTGAAGGAAGAGAGTATACTACACAGTCACGTCTTAATTACTTTAAAGAATGAGTCCCGTGTAATGGTAACACAATTCGAAGTTATATTTATATGTAAAATATAGTAATTGGTTCAGCCCACTGGAAATATGCAATAAATATTTTTTAAACATAAATATTTTTTATCTATTTATTAAGAAAATATAGCTGCAGAGGATAAGAAAAATGTTTTTCTGATTTAAGTTTATTACAAATAAAGTAATAGTTATAGAAAGCAGAATTTAAAAAATAAAATAAATATTGAATATCATGCATGACAATATGACAAAATCGTCATTATTTTCGTTTGAAATATTTTAGTGTTGTAGGCTGACCACTCTTCTCTCTCCTTAAATCTTCATACATACGCTGGTAGTTGCAGAGAGTTTTATTTACATCTTGGTGAAGTTGCATGTTGCTTCCATCAACATTAAGGTCACCATCCACAATGTTTCGCTTCATAATTTCTACAACTGGAAAGATGTCTTCAAGTTCCTTGAGAGTAAACTGCATCATCTGAACATCATTTGCTTCTTGGTAATCATTGTTGTCTTTTTCAAACACTCATCATTGTTGGTCTAAAAGATCATCTTCACCATCAGTCAATTCTTCATCACTTTCTAGTTCATCAAAATCAAACTTTCTTATGACCAGTGTTTTGTATTTCTTCAGTAACAGAATAATTTTGAGGAAACCTCCGAAATCTTTTGCACAATGCGGCTGAACGCACTGCCACACCGCACACATCTTAACTGCAGTTACTTGTTGCCAAACTTGGCGAATATTTTCCATAGTATCTTTGATGTTATAATTTTTCCAGAAGTCAGTTAAGGAAGCTGCTTCATCACCTGTAGTTTTAGCAGTTACAATTTGAAGTATTTGGGGAGAAAATTGGCATTAATTGAATTTTGGCTCATATTATATATGACCTGTCATCAATAATTTGCCCTAAATTGAATTTTGAACTATTCGATCTCGCAATAATCTTGACCTACCTTGCTCCATATATATATATATATATATATATATATATAAATATATATATATATATATATATATATATATATATATATATATATATATATATATATATATATATATATAAATATATATACAGTGGACCCCCGCATAATGATTACCTCCGAATGCGACCAATTATGTAAGTGTATTTATGTAAGTGCGTTTGTACGTGTATGTTTGGGGGTCTGAAATGGACTAATCTACTTCACAATATTCCTTATGGGAATAAATTCGGTCAGTACTGGCACCTGAACATACTTACGGAGTGAAAAAATATCGTTAACCGGGGGTCCACTGTATATATATATATACATATATATGAAAGCTGGCTGCCTTGGATCAAACGTGTAGCGCATGCTACACGCCAAGGTATTGGTCCAGTGTGGGCAGATTGGTAAAGCACTGCGTACCTTGTCCTAAGGTTCGTAGGTTCGAGTCTCCTTCAGCCAGAGATCAGTGTTTGTGTATATTTCGCATGCTCTCGCGAATTCCTTGCATTGTTCAAATCTCTAGTAAGGCTGATGCATGCAGGGGATGAGATGAAAAGCTGTAAGCCTTCTCCCTGAAAGCTGGCTGCCTTGGATCAAACGTGTAGCGCATGCTACACGCCAAGTCTCACTGCGTACCTTGTCCTAAGGTTCGTAGGTTCGAGTCTCCTTCAGCCAGAGATCAGTGTTTGTTTATATATATATACGTATATATATATATATATATATATATATATATATATATATATATATATATATATATATATATATATATATATATAAAAAGTTTTGGAGGGAGATTAACAAGTTAAGGAAGCCTAGAGACCAAATGAATTTGTCAGTAAAAATGGGAGAGGAGAGTTACAGGTATTGGGAAGATGGAGGGAATATTTTGATGAATTGTTGAATGTTGATGAAGATAGGGAAGCTGTGATTTCGTGTATAGGGCAAGGAGGAATAACATATTGTAGGAGTGAGGAAGACCCAGTTGTGAGTGTGGGAGAAGTTCGTGAGGCAGTAGGTAAAATGAAAGGGGGTAAGGCAGCCGGGATTGATGGGATAAAGATAGAAATGTTAAAAGCAGGTGGGGATATAGTTTTGGAGTGGTTGGTGCTATTATTTAATAAATGTATGGAAGAGGGTAAGGTACCTTGGGATTGGCAGAGAGCATGCATAGTTCCTTTGTATAAAGGCAAAGGGTACAAAAGAGAGTGCAAAAATTATAGAGGGATAAGTCTGTTGAGTATACCTGGTAAAGTGTATGGTAGAGTTATTATTGAAAGAATTATGAGTAAGACGGAGAATAGGATAGCAGATGAACAAGGAGGCTTTAGGAAAGGTAGGGGGTGTGTGGATCAGGTGTTTACAGTGAAACATATAAGTGAACAGTATTCAGATAAGGCTAAAGAGGTTTTTGTGGCATTTGTGGATTTGGAAAAGGCGTATGACAGGGTGGATAGAGGGGCAATGTGGCAGATGTTGCAGATGTTTGGTATAGGAGGTAGGTTACTGAAAGCAGTGAAGAGTTTTTACGAGGATAGTGAGGCTCAAGTTAGAGTATGCAGGAAAGAGGGAGATTATTTCCCAGTAAAAGTAGGCCTTAGACAAGGATGTGTGATGTCACCGTGGTTGTTCAATATATTTATAGATGGGGTTGTAAGAGAAGTAAATGCGAGGGTCGTGACAGGAGGCGTGGAGTTAAAAGATAAAGAATCACACATAAAGTGGAAGTTGTCAGAGTTGCTCTTTGCTGATGACACTGTTCTCTTGGGTGATTCTGAAGAGAAGTTGCAGAGGTTGGTGGATGAATTTGGTAGGGTATGTAAAAGAAGAAAATTGAAAGTGAATACAGGAAAGAGTAAGGTTATGAGGATAACAAAAAGATTAGGTGATGAAAGATTGGATATCTGATTGGAGGGAGAGAGTATGGAGGAGGTGAATGTATTCAGATATTTGGAAGTGGACGTGTCAGCTGATGGGTCTATGAAAGATGAGGTGAATCATAGAATTGATGAGGGGAAAAGGGTGAGTGGTGCACTTAGGAGTCTGTGGAGACAAAGAACTTTGTCCTTGGAAGCAAAGAGGGGAATGTATGAGAATATAGTTTTACCAACCCTCCTGTATGGGTGTGAAGCATGGGTGATGAATGTTGCAGCGAGGAGAAGGCTGGAGGCAGTGGAGATGTCATGTCTGAGGGCAATGTGTGGTGTGAATAAAATGCAGAGAATCCATAGTTTGGAAGTTAGGAGGAGGTGCGGGATTGCCAAAACTGTTGTCCAGAGTGCTGAGGAAGGGTTGTTGAGGTGGTTCGGACATGTAGAGAGAATGGAGCGAAACAGAATGACTTCAAGAGTGTATCAGTCTGTAGTGGAAGGAAGGCGGGGTAGGAGTCGGCCTAGGAATGGTTGGAGGGAGGGGGTAAAGGAGGTTTTGTGTGTGAGGGGCTTGGACTTCCAGCGGGCATGCGTGAGCATGTTTGATAGGAGTGAATGGAGACAAATGGTTTTTAATACTTGAAGTGCTGTTGGAGTGTGAGCAAAGTAACATTTATGAAGGGATTCAGGGAAACCGGCAGGCCAGACTTGAGTCCTGGAGATGGGAAGTACAGTGCCTGCACTCTGAAGGAGGGGTGTTAATGTTGCAGTTTAAAAACTGTAGTGTAAAGCACCTTTCTGGCAAGACAGTGATGGAGTGAATGATGGTGAAAGTTTTTCTTTTTCGGGCCACCCTGCCTTGGTGGGAATCGGCCAGTTTGTTAATAATAATAATAATTAAATAAATAAATAAATAAATGGGATTAAATATGGAGTATCTGAGAGAGTTAGAGCAAAGGAAGGGGTAGCAGTAATGTTGAATGATCAGTTATGGAAGGAGAAAAGAGAATATGAATGTGTAAATTCAAGAATTATGTGGATTAAAGTAAAGGTTGGATGCGAGAAGTGGGTCATAATAAGCGTGTATGCACCTGGAGAAGAGAGGAATGCAGAGGAGAGAGAGAGATTTTGGGAGACGTTAAGTGAATGTATAGGAGCCTTTGAACCAAGTGAGAGAGTAATTGTGGTAGGGGACCTGAATGCTAAAGTAGGAGAAACTTTTAGAGAGGGTGTGGTAGGTACGTTTAGGGTGCCAGGTGTAAATGATAATGGGAGCCCTTTGATTGAACTTTGTATAGAAAGGGGTTTAGTTATAGGTAATACATATTTTAAGAAAAAGAGGATAAATAAGTATACAAGATATGATGTAGGGCGAAATGACAGTAGTTTGTTGGATTATGTATTGGTAGATAAAAGACTGTTGACTAGACTTCAGGATGTACATGTTTATAGAGGGGCCACAGATATATCAGATCACTTTCTAGTTGTAGCTACACTGAGAGTAAAAGGTCTTAATGACCCTCGTGTTGTAGATAGTCTTAATGACCCTCGTGTTGTAGATAGTCTTAATGACCCTCGTGTTGTAGATAGTCTTAATGACCCTCGTGTTGTAGATAGTCTTAATGACCCTCGTGTAGTAGATAGTCTTAATGACCCTCGTGTTGTAGATAGTCTTAATGACCCTCGTGTTGTAGATAGTCTTAATGACCCTCGTGTAGTAGATAGTCTTAATGACCCTCGTGTAGTAGATAGTCTTAATGATCCTCGTGTTGTAGATAGTCTTAATGACCCTCGTGTAGTAGATAGTCTTAATGACCCTCGTGTTGTAGATAGTCTTAATGACCCTCGTGTAGTAGATAGTCTTAATGACCCTTGTGTAGTAGATAGTCTTAATGACCCTCGTGTAGTAGATAGTCTTAATGACCCTCGTGTAGTAGATAGTCTTTTTAGTATGATAATAAGATGTTATCTTCATTATAGAATAATAAGAAAATATTATAACCTTTATATTATAATAATAAGGTAAAAGGACCACAATGGAAATAAGTCACTCTGTCTGACTTTTTTGGGTTATCCCAGGTTCTCTACACATATGCTGCTATGTATGATAATTCTATGTAACTGTATTTGTGTATACCTGAATAAACTTATTTACTTACTTACTTACTTACTTACTTACTTACTTACTTACTTACTTACTTACTTACTTACTTACTTACTTACTTACTTACTTATTTACTTACTTACTTACTTACTTACTTACTTACTTACTTACTTACTTACTGACAATGTTTAGGTCTGTTAATTCTCCTGGCGGGGGTATGGCGCTACATAATGTCTTTACTTTATACTTTTACCCTTTTTCTGACTCAACGGATATTATTATTTACTAGATTAGTTCCAAACACCGGAGAAATTTATTTTATATCTTCACTGACGCACTTTCATGTTTCTAGCACAAACAATATACTATGATAAAGAATAGAAAGGTGCAGTACCCAGACCGGGACAATACACAAATGAGAGTCCAGCTGATGATGACGTTACGGTCCCACTTCGACTATTTACAGTTATAGTGTGACCGAAACGTCGTCGTAAGCTCCTCTCTTCTATGTGCGGGTTATAACCTACGATAATCCTCGGTAACAAGGGAGCCTCGCGGACACCTACGATAATCCACGGTAACAAGGGAGCCTCGCGGACACCTACGATAATCCGCGGTAACAAGGGAGCCTCGCGGACACCTACGATAATCCGCGGTAACAAGGGAGCCTCGCGGACACCTACGATAATCCGCGGTAACAAGGGAGCCTCGCGGACACCTACGATAATCCGCGGTAACAAGGGAGCCTCGCAGACACCTACGATAATCCGCGGTAACAAGGGAGCCTCGCAGACACCTACGATAATCCGCGGTAACAAGGGAGCCTCGCGGACACCTACGATAATCCGCGGTAACAAGGGAGCCTCGCAGACACCTACGATAATCCGCGGTAACAAGGGAGCCTCGCAGACACCTACGATAATCCGCGGTAACAAGGGAGCCTCGCGGACAACTACGATAATCCGCGGTAACAAGGGAGCCTCGCGGACACCTACGATAATCCGCGGTAACAAGGGAGCCTCGCGGACACCTACGATAATCCGCGGTAACAAGGGAGCCTCGCGGACACCTACGATAATCCGCGGTAACAAGGGAGCCTCGCAGACACCTACGATAATCCGCGGTAACAAGGGAGCCTCGCGGACACCTACGATAATCCGCGGTAACAAGGGAGCCTCGCGGACACCTACGATAATCCGCGGTAACAAGGGAGCCTCGCGGACACCTACGATAATCCGCGGTAACAAGGGAGCCTCGCGGACACCTACGATAATCCGCGGTAACAAGGGAGCCTCGCAGACACCTCGCCAACCTGGTGTTAGTTTTTCCACTCTGTTGAGAGGTTGTTAAAAATAAATTATATTTTCCATTCTAGGCTTTACTTCCTTAAGTTCTCCATAACCAAGTAACTGATACTTGTTATTACTGAACGTTATGTTGTTTCTTGTGGCCAACTGAACACTGAACACTTAGTTTATGTACAAACTTGACGTTTACAATGAACTACACTTATGCAAATTCTAGCATCAGCAGAGGAAGACACAGTGCTATGGCACAGTGCTATGGCACAGTGTTATGGCACAGTGCTATGAAACAGTGCTATGGCACAGTGCTATGGCACAGTGCTATGGCACAGTGCTATGGCACAGTGCTATGACACAGTGCTATGGCACAGTGCTGTCACAGTTCTATGGCACAGTGCTATGACACAGTGCTATGGCACAGTGCTATGACACAGTGCTATGACACAATGCTGTGGCACAGTCCTATGCCACAGTGCTATGGCACAGTGCTATGACACAATGCTGTGGCACAGTGCTATGACACAGTCCTATGACACAATGTTGTGGCACAGTCCTATGCCACAGTCCTATGGCACAGTGCTATGACACAATGCTGAGGCACAGTGCTATGACACAGTGCTATGGCACAGTGCTATGACACAGCGCTATGACACAGTGCTATGGTACAGTGCTATGACACAATGCTGTGCCACAGTCCTATGCCACAGTGCTATGGCACAGTGCTATGACACAATGCTGTGGCACAGTGCTATGACACAGTGCTATGGCACAGTGCTATGACACAATGTTGTGGCACAGTGCTATGACACAGTACTATGACACAGTGCTATGACACAGTGCTATGGCACAGTGCTATGACACAGTGCTATGACACAGTGCTATGGCATAGTGCTATGACACAATGCTGTGGCACAATGCTATGCCACAGTGCTATGGCACAGTGCTATGACACAGTGCTATGGCACAGTGCTATGACACAATGCTGTGGCACAGTGCTATGCCACAGTGCTATGGCACAGTGCTATGACACAGTGCTATGGCACAGTGCTATGACACAATGCTGTGGCACAGTGCTATGCCACAGTGCTTTGGCACAGTGCTATGACACAATGCTGTGGCACAGTGCTATGACACAGTGCTATGGCACAGTGCTATGACACAATGCTGTGGCACAGTGCTATGACACAGTGCTATGGCACAGTGCTATGACACAATGCTGTGGCACAATGCTATGACACAGTGCTATGGCACAGTGCTATGACACAATGCTGTGGCGCAGTGCTATGCCACAGTGCTATGGCACAGTGCTATGCCACAGTGCTATGGCACAGTGCTATGACACAATGCCGTGACACAGTGCTATGGCACAGTACTATGCCACAGTGCTATGGCACAGTGCTATGACACAGTGCTATGACACAGTGCTATGACACAGTGCTATGGCACAATGCTATGACATAGTGCTATGGCACAGTGCTATGCCACAGTGCTATGGCACAGTGCTATGACACAGTGCTATGGCACAGTGCTATGATACAATGCTGTGGCACAGTGCTATGACACAGCGCTATGACACAGTGCTATGACACAATGCTATGGCACAGTGCTAGGGCACAGTGCTATGGCACAGTGCTATGGCACAGTGCTATGACACAATGCTGTGGCACAGTGCTATGACACAGTGCTATGACACAGTGCTATGACACAGTGCTATGGCACAGTGCTAGGGCACAGTGCTAGGGCACAGTGCTATGCCACAGTGCTATGGCACAGTGCTATGACACAGTGCTATGACACAGTGCTATGGCACAGTGCTAGGGCACAGTGCTAGGGCACAGTGCTATGACACAGTGCTATGGCACAGTGCTAGGGCACAGTGCTAGGGCACAGTGCTATGACACAGTGCTATGACACAGTGCTATGACACAGTGATATGGCACAGTTCTAGGGCACAGTGCAAGGGCACAGTGCTATGACAGTGCTATGACACAGTGCTAGGGCACAGTGCTATGGCACAGTGCTATGACACAGTGCTATGACACAGTGCTAGGGCACAGTGCTATGGCACAGTGCTATGACACAGTGCTATGACACAGTGCTATGACACAGTGCTATGACACAGTGCTATGACACAGTGCTATGACACAGTGCTATGACACAGTGCTATGACACAGTGCTATGAAACAGTGCTATGATACAGTGCTATGACACAGTGCTATGACACAGTGCTATGACACAGTGCTATGACACAGTGCTATGATACAGTGCTATGACACAGTGCTATGATACAGTGCTATGAGACAGTGCTATGACACAGTGCTATGACACAGTGCTATGATACAGTGCTATGACACAGTGCTATGACACAGTGCTATGATACAGTGCTATGACACAGTGCTATGATACAGTGCTATGACACAGTGCTATGACACAGTGCTATGATACAGTGCTATGGCAGTGATATGGTTTACGTCTCTGTCTATGTCAGATATGAGGGGGAGGAAAAGGATGACTGCCAGTTGTGAAAAAGAAGTTTACTTTTAGCAGCCTCCCACTCAACTCTGTGGCAGCCTCCCACTCAACTCTGTGGCAGCCTCCCACTCAACTCTGTGGCAGCCTCTCACTCAACTCTGTGGCAGCCTCCCACTCAACTCTGTGGCAGCATCCCACTCAACTCTGTGGCAGCCTCCCACTCAACTCTGTGGCAGCCTCCCACTCAACTCTGTGGCAGCCTCCCACTCAACTCTGTGGCAGCCTCCCACTGAACTCTGTGGCAGCCTCCCACTCAACTCTGTGGCAAGCTCCCACTCAACTCTGTGGCAGCCTCCCACTCAACTCTGTGGCAAGCTCCCACTCAACTCTGTGGCAGCCTTCCACTCAACTCTGTGGCAAGCTCCCACTCAACTCTGTGGCAGCCTCCCACTCAACTCTGTGGCAAGCTCCCACTCAACTCTGTGGCAGCCTCCCACTCAACTCTGTGGCAAGCTCCCACTCAACTCTGTGGCAGCCTCCCACTCAACTCTGTGGCAAGCTCCCACTCAACTCTGTGGCAGCCTCCCACTCAACTCTGTGGCAAGCTCCCACTCAACTCTGTGGCAGCCTCCCACTCAACTCTGTGGCAAGCTCCCACTCAACTCTGTGGCAGCCTCCCACTCAACTCTGTGGCAGCCTTCCACTCAACTCTGTGGCAGCCTCCCACTCAACTCTGTGGAAAGCTCCCACTCAACTCTGTCGCAGCCTCCCACTCAACTCTGTGGCAAGCTCCCACTCAACTCTGTGGCAGCCTCCCACTCAACTCTGTGGCAAGCTCCCACTCAACTCTGTGGCAGCCTCCCACTCAACTCTGTGGCAAGCTCCCACTCAACTCTGTGGCAGCCTCCCACTCAACTCTGTGGCAAGCTCCCACTCAACTCTGTGGCAGCCTCCCGCTCAACTCTGTGGCAAGCTCCCACTCAACTCTGTGGCAGCCTCCCACTCAACTCTGTGGCAGCCTCCCACTCAACTCTGTGGCAGCCTCCCACTCAACTCTGTGGCAAGCTCCCACTCAACTCTGTGGCAGCCTCCCACTCAACTCTGTGGCAGCCTCCCACTCAACTCTGTGGCAGCCTCCCACTCAACTCTGTGGCAGCCTCCCACTCAACTCTGTGGCAGCCTCCCACTCAACTCTGTGACAGCCTCCCACTCAACTCTGTGGCAGCCTCCCACTCAACTCTGTGGCAAGCTCCCACTCAACTCTGTGTCAGCCTCCCACTCAACTCTGTGGCAAGCTCCCACTCAACTCTGTGGCAGCCTCCCACTCAACTCTGTGGCAAGCTCCCACTCAACTCTGTGGCAGCCTCCCACTCAACTCTGTGGCAAGCTCCCACTCAACTCTGTGGCAGCCTCCCACTCAACTCTGTGGCAGCCTCCCACTCAACTCTGTGGCAGCCTCCCACTCAACTCTGTGGCAGCCTCCCACTCAACTCTGTGGCAGCCTCCCACTCAACTCTGTGGCAAGCTCCCACTCAACTCTGTGGCAGCCTCCCACTCAACTCTGTGGCAAGCTCCCACTCAACTCTGTGGCAGCCTCCCACTCAACTCTGTGGCAAGCTCCCACTCAACTATGTGGCAGCCTCCCACTCAACTCTGTGGCAGCCTCCCACTCAACTCTGTGGCAGCCTCCCACTCAACTCTGTGGCAAGCTCCCACTCAACTCTGTGGCAGCCTCCCACTCAACTCTGTGGCAGCCTCCCACTCAACTCTGTGGCAGCCTCCCACTCAACTCTGTGGCAGCCTCCCACTCAACTCTGTGGCAGCCTCCCACTCAACTCTGTGGCAGCCTCCCACTCAACTCTGTGGCAGCCTCCCACTCAACTCTGTGGCAAGCTCCCACTCAACTCTGTGGCAGCCTCCCACTCAACTCTGTGGCAGCCTCCCACTCTACTCTGTGGCAAGCTCCCACTCAACTCTGTGGCAGCCTCCCACTCAACTCTGTGGCAAGCTCCCACTCAACTCTGTGGCAAGCTCCCACTCAACTCTGTGGCAGCCTCCCACTCAACTCTGTGGCAAGCTCCCACTCAACTCTGTGGCAGCCTCCCACTCAACTCTGTGGCAGCCTCCCACTCAACTCTGTGGCAGCCTCCCACTCAACTCTGTGGCAGCCTCCCACTCAACTCTGTGGCAGCCTCCCACTCAACTCTGTGGCAGCCTCCCACTCAACTCTGTGGCAGCCTCCCACTCAACTCTGTGGCAGCCTCCCACTCAACTCTTTGGCAGCCTTCCACTCAACTCTGTGGCAGCCTCCCACTCAACTCTGTGGCAGCCTCCCACTCAACTCTGTGGCAGCCTCCCACTCAACTCTGCGGCAGCCTTCCACTCAACTCTGTGGCAGCCTTCCACTCAACTCTGTGGCAAGCTCCCACTCAACTCTGTGGCAGCCTTCCACTCAACTCTGTGGCAAGCTCCCACTCAACTCTGTGGCAGCCTTCCACTCAACTCTGTGGCAAGCTCCCACTCAACTCTGTGGCAGCCTTCCACTCAACTCTGTGGCAAGCTCCCACTCAACTCTGTGGCAGCCTTCCACTCAACTCTGTGGCAAGCTCCCACTCAACTCTGTGGCAGCCTCCCACTCAACTCTGTGGCAGCCTTCCACTCAACTCTGTGGCAAGCTCCCACTCAACTCTGTGGCAGCCTTCCACTCAACTCTGTGGCAGCCTTCCACTCAACTCTGTGGCAAGCTCCCACTCAACTCTGTGGCAGCCTTCCACTCAACTCTGTGGCAAGCTCCCACTCAACTCTGTGGCAGCCTTCCACTCAACTCTGTGGCAAGCTCCCACTCAACTCTGTGGCAGCCTTCCACTCAACTCTGTGGCAAGCTCCCACTCAACTCTGTGGCAGCCTTCCACTCAACTCTGTAGCAGCCTCCCACTCAACTCTGTGGCAGCCTCCCACTCAACTCTGTGGCAAGCTCCCACTCAACTCTGTGGCAGCCTTCCACTCAACTCTGTGGCAGCCTTCCACTCAACTCTGTGGCAAGCTCCCACTCAACTCTGTGGCAGCCTTCCACTCAACTCTGTGGCAGCCTTCCACTCAACTCTGTGGCAGCCTTCCACTCAACTCCTCTCTCATTGTATGTGTGACATACACCTCTCTCAGTGTATATGTGACATACACCTCTCAGTGTATATGTGACATACACCTCTCTCAGTGTATATGTGACATACACCTCTCTCAGTGTATATGTGACATACACCTCTCTCAGTGTATATGTGACATACACCTCTCTCAGTGTATATGTGACATACACCTCTCTCAGTGTATATGTGACATACACCTCTCTCAGTGTATATGTGACATACACCTCTCTCAGTGTATATGTGACATACACCTCTCTCAGTGTATATGTGACATATACCTCTCTCAGTGTATATGTGACATACACCTCTCTCAGTGTATATGTGACATACACCTCTCTCAGTGTATATGTGACATACACCTCTCTCACTGTATATGTGACAT
Organism: Cherax quadricarinatus; assembly: GCF_038502225.1. Lineage (NCBI taxonomy): Eukaryota > Metazoa > Arthropoda > Malacostraca > Decapoda > Parastacidae > Cherax > Cherax quadricarinatus. Next base: position 23,164,028 of record NC_091293.1, on the reverse strand, counting down.
ATACCTCTCTCATTGTATATGTGACATATACCTCTCTCAGTTTATATGTGACATACACCTCTCTCAGTGTATATGTGACATACACCTCTCTCAGTGTATATGTGACATACACCTCTCTCACTGTATATGTGACATATACCTCTCTCATTGTATATGTGACATACACCTCTCTCAGTGTATATGTGACATACACCTCTCTCAGTGTATATGTGACATATACCTCTCTCAGTGTATATGTGACATATATCTCTCTCAGTGTATATGTGACATACACCTCTCTCAGTGTATATGTGACATATACCTCTCTCAGTGTATATGTGGCATATACCTCTCTCAGTGTATATGTGACATACACCTCTCTCAGTGTATATGTGACATATACCTCTCTCAGTGTATATGTGACATACACCTCTCTCAGTGTATATGTGACATATACCTCTCTCAGTGTATATGTGACATACACCTCTCTCAGTGTATATGTGACATACACCTCTCTCAGTGTATATGTGACATGCAGCTCTCTCAGTGTATATGTGACATGCACCTCTCTCAGTGTATATGTGACATGCAGCTCTCTCAGTGTATATGTGACATACACCTCTCTCAGTGTATATGTGACATGCAGCTCTCTCAGTGTATATGTGACATACACCTCTCTCAGTGTATATGTGACATACACCTCTCTCAGTGTATATGTGACATACACCTCTCTCAGTGTATATGTGACATGCAGCTCTCTCAGTGTATATGTGACATACACCTCTCTCAGTGTATATGTGACATGCAGCTCTCTCAGTGTATATGTGACATACACCTCTCTCAGTGTATATGTGACATACACCTCTCTCATTGTATATGTGACATACACCTCTCTCAGTGTATATGTGACATATATCTCTCTCAGTGTATATGTGACATATACCTCTTTCAGTGTATATGTGACATATATCTCTCTTAGTGTATATGTGACATATACCTCTCTCAGTGTATATGTGACATACACCTCTCTCTGTGTATATGTGACATACACCTCTCTCAGTGTATATGTGACATATACCTCTCTCAGTGTATATGTGACATATATCTCTCTCAGTGTATATGTGACATATATCTCTCTCAGTGTATATGTGACATATACCTCTCTCAGTGTATATGTGACATACACCTCTCTCAGTGTATATGTGACATATATCTCTCTCAGTGTATATGTGACATATATCTCTCTCAGTGTATATGTGACATACACCTCTCTCAGTGTATGTGACATATACCTCTCTCAGTGTATATGTGACATATATCTCTCTCAGTGTATATGTGACATGCAGCTCTCTCAGTGTATATGTGACATACACCTCTCTCAGTGTATATGTGACATATACCTCTCTCAGTGTATATGTGACATATATCTCTCTCAGTGTATATGTGACATACACCTCTCTCAGTGTATATGTGACATATATCTCTCTCAGTGTATATGTGACATACACCTCTCTCAGTGTATATGTGACATATATCTCTCTCAGTGTATATGTGACATACACCTCTCTCAGTGTATATGTGACATATACCTCTCTCAGTGTATATGTGACATATATCTCTCTCAGTGTATATGTGACATATATCTCTCTCAGTGTATATGTGACATACACCTCTCTCAGTGTATATGTGACATATACCTCTCTCAGTGTATATGTGACATATATCTCTCTCAGTGTATATGTGACATGCAGCTCTCTCAGTGTATATGTGACATACACCTCTCTCAGTGTATATGTGACATGCAGCTCTCTCAGTGTATATGTGACATACACCTCTCTCAGTGTATATGTGACATGCAGCTCTCTCAGTGTATATGTGACATACACCTCTCTCAGTGTATACCTGGAGACCTGGAGTTTACCTGGAGAGAGTTCCGGGGGTCAACGCCCCCGCGGCCCGGTCTGAGACCAGGCCTCCTGGTGGATCAGAGCCTGATCAACCAGGCTGTTGCTGCTGGCTGCACGCAAACCAACATACGAGCCACAGCCCGGCTGATCCGGAACTGACTTTAGGTGCTTGTCCAGTGCCAGCTTGAAGACTGCCAGGGGTCTGTTGGTAATCCCCCTTATGTGTGCTGGGAGGCTGTTGAACAGTCTCGGGCCCCTGACACTTATTGTATGGTCTCTTAACGTGCTAGTGACACCCCTGCTTTTCATTGGGGGGATGGTGCATCGTCTGCCAAGTCTTTTGCTTTCGTAATGAGTGATTTTCGTGTGCAAGTTCGGTACTAGTCCCTCTAGGATTTTCCAGGTGTATATAATCATGTATCTCTCCCTCCTGCGTTCCAGAGAATACAGGTTTAGGAACCTCAAGCGCTCCCAATAATTGAGGTGTTTTATCTCCGTTATGCGCGCCGTGAAAGTTCTCTGTACATTTTCTAGGTCGGCAATTTCACCTGCCTTGAAAGGTGCTGTTAGTGTGCAGCAATATTCCAGCCTAGATAGAACAAGTGACCTGAAGAGTGTCATCATGGGCTTGGCCTCCCTAGTTTTGAAGGTTCTCATTATCCATCCTGTCATTTTTCTAGCAGATGCGATTGATACAATGTTATGGTCCTTGAAGGTGAGATCCTCCGACATGATCACTCCCAGGTCTTTGACGTTGGTGTTTCGCTCTATTTTGTGGCCAGAATTTGTTTTGTACTCTGATGAAGATTTAATTTCCTCATGTTTACCATATCTGAGTAATTGAAATTTCTCATCGTTGAACTTCATATTGTTTTCTGCAGCCCACTGAAAGATTTGGTTGATGTCTGCCTGGAGCTTTGCAGTGTCTGCAATGGAAGACACTGTCATGCAGATTCGGGTGTCATCTGCAAAGGAAGACACGGTGCTGTGGCTGACATCCTTGTCTATGTCGGATATAAGGATGAGGAACAAGATGGGAGCGAGTACTGTGCCTTGTGGAACAGAGCTTTTCACCGTAGCTGCCTCGGACTTTACTCTGTTGACGACTACTCTCTGTGTTCTGTTAGTGAGGAAATTATAGATCCAACGACCGACTTTTCCTGTTATTCCTTTAGCACGCATTTTGTGCGCTATTACGCCATGGTCACACTTGTCGAAGGCTTTTGCAAAGTCTGTATATATTACATCTGCATTCTTTTTGTCTTCTAGTGCATTTAGGACCTTGTCGTAGTGGTCCAATAGTTGAGACAGACAGGAGCGACCTGTTCTAAACCCATGTTGCCCTGGGTTGTGTAACTGATGGGTTTCTAGATGAGTGGTGATCTTGCTTCTTAGGACCCTTTCAAAGATTTTTATGATATGGGATGTTAGTGCTATTGGTCTGTAGTTCTTTGCTGTTGCTTTACTGCCCCCTTTGTGGAGTGGGGCTATGTCTGTTGTTTTTAGTAACTGTGGGACGACCCCCGTGTCCATGCTCCCTCTCCATAGGATGGAAAAGGCTCGTGATAGGGGCTTCTTGCAGTGCTTGATGAACACAGAGTTCCATGAGTCTGGCCCTGGGGCAGAGTGCATGGGCATGTCATTTATCGCCTGTTCGAAGTCATTTGGCGTCAGGATAACATCGGATAGGCTTGTGTTAATCAAATTTTGTGGCTCTCTCATAAAAAATTCATTTTGATCTTCGACTCTCAGTCTGGTTAGCGGCTTGTGACATATATCTCTCTCAGTGTATATGTGACATATACCTCTTTCAGTGTATATGTGACATACACCTCTCTCAGTGTATATGTGACATACACCTCTCTCAGTGTATATGTGACATACATCTCTTTCAGTGTATATGTGACATATACCTCTTTCAGTGTATATGTGACATATACCTCTTTCAGTGTATATGTGACATATACCTCTTTCAGTGTATATGTGACATATACCTCTTTCAGTGTATATGTGACATATACCTCTTTCAGTGTATATGTGACATATACCTCTCTCAGTGTATATGTGACATATATCTCTCTCAGTGTATATGTGACATATACCTCTTTCAGTGTATATGTGACATACACCTCTCTCAGTGTATATGTGACATATATCTCTCTCAGTGTATATGTGACATATACCTCTCTCAGTGTATATGTGACATACACCTCTCTCAGTGTATATGTGACATACACCTCTCTCAGTGTATATGTGACATACACCTCTCTCAGTGTATATGTGACATATACCTCTCTCAGTGTATATGTGACATATATCTCTCTCAGTGTATATGTGACATATACCTCTTTCAGTGTATATGTGACATATACCTCTTTCAGTGTATATGTGACATACACCTCTCTCAGTGTATATGTGACATACATCTCTTTCAGTGTATATGTGACATATACCTCTTTCAGTGTATATGTGACATATACCTCTTTCAGTGTATATGTGACATATACCTCTCTCAGTGTATATGTGACATATATCTCTCTGTGTATATGTGACATATAGTGTATATGTGACTCTCTCAGTGTATATGTGACATATACCTCTTTCAGTGTATATGTGACATACACCTCTCTCAGTGTATATGTGACATACACCTCTCTCAGTGTATATGTGACATACACCTCTCTCAGTGTATATGTGACATATACCTCTCTCAGTGTATATGTGACATACACCTCTCTCAGTGTATGTGTGACATACACCTCTCTCAGTGTATATGTGACATATACCTCTTTCAGTGTATATGTGACATACACCTCTCTCAGTGTATATGTGACATACACCTCTCTCAGTGTATATGTGACATACACCTCTCTCAGTGTATATGTGACTTACACCTCTCTCAGTGTATATGTGACATACACCTCTCTCAGTGTATATGTGACATACACCTCTCTCAGTGTATATGTGACATACACCTCTCTCAGTGTATATGTGACATACACCTCTTTCAGTGTATATGTGACATATATCTCTCTCAGTGTATATGTGACATATACCTCTTTCAGTGTATATGTGACATACACCTCTCTCAGTGTATATGTGACATATACCTCTTTCAGTGTATATGTGACATATACCTCTCTCAGTGTATATATGACATACACCTCTCTCATTGTATGTGTGACATATACCTCTCTCAGTGTATGTGGCATATACCTCTCTCAGTGTATATGTGACATACACCTTTCTCAGTGTATGTGACATATACCTCTCTCAGTGTATATGTGACATACACCTCTCTCAGTGTATATGTGACATACACCTCTCTCAGTGTATATGTGACATACACCTCTTTCAGTGTATATGTGACATATATCTCTCTCAGTGTATATGTGACATATACCTCTTTCAGTGTATATGTGACATACACCTCTCTCAGTGTATATGTGACATATACCTCTTTCAGTGTATATGTGACATATACCTCTCTCAGTGTATATATGACATACACCTCTCTCATTGTATGTGTGACATATACCTCTCTCAGTGTATGTGGCATATACCTCTCTCAGTGTATATGTGACATACACCTTTCTCAGTGTATGTGACATATACCTCTCTCAGTGTATATGTGACATACACCTCTCTCAGTGTATGTGACATACACCTCTCTCAGTGTATGTGACATATACCTAAATGTAAGGCATGTACATACGAGAATGTTGTGGTAATGGGAGGTTTCAACTATAGACAGATTGACTGGAGCAATTTGACAGGAAATTTAGAGTCAGGTGACTTTCTTGATAGGATTCAGGATTGTTTTTTAAAACAGTTTGTGACAGAGCCAACTAGGGGGAATAACCTCCTTGACTTGGTTCTTGCCAGTAGGAAAACACTAATTAATAATCTTGAGGTTAATGATGAGCTTGGAGAAAGTGATCACAAATCACTCAGTTTTAATATATCATGGAATTCCCCTGATAATGGCAATCAAGTCTCTGTCCCTGACTTCCGCTTGGCTGATTTCATAGGATTGAAAAATTACTTAGGTGGGCTGAACTGGAATGACCTGACTAAGGGTCAGGTAGGTGGTGATGGTTGCCGATATGATGCTTTCCAGGGCATAGTTCTAGCTGCTCAGTCAAATTATGTTCCAAATAGGGAAATCAGATCAAACAAAAATGATCCTAAATGGATGAACAATAGATTAAAATATCTGATTGGTCAAAAGAGAGGCATATATAGGCAAATCAAAAGAGGAGAGGGGCAATTAAGAAATCGATATATTCAGTTAAAGAGAGAAATAAAAAAGGGAATTAGAAAAGCAAAAAGAGATTATGAGGTTAAAGTTGCAAGAGAATCGAAGACTAACCCAAAAGGATTCTTTCAGGTATACAGAAGTAAGATCAGGGACAAGATAGGCCCACTCAAAAGTTCCTCGGGTCAGCTCACTGACAGTGATAAGGAAATGTGTAGAATTTTTAACACATACTTCCTCTCAGTTTTTACACAGGAGGATACCAGCGATATTCCAGTAATGATAAATTATGTAGAACATGACGATAATAAACTGTGCACGATTAGGGTCACAAGTGACATGGTCCTTAGGCAAATAGATAAATTAAAACCTAACAAATCCCCAGGCCCTGATGAACTGTATGCAAGGGTTCTAAAGGAATGTAAAGAGGAGCTTAGCACACCTTTGGCTAATCTTTTCAACATATCACTACAAACTGGCATGGTGCCAGATAAGTGGAAAATGGCAAATGTGATACCTATTTTCAAAACAGGTGACAGGTCCTTAGCTTCGAACTATAGACCAATAAGCCTAACCTCCATAGTGGGGAAATTTATGGAATCAATAATTGCCGAGGCAGTTCGTAGCCACCTTGAAAAGCATAAATTAATCAACGAATCTCAGCATGGTTTTACAAAGGGGCGTTCCTGCCTTACATAAGAACATAAGAACATAAGAAAGGAGGAACACTGCAGCAGGCCTGCTGGCCCATACTAGGCAGGTCCTTTACAATTCATCCCACTAACAAACATTTGACCAACCCAATTTTCAATGCCACCCAAGAAACAAGCTCCGATGTGCAAGTCCCTCTCAAATCCAGCCCATCCCACTCATGTACTTATCCAACCTAAATTTGAAACTACCCAAAGTCCTAGCCTCAATAACCCAACTAGGTAGACTGTTCCACTCATCAACTACCCTATTTCCAAACCAATACTTTCCTATGTCCTTTCTAAATCTAAACTTATCTAATTTAAATCCATTACTGCGGGTTCTCTCTTGGAGAGATATCCTCAAGACCTTGTTAATATCCCCTTTATTAATACCTATCTTCCACTTATACACTTCGATCAGGTCTCCCCTCATTCTTCGTCTAACAAGTGAATGTAACTTAAGAGTCTTCAATCTTTCTTCATAAGGAAGATTTCTAATGCTATGTATTAATTTAGTCATCCTACGCTGAATGTTTTCTAACGAATTTATGTCCATTCTGTAATATGGAGACCAGAATTGAGCTGCATAATCTAGGTGAGGCCTTACTAATGATGTATAAAGCTGCAGTATGACCTCTGGACTTCTGTTGCTTACACTTCTTGATATAAATCCCAGTAATCTATTTGCCTTATTACGTACGCTTAGGCATTGCTGTCTTGGTTTAAGGTTGCTGTTTACCATAACCCCCAAGTCCTTTTCGCAATCTGTATGGCTAAGTTCTACATTATTTAACTTGTAAGTGCTAGGGTTATGGATACTCCCGAGCTTCAGAACCTTGCATTTATCTACATTGAACTGCATCTGCCACTTTTCTGACCAAAAGTAGAGTTTGTCTAAATCCTCCTGAAGTTCCCTAACATCTACGTTTGAATCAATTATCCTACCTATCTTCGTGTCATCGGCGAATTTGCTCATATCACTAGTAATTCCTTCATCAAGATCATTGATATATATTATAAACAACAACGGGCCCAAGACTGATCCCTGTGGAACGCCACTTGTTACTGATCCCCACTCGGATTTAACCCCATTTATGGACACTCTCTGCTTCCTGTCTGTGAGCCATGATTCAATCCACGAGAGCACTCTTCCCCCAATGCCATGAGCTGGTACTTTCTTCAACAGTCTTTGGTGCGGAACTCTATCAAATGCCTTACTAAAATCTAAGTAAATAATATCAAATTCTTTATCGTGGTCAACAGCCTCAAAAGCTTTACTGAAGAAAGTTAATAAATTAGTTAGACAAGACCGGCCTCTTGTGAATCCATGCTGAGTATCATTAATCAAGCTATGCTTATCGAGATGGCTTCTTATAATTTGAGCTATAATTGACTCTAGTAATTTGCCTACAATTGAGGTCAGGCTTATTGGGCGGTAATTTGACGGTAACGACTTGTCCCCTGTTTTAAAAATAGGAATTACATTAGCCATCTTCCACATATCAGACACTACACCTGTTTGAAGAGATAAATTAAAAATATTAGTTAATGGTTCACAGACTTCCATTTTGCATTCCTTTAGAACCCTTGAAAAAACCTCATCAGGACCCGGTGACTTATTTTGCTTCAGTCGGTCTATCTGCTTCACAACCATTTCACTAGTGACTGTGATGTTACATAATTTATCTTCTTCTGGCCCACTATAAAAATTAATTACCGGAATATTATTAGTGTCTTCCTGTGTAAAAACCGAGAGAAAATAATTATTTAAAATCGAGCACATTTCATTCTCTTTGCCAAGCCCATGATGACACTCTTCAGGTCACTTGTTCTATCTAGGCTGGAATATTGCTGCACTCTAACAGCACCTTTCAAGGCAGGTGAAATTGCCGACCTAGAAAATGTACAGAGAACTTTCACGGCGCGCATAACGGAGATAAAACACCTCAATTACTGGGAGCGCTTGAGGTTTCTAAACCTGTATTCCCTGGAACGCAGGAGGGAGAGATACATGATTATATACACCTGGAAAATCCTAGAGGGACTAGTACCAAACTTGCACACGAAAATCACTCACTACGAAAGCAAAAGACTTGGCAGACGATGCACCATCCCCCCAATGAAAAGCAGGGGTGTCACTAGCACGTTAAGAGACCATACAATAAGTGTCAGGGGCCCGAGACTGTTCAACTGCCTCCCAGCACACATAAGGGGGATTACCAACAGACCCCTGGCAGTCTTCAAGCTGGCACTGGACAAGCACCTAAAGTCAGTTCCTGATCAGCCGGGCTGTGGCTCGTACGTTGGTTTGCGTGCAGCCAGCAGCAACAGCCTGGTTGATCAGGCGCTGATCCACCAGGAGGACTGGTCACAGACCGGGCCGCGGGGGCGTTGACCCCCGAAACTCTCTCCAGGTAAGTAAGATGCCCATAGTTATTTTTAAGGGGACCTATCTTATCTCTGACTTTTGTTCTATATACCTGGAAAAAACTTTTTGGGTTAGTTTTAGAATCCCTAGCAACTTTAATTTCATAGTCCCTTTTAGCTTTTCTTATCCCCTTTTTAATGTCCCTCTTAATGTCAATATACTGATTCATAAGATGACCCTCACCTCTTTTGATACGCCTATAAATTCCTTTCTTATGCCCTAGTAGATATTTCAGCCTATTATTCATCCATTTTGGGTCATTTCTATTTGATCTAATTTCTTTATAAGGGATAAATGTTCTTTGAGCAGCATGTATTGTGTTCAGAAAACTGTCATATTGATAGCTCTCTTCGTTACGCCAGTCAACAGATGATAAGTGTTCTCTAAGCCCATCGTAATCTGCTAAGCGAAAATCTGGGACTGTTACTGAGTTATCCCTACTATCATACTTCCATTCAATTCTAAATGTAATTGATTTGTGGTCGCTAGCACCCAGTTCCTCTGAAACTTCCAAATTATTAACAAGGGGTCCAAATTATTAACAATTTGTTAACTTTTTTCACTAAGGTATTTGAGGAGGTAGATCATGGTAATGAATATGATATTGTGTACATGGACTTCAGTAAGGCTTTTGACATGGTCCCACATCTGGAGTTTACCTGGAGTTTACCTGAAGAGAGTTCCGGGGGTCAACGCCCCCGCGGCCCGGTCTGTGACCAGGCCTCCTGGTGGATCAGAGCCTGATCAACCAGGCTGTTACTGCTGGCTGCACGCAAACCAACGTACGAGCCACAGCCCGGCTGATCAGGAACCGACTTTAGGTGCTTGTCCAGTGCCAGCTTGAAGACTGCCAGGGGTCTGTTGGTAATCCCCCTTATGTATGCTGGGAGGCAGTTGAACAGTCAGAGACTATTGAGGAAAATTAAGGCACATGGAATAGGAAGAGAAATTTTTTCCTGGATAGAGGCATGGTTGACAAATAGGCAGCAGAGAGTTTCCATAAATGGGGAGAAATCAGGGTGGGGAAGCGTCACGAGCGGTGTTCCACAGGGGTCAGTGTTGGGCCCCCTGCTGTTCACAATCTACATAAACGACATAGATGAGGGCATAAAGAGCGACATCGGCAAGTTTGCCGATGACACCAAAATAGGCCGTCGAATTCATTCTGACGAGGACATTAGAGCACTCCAGGAAGATTTGAATAGACTGATGCAGTGGTCGGAGAAGTGGCAGATGCAGTTTAATATAGACAAATGCAAAGTTCTAAATGTTGGACAGGACAATAACCATGCCACATGTAAACTAAATAATGTAGATCTTAATATTACGGATTGCGAAAAAGATTTAGGAGTTCTGGTTAGCAGTAATCTGAAACCAAGACAACAGTGCATAAGTGTTCGCAATAAAGCTAATAGAATCCTTGGCTTTATATCAAGAAGCATAAATAATAGGAGTCCTCAGGTTGTTCTTCAACTCTATACATCCTTGGTTAGGCCTCATTTAGATTATGCTGCACAGTTTTGGTCACCGTATTACAGAATGGATATAAATTCTCTGGAAAATGTACAAAGGAGGATGACAAAGTTGATCCCATGTATCAGAAACCTTCCCTATGAGGATAGACTAAGGGCCCTGAATCTTCACTCTCTAGAAAGACGTAGAATTAGGGGGGATATGATTGAGGTGTATAAATGGAAGACAGGAATAAATAAAGGGGATGTAAATAGTGTGCTGAAAATATCTAGCCTAGACAGGACTCGCAGCAATGGTTTTAAGCTGGAAAAATTCAGATTCAGGAAGGATATAGGAAAGTACTGGTTTGGTAATAGAGTTGTGGATGAGTGGAACAAACTCCCAAGTACCGTTATAGAGGCCAGAACGTTGTGTAGCTTTAAAAATAGGTTGGATAAATACATGAGTAGATGTGGGTGGGTGTGAGTTAGACCTGATAGCTTGTGCTACCAGGTCGGTTGCCGTGTTCCTCCCTTAAGTCAATGTGACCTGACCTGACTAGGTTGGGTGCATTGGCTTAAGCCGGTAGGAGACTTGGACCTGCCTCGCATGGGCCAGTAGGCCTTCTGCAGTGTTCCTTCGTTCTTATGTTCTTATGTTCTTATAATGTAATTTAATAGTGTGTTTTTTATCTTCAGTTTTATTTTGAGAAATTCACAGCTTAAGCAAAGCATTTAATTTTTTTTGTTCTCTATTTCTTTACAACAGAGAAGTTGCGTGTGACGCAAGCCTGTGACGCAAGTCTGTGACGCAAGTCTCTGTACAAACGCTAGTGTGTCCCCCAGGCGTGACGGCACTCCAGGAGCCAGAGCTCAACTTCCCCACTGCTGCGGCACACCAGTTAACAGTCTGATCACTCATAACAATCTATCAGTCTACCGCTCATAGCAATCTATCAGCCTTTCACTCATAATCTATCAGTCTACCACTCATAACAGTCTACCCGTCTACCACTCATATAACAGTCTACCTGTCTACCACTCATAACAATCTATCGGTCTACCACTGATAACAATCTACCACCAACAATCTACCACTAACAATCTACCACTTATAACAATCTACCACTAACAATCTACCACTAATAACAATCTACCACTAACAATCTACCACTTATAACAATCTACCACTAACAATCTACCACTTATAACAATCTACCACTAACAATCTACCACTAACAATCTACCACTTATAACAATCTACCACTAACAATCTACCACTAACAATCTACCACTTATAACAATCTACCACTAACAATCTACCACTAACAATCTACCACTTATAACAATCTACCACTAACAATCTACCACTAACAATCTACCACTTATAACAATCTACCACTAACAATCTACCACTAACAATCTACCACTAACAATCTACCACTAACAATCTACCTGTCATCAAGACCTGACTGACACTGTTTATTTTCTCTGTCTTCTCCGTGGATGGAGACATCCACAACAATTCTTCTGGAGCCAATCATAGCGAAGGAAATCAGCCTGTGATGTCAGAAGCATTGTGACATCACTCAGAAAACGAATCACAGCACAGTTCAACATCCCGTGACTTCATAAAAATTGTGACGTCACTCAGACATCGAATCACAGTACAGCATATCAGCCTGTGACGTCAGAAACGCTGTGACGTCACTCTCAACGAACCAATCACGACACTACGACAGGGCTGACGCCTCGAGTATTGTGACGTCACCCTAGAGACGCAAACTACGACACAACGACTAAACATGTTTCTACGACTGCTGATGCAGCTGGCTGTTGCTGCTACAGGTGAGTTAGCATCACGTGTAGTAATTAACCTCAGTGGTGTAGGTAAGTCAGCGGGTACCAGCTGGTCAACCTGCACCACTCCACTCACTAACTTTAATAAACAACTAAAAATCTCTTATATACCCGTTAAAACTATTAAAATTTTATATATATATATATATATATATATATATATATATATATATATATATATATATATATATATATATACATACATACATACCTTTGGTGTAAATTGTGGGACCCACAGCCTCGGAGAAGCGGATAAAAGGCTTCAAGGAAGAATATTTGGATTTCTTCCTGAAGCCGTTTAAATATTCCACTTCCCCTACCACCCCATCTTTTCATTCTTTTTTACCAATAGGTATATTTTATTACATAATATGGTTCAAAAAGGTTTAAGAGATACATTGTTGATATAAAGATGGCAAATACAGTACATGAGATGTGAGAGATACATGTCTAGTACATATTGTTACATGTTTGTCACTGATTATAATGCGACAATGTCATCCAGCTCTTCAGAACTGCGGCGAGTGACCAAAATACAGCAGGCATTACCCCTCTGAACAGCAGCGCTGAGTCGCTGGAACAGAAAACTAGCTGCCCTGGGATCTCTAGTTACCCTGATGAGTCTTTTGTCTAGCTCGTTAAGGAACTTAGATGCACTCTTTCCCCATGAGCCAAGGGTCTCTGAGCCTATGGGAACAAACATATAATGATGGGCAAGTTCTCCATATTTTCTAGACTTTTGGGACTCACTGGAGCTGGCGGCTGCCCCTCCTTCCTCCCTGGTGTATTGGAGATAGGTATCATCCAAGGTAGATGCACATGTGTAGTCCCACGCCACCTGCTTACCGTCTGTCCAGGCTTGAAGCATGATACCATCTGGACGCTTCTGGCTGCCATCAGATCTGCATAGTTGGGGTGGCTCCCCTACTGCTGGGCATCCGGCTGTTGTGAGGCTCCTTTTGATAATGTTATTAACCTCCTCATGTCTTGCAAATTTTCCTTCGGATTTACCGCACACAATACCATGGTGCCCGAATCTGTCTGCTGCTTCACTGCCACAAATACAAATGTTTTCGGCGAGAATAGGGGAGGCAAGTCGAAGGGCAACACCAATGTGGATGGTCTGTGGGTCGAGCCGTGTGCCGAATCTGGAGTTGGGAACAGCCAACAGAAAGTTCCCTGCATTAGGAGCTCTCACCGCCAGGAGGCGGGCTCTATCCTTCCCTGACACACTATGAATCATTGTTGAGGCTATTTTCTTCACTATCGGGCCATCCCAGTGCGACTGTTTGTAGTTGTTGGGGGGAGCAGGTCTGGTTTCAAAGCCCGTTAGATTATCCCAGAACATGGCTCCGTCAATGAACTTTTGGTCCTGGACTCCAATCTTGTCCCTAAGAGGTTCAGGGAGAATTTCTGGTACAAGCCCTCTGGATGCAATATATGAGGACATAAAAGCAGGTAGCGCAATCTGTGATGACTTGCGGACACCAATGCCTCCTAGTCTGACTGGAAGTGTAGCTTGGTTCCACTGCCCGTCTTCTAGAGTAAGGTTAAGTACTTTCGTAAAAATCTGCCTCAGGATACTGTCATATTCGTGCCGTATAGTGTTATCATATCAAGGTGCACATCTTAGGAAATATATCAACCTGGGCAGAATCATGCACTTTGTGAGAAGGTACAAGGCATCGTGGGTGTCAAGATTGCCTATTCGTTGTTCCATTCTCCTTAACTCTTCCAATTTCTTCCTGAGGATTGTGTCAATGGCATCGCTTCCCAGAGGTTCTCCAAGCAAGACGCTATTTGTCGGGACAATGGCTGATGCTTCTGGTAGTTTGGATCTCACTGCATTTATCACTTGTTGACTGACTGAGATGATTTCACATTTGGATGGATTCAGGATGAGACCTATTTCCTGTCCCCGTGTCATCACCTGTGTAAGATCATCAAGGAGAGACTCCTTTGTACCTGCTATTGTGCCATCATCCAGGAACCAGATGTTTAGCTCACTGGTCAGTCTGACTGTGATTTCCCTAACAGCTATACAGAAGAGAAATGGTGGGAGAGGATCCCCTTCCTGGACCCTCTGATGATGTGATTTCATGCTCTCCAAACAGGAACATTGATTCCTTGCTATATCCAGCTGAAACAAAGGGGAAGAGACCAGGGAAATGTTTTTGTGCCGCTGCTAACACCACGTCTCTTTTCAGGAGATTAAATGCATTCTTGAAGTCTAATTTTGCCACTGCATTGTCCTCAGGCAGGTTGTTGATATATATAACAATGCTCTTCTTGCCGAATAAGGCAAGCGAAAATTTGTGTATGCAATAATTTAGCAAAAATAATTCTGAACATAACGAAAAAATATATTTTATTGTGTTTGTTTATTATTAAATTATTGTAAACTTATCTAAAATATATTTAGTTGGATTAGGCTCAATTGCATTACGCTAGTTATAATAAGGTTAGGAAAGTTTTCTAAGATTCTTTTGGTATAAAATTATTAATTTTTAAATTAACAAAAATGAAAAAAATATATATCTCAACATATAAGAGAAAATTTTAGAAAGAACCTAATTTTAAATGAGTTCTGTGGAGACAAAGAACTTTGTCCTTGGAGGCAAAGAGGGGAATGTATGAGAGTATAGTTTTACCAACGCTCTTATATGGGTGTGAAGCGTGGGTGATGAATGTTGCAGCGAGGAGAAGGCTGGAGGCAGTGGAGATGTCATGTCTGAGGGCAATGTGTGGTGTGAATATAATGCAGAGAATTCGTAGTTTGGAAGTTAGGAGGAGGTGCGGGATTACCAAAACTGTTGTCCAGAGGGCTGAGGAAGGGTTGTTGAGGTGGTTCGGACATGTAGAGAGAATGGAGCGAAACAGAATGACTTCAAGAGTGTATCAGTCTGTAGTGGAAGGAAGGCGGGGTAGGGGTCGGCCTAGGAAGGGTTGGAGGGAGGGGGTAAAGGAGGTTTTGTGTGCGAGGGGCTTGGACTTCCAGCAGGCATGCGTGAGCGTGTTTGATAGGAGTGAATGGAGACAAATGGTTTTTAATACTTGACGTGCTGTTGGAGTGTGAGCAAAGTAACATTTATGAAGGGATTCAGGGAAACCGGCAGGCCGGACTTGAGTCCTGGAGATGGGAAGTACAGTGCCTGCACTCTGAAGGAGGGGTGTTAATGTTGCAGTTTAAAAACTGTAGTGTAAAGCACCCTTCTGGCAAGACAGTGATGGAGTGAATGATGGTGAAAGTTTTTCTTTTTCGGGCCACCCTGCCTTGGTGGGAATCGGCCGGTGTGATAATAAAAATAAAAAAAAAAATAATATATATATATATATATATATATATATATATATATATATATATATATATATATATATATATATATATATATATATATATATCAAATAAGATCACAGTAAACAGGTGATTTTAAAATATGCAAAACAACCACTGTGCAAGAGTAGTGAAATTCCAAGCGCTTTCGTGACTACTCACATTGTCAAGGAACTATGAGTTCCTCGACAATGTGAGTAGTCACGAAAGAGCTTGGAATTTCACTACTCTTGCACAGTGGTTGTTTTGCATATATATATATATATATATATATATATATATATATATATATATATATATATATATATATATATATATATATATATGTATTCTGAGCACCTCTGCAAAAGCAGTGATAATGTGTGAGTGTGGTGAAAGTGTTGAATGATGAAAGTATTTTCTTTTTGGGCATTTTCTTTCTTTTTTGGGCCACCCTGCCTCGGTGGGAGACGGCCGACTTGTTAAAATATATATATATATATATATATATATATATATATATATATATATATATATATATATATATATATATATATATATATATATATATATATATATATATATATATATTTATATATATATATATATACATACACACACACACACACACACACACACACACACACACACACACACACACACACACACACACACACACACACACACACACACACACACACACACACACACATCAAAGGCGGTGGGTCCAGACAACATCTCTCCGTGAGTCCTTAAAGAGGGAGCAGAGACATTGTGTGTACCATTAACAAAGATCTTCAACACATCATTTGAAACTGGGCAACTCCCCGAGGTATGGAAGATGGCAAATGTAGTCCCAATTTTTAAAAAGGGAGACAGACATGAGGCACTAAACTACAGACCTGTATCACTAACGTGTATAGTATGCAAGGTCATGGAGAAGATCATCAGGAGGAGAGTGGTGGAGCACCTGGAAAGAAACAAGTGTATAATTGACAACCAGCATGGTTTCAGGGAAGGAAAATCCTGTGTCAAACCTATTAGAGTTTTATGACAAGTTGACAGAAGTAAGACAAGAGAGAGAGGGGTGGATCGACTGCATTTTTTTGGACTGCAAGAAGGCCTTCGACACAGTTCCTTACAAGAGGTTACTGCAAAAGCTAGAGGATCAGGCACACATAACAGGAAAAGCACTGCAATGGATAAGAGAATACCTTATAGGGAGGCAACAACGAGTCATGGTACGTGACGAGGTGTCAAAGTGGGCGCCTGTGACAAGCGGGGTTCCACAGGGGTCAGTCCTAGGACCTGTGCTGTTCTTGGTATATGTGAATGACATAACGGAAGGGATAGACTCAGAAGTGTCCTTGTTTGCGGACGATGTGAAGTTAATGAGAAGAATCAAATCGGATGAGGATCAGGCAGGACTACAAAGAGACCTGGACAGGCTACAAGCCTGGTCCAGCAACTGGCTCCTTGAGTTTAACCCCGCCAAATGCAAACTCATGAAGATTGGGGAAGGGCAAAGAAGACCGCAGACACAATATAGTTTAGATGGCCAAAGTCTGCAAACCTCACTCAAGGAAAAAGATCTGGGGGTGAGTATAACACCGAGCATATCTCCTGAGGCGCACATCAATCAGATAACTGCTGCAGCATACGGGCGCCTGGCAAACCTACGGATAGCGTTCCGATACCTCAGTAAGGAGTCGTTCAAGACTCTGTATACCATTTACGTCAGGCCCATACTGGAGTATGCAGCACCAGTTTGGAATCCACACCTAGTCAAGCACGTCAAGAAATTAGAGAAAGTGCAAAGGTTTGCAACAAGACTAGTGCCAGAGCTACGGGGATTGTCCTACGAAGAAAGGTTGAGGGAAATCGGCCTGATGACACTGGAGGCCAGGAGGGTCAGGGGAGACATGATAACGACATATAAAATACTGCGCGGAATAGACGAGGTGGAGAAAGACGGGATGTTCCAGAGATGGGACACAGACACAAGAGGTCACAATTGGAAGTTGAAGACTCAGATGAATCAAAGGGATGTTAGGAAGTATTTCTTCAGTCATTGAGTAGTCAAGCCGTGGAATAGCCTAGAAAGTGACGTAGTGGAGGCGGGAACCATACATAGTTTTAAGGCGAGGTATGATAAAGCTCATGGGGCAGGGAGAGAGAGGACCTAGTAGCAATCAGTGAAGAGGCGGGGCCAGGAGCTATGACTCGACCCCTGCAACTACAAATAGGTGAGTACAAATAGGTGAGTACACACACGAAGCCAAGAGAGAATGGACCTAGTAGCGACCAAGCAAACAAGCAGGACCAGGAGCTGAGCCTCAACCCCTGCAAGCACACATAAGTAAGTACATACAGGTAAGCACACACACAAATATAGAGCAGTTGTGGTGGCAGTGATGAGCACTCGTAGCCTCACACACGCCAGTGATGAGCACTCGTAGCCTCACACACGCCAGTGATGAGCACTCGTAGCCTCACACACGCCAGTGATGAGCACTCGTAGCCTCACACACGCCAGTGATGAGCACTCGTGATGAGCACTCGTAGCCTCTCACACGGCTGTGATGAGCACTCGTAGCCTCACACACGCCAGTGATGAGCACTCGTAGCCTCACACACGCCAGTGATGAGCACTCGTAGCCTCACACACGCCAGTGATGAGCACTCGTAGCCTCACACACGCCAGTGATGAGCACTCGTAGCCTCACACACGCCAGTGATGAGCACTCGTAGCCTCACACACACCAGTGATGAGCACTCGTAGCCTCACACACACCAGTGATGAGCACTCGTAGCCTCACACACGCCAGTGATGAGCACTCGTAGCCTCACACACGCCAGTGATGAGCACTCGTAGCCTCACACACACCAGTGATGAGCACTCGTAGCCTCACACACGCCAGTGATGAGCACTCGTAGCCTCACACACGCCA
>NC_091293.1:22947689-23140189 GCF_038502225.1 Cherax quadricarinatus | reverse complement strand
GCGGAAACTAGTGACATGGTCCTTAGACAAAAAGAGAAACTAAAACCTGACAAATCCCCAGGCCCTGATGAACTGTTTGCAAGGGTGTTAAAGGAATGTAAAGAGGAGCTTAGCATACCTTTGGCTAGTCTTTTTAACAAATCACTACAAACTGGCATAGTGCCTGATAAGTGGAAAATGGCAAATGTAATACCTATTTACAAGGCAGGTGACAGGTCCTTGGCTTCGAACTATAGACCAATAAGCCTTACCTCCATAGTGGGAAAATTTAAGGAATCAATAATTGCCGAAGCAATTCGTAGCCATCTTGATTGGCACAGATTGATTAATGAATCTCAACACGGTTTTACAAAGGGGCATTCCTGTCTTATGAATTTACTAACTTTTTTCAATAAGGTGTTTGAGGAGGTAGATCATGGTAATGAATATGATATTGTGTATATGGACTTCAGTAAGGCTTTCGATATAGTTCCACACCAGAGGCTATTGAGGAAACTTAAGGCACACGGACTAGGAGGAGAAATTTTTTCCTGGGTAGAGGCATGGCTGACAAATAGGCAGGAGAGAGTTTGCATAAATGGGGAGAAATCAGAATGGGGGCACGTCACAAGCGGTGTTCCTCAAGGGTCAGTGTTGGGCCCGTTGTTGTTCACAATTTACATAAACGACATAGATGAGGGAATAAAGAGCGACATAAGCAAATTTGCTGATGACACCAAAATAGGCCGTCCAATTCATTCTAATGAGGACACTAGAGCACTCCAGGGATGATTTAAATAGACTGATGCAATGGTCGGAGAAGTAGCAGATGCAGTTTAATATAGACAAATGCAAAGTTCTAAATGTTGGTCAGTTAAATAACCATGGAACATGTAAACTAAATAATGTAGATCTTAATACTACTGACTGCGAAAAGGATTTACGAGTTCTGGTTAGCAGTAATCTAAAACCAAGACAACAGTGCATTAGTGTTCGCAATAAAGCTAACAGAATTCTTGGCTTCATATCTAGAAGTATAAATAATAGAAGTCCTCAGGTTGTTCTTCAACTCTATATATCCTTGGTTAGGCCTCATTTAGACTATGCTGCTCAGTTCTGGTCACCGTATTACAGAATGGATATAAATGCTCTGGAAAACGTACACAGGAGGATGACAAAGTTGATCCCATGTATCAGAAATCTTCCTTATGAGGATAGACTGAGGCCCTAAATCTGCACTCTCTCGAAAGGCGTAGAATTAGGGGGGATATGACCAAGGTGTATAAATGGAAAACAGGAATAAATAAAGTGGATGTAAATAGCATGCTGAAAATTTCCAGCCAAGACAGGACTCGGAGCAATGGTTTCAAGTTGGAAAAATTCAGATTCAGGAAGGATATAGGAAAGCACTGGTTTGTTAATAGAGTTGTGGATGAGTGGAACAAACTCCCGAGTACAGTTATTCAGGCTAAAACGTTGTGTACTTTTAAAAATAGGTTAGATAAATACATGAGTGGGTGTGAGTTGGACCTGACCAGCTTGTGCTGCTGGGTCTGGTGCAGTGCTCCATCCTTGAGTGGAAATGATCAGACTGGGTGGGTCATTGGTCTAATTTGGTCAGTAGGCCTGTTGCAGTGTTCCTTCTTTCTTATGTTCTTATATATATATATATATATATATATATATATATATATATATATATATATATATATATATATATATATATATATATATATATATATATATATATATATATATATATATATGCAATAAGATGACAGTAAACAGGTGATATCACAACATGTAAAACAAACTCCGTGAATGAATGGTTATTCTTATGCCCAAGAATATAGATATACACCATTTCCTTGGAAAATTAAATAGCTTAGTCCATTCTATAAACTTTGCTGTTGAGTTTGAAGAAAATAACTCATTGCCTTTTCTAGATGTTTTAATTATTAAGGGTAATAATGAATTCAAATTTAAAATTTACAAAAAACCTACAAATAACTGTTCCTATGTCCACTATTATTCCTCGCATCAAGATAGAGTCAAACTGTCTGTTTTCTGATCAATGTTTCTGAGAGCTTTACAAATTTGTAGTCCTGAGTTCATAGATGAGGAAATATCCAAAATTTATGAAATAGGTAATGATTTAAAATACCCAAGAAATGTAATTGATAAATCTTTTAAAGTTGCTAGAAATACTTTTTACAATCCAAAAAGGGACAACCAGCCTTATTCAACTAAAAATATGTTGGTTCTCCCTTACCATGAAAACTTGGTTGATATGCCTTCTTTTCTTAAGACTTTTAATATTAAAGTTGTATTCAAAAATCTTGATACAGTAAAAAAAAACTTTTGATAAAGAATTCCCCCCAAAATGCTGACGGATGTGTCTATAAGATTCCTTGTAAAATTTGCGATAAAGTTTATTACGGTCAAACTGGTAAAAATCTCGAACTAAGATTAAAACAACATAAATATAGCATTAGAACTGGACAAGATTCCAATGCTCTATTTATTCATGTAAGAGATTTTAACCATCCAATTGATTTTCAAAAAGTTGAGAAAGTAGTATCAAGCAAGTCCATGGTCGACAGGAATATAATTGAATCTTGTTTCATAAAAAGCAGTTTTGACAATAATATGAATATTTCCTTTGGTTTATATAAATTAGATCCATTTATAATTAATAGAATTTGGGAAGAATTTAATGATACATTAAACAAGTAATGCATCTTAATTCTTGGGTAGATTATTATTATAATATATATATATATATATATATATATATATATATATATATATATATATATATATATATATATATATATATATATATATATATATATATATATATATATATATATATATTTAGACATGTATCTTCCATACCTCATGTACTGTATGTGCCATCTTTGCATCAACAATGTATCTCTTAAACCTTTTTGTACCATATTATGTAATAAAATATACCTATTGGTAAAAAAGAATGAAAAGATGGGGTGGTAGGGGAAGTGGAATATTTAAACGACTTCAGGAAGAAATCCAAATATTCTTCCTTCAAGCCTTTTTATCCACTTCTCCGAAGCTGTGGGTCCCACAATTTACACCAAAGGTATGTATGTATGTATGTATGTATGTATGTATGTATGTATGTATGTATGTATGTATGTATGTATGTATGTATGTATATATATATATATATATATATATATATATATATATATATATATATATATATATATATATATATATATATATATAACAAATTGAGAAAATAATGTGGGTATCATTCCAGTGTCTCTAACTTCCCATCTAACATCTTCTCTCTCTTTGGTTTTTATTTTGTTTTTATTTGCCAAATTCATTTGTTCCTCTGGCTTTTTTCAATTTTTTTATTATTATTATTATTAGTAGTAATAGTAGTACATGTAGTAGTAGTATTTTAGTAAGTAGGCTTGTATTACTTGAAGTTGTATTATAGTGATGTATTAGTGTTGTATTATAGTGATGTATTAGTGTTGTATTATAGTGATGTATTAGTGTTGTATTATAGTGATGTATTAGTGTTGTATTATAGTGATGTATTAGTGTTGTATTATAGTGATGTATTAGTGTTGTATTATAGTGATGTATTATAGAGGGATAAGTCTGTTGAGTATACCTGGTAAAGTGTATGGTAGAGTTATTATTGAAAGAATTAAGAGTAAGACGGAGAATAGGATAGCAGATGAACAAGGAGGCTTTAGGAAAGGTAGGGGGTGTGTGGACCAGGTGTTTACAGTGAAACATATAAGTGAACAGTATTTAGATAAGGCTAAAGAGGTCTTTGTGGCATTTATGGATTTGGAAAAGGCGTATGACAGGGTGGATAGGGGGGCAATGTGGCAGATGTTGCAAGTGTATGGTGTAGGAGGTAGGTTACTGAAAGCAGTGAAGAGTTTTTACGAGGATAGTGAGGCTCAAGTTAGAGTATGTAGGAAAGAGGGAAATTATTTCTCAGTAAAAGTAGGCCTTAGACAAGCATGTGTGATGTCACCGTGGTTGTTTAATATATTTATAGATGGGGTTGTAAGAGAAGTAAATGCGAGGGTCTTGGCAAGAGGTGTGGAGTTAAAAGATAAAGAATCACACATAAATTGGGATTTGTCAAAGTTGCTCTTTGCTGATGACACTGTTATCTTGGGTGATTCTGAAGAGAAGTTGCAGAGGTTGGTGGATGAATTTGGTAGGGTGTGCAAAAGAAGAAAATTAAAAGTGAATACAGGAAAGAGTAAGGTTATGAGGATAACAAAAAGATTAGGTGATGAAAGATTGGATATCAGATTGGAGGGAGAGAGTATGGAGGAGGTGAATGTATTCAGATATTTGGGAGTGGACGTGTCAGCGGATGGGTCTATGAAGGATGAGGTGAATCATAGAATTGATGAGGGGAAAAGGGTGAGTGGTGGACTTAGGAGTCTGTGGAGACAAAGAACTTTGTCCTTGGAGGCAAAGAGGGGAATGTATGAGAGTATAGTTTTACCAACGCTCTTATATGGGTGTGAAGCATGGGTGATGAATGTTGCAGCGAGGAGAAGGCTGGAGGCAGTGGAGATGTCATGTCTGAGGGCAATGTGTGGTGTGAATATAATGCAGAGAATTCGTAGTTTGGAAGTTAGGAGGAGGTGCGGGATTACCAAAACTGTTGTCCAGAGGGCTGAGGAAGGGTTGTTGAGGTGGTTCGGACATGTAGAGAGAATGGAGCGAAACAGAGTGACTTCAAGAGTGTATCAGTCTGTAGTGGAAGGAAGGCGGGGTAAGGGTCGGCCTAGGAAAGGTTGGAGAGAGGGGGTAAAGGAGGTTTTGTGTGTGAGGGGCTTGGACTTACAGCAGGCATGCGTGAGCGTGTTTGATAGGAGTGAATGGAGACAAATGGTTTTTAATACATGACGTGCTGTTGGAGTGTGAGCAAAGTAACATTTATGAAGGGGTTCAGGGAAACCGGCAGGCCGGACTTGAGTCCTGGAGATGGGAAGTACAGTGCCTGCACTCTGAAGGAGGGGTGTTAATGTTGCAGTTTAAAAACTGTAGTGTAAAGCACCGTTCTGGCAAGACAGTGATGGAGTGAATGATGGTGAAAGTTTTTCTTTTTCGGGCCACCCTGCCTTGGTGGGAATCGGCCAGTGTGTTAATAATAATATTATTGCTGTATTATAGTGATGTATTAGTGTTGTATTATAGTGATGTATTAGTGTTGTATTATAGTGATATAAGTAAGTAAGTAAGTAAGTAAGTAAGTAAGTAAGTAAGTAAGTAAGTAAGTAAGTAAGTAAGTAAGTAAGTAAATAAGTTTATTCAGGTATACACAAATACAGTTACATAGAATTATCATACATAGCAGCTTATGTGTAGAGAACCTGGGATAACCCAAAAAAGTCAGACAGAGTGACTTATTTCCATTGTGGTCCTTTTACCTTATTATTATAATATAAAGGTTATAATATTTTCTTATTATTCTATAATGAAGATAACATCTTATTATCATACTAAAAAGACTATCTACTACACGAGGGTCATTAAGACTATCTACAATACGAGGGTCATTAAGACTATCTACTACCCGAGGGTCATTACGACTATCTACTACACGAGGGTCATTAAGACTATCTACTACAAGAGGGTCATTAAGACTATCTACTACACGAGGGTCATTAAGACTATCTACTACACAAGTGTCATTTAGACTATCTACTACCTGAGGGTCATAAAGACTATCTACTAGCTGAGGGTCATTAAGACTATCTACTACACAAGGGTCATTAAGACTATCTACTACCTGAGGGTCATTAAGACTATCTACTACACAAGGGTCATTAAGACTATCTACTACCCGAGGGTCATTAAGACTATCTACTACACAAGGGTCATTAAGACTATCTACTACCCGAGGGTCATTAAGACTATCTACTACACGAGGGTCATTAAGACTATCTACTACACGAGGGTCATTAAGACTATCTACTACCCGAGGGTCATTAAGACTATCTACTACACAAGGGTCATTAAGACTATCTACAACACGAGGGTAATTAAGACTGTCTACTACACGAGGGTCATTAAGACTGTCTACTACACGAGGGTCATTAAGACTATCTACAACACGAGGGTCATTAAGACTATCTACTAAACGAGGGTCATTAAGACTATCTACTACACAAGGGTCATTAAGACTATCTACTACACGAGGGTCATTAAGACTATCTACAACACGAGGGTCATTAAGACTATCTACTACCCGAGGGTCATTAAGACTATCTACTACACAAGGGTCATTAAGACTATCTACTACACGAGGGTCATTAAGACTATCTACAACACGAGGGTCATTAAGACTATCTACAACACGAGGGTCATTAAGACTATCTACTACACGAGGGTCATTAAGACCATCTACTACCCGAGGGTCATTAAGACTATCTACTACACGAGGGTCATTAAGACTATCTACAACACGAGGGTCATTAAGACTATCTACAACACGAGGGTCATTAAGACTATCTACTACACGAGGGTCATTAAGACTATCTACTACACGAGGGTCATTAAGACTATCTACTACACGAGGGTCATTAAGACTATCTACTACACGAGGGTCATTAAGACCATCTACTACCCGAGGGTCATTAAGACTATCTACTACACGAGGGTCATTAAGACTATCTACAACACGAGGGTCATTAAGACTATCTACAACACGAGGGTCATTAAGACTATCTACTACACGAGGGTCATTAAGACCATCTACTACCCGAGGGTCATTAAGACTATCTACTACACGAGGGTCATTAAGACTATCTACTACACGAGGGTCATTAAGACTATCTACTACACGAGGGTCATTAAGACTATCTACTACACGAGGGTCATTAAGACTATCTACTACACGAGGGTTATTAAGACTACTACACGAGGGTCATTAAGACTATCTACAACACGAGGGTCATTATGACTATCTACTACACGAGGGTCATTAAGACTATCTACTACACGAGGGTCATTAAGACTATCTACTACACGAGGGTCATTAAGACTACTACACGAGGGTCATTAAGACTATCTACAACACGAGGGTCATTAAGACTACTACACGAGGGTCATTAAGACTATCTACAACACGAGGGTCATTAAGACTACTACACGAGGGTCATTAAGACTATCTACAACACGAGGGTCATTAAGACTATCTACAACACGAGGGTCATTAAGACTATCTACAACACGAGGGTCATTAAGACTACTACACGAGGGTCATTAAGACTACTACACGAGGGTCATTAAGACTATCTACAACACGAGGGTCATTAAGACTACTACACGAGGGTCATTAAGACTATCTACAATACGAGGGTCATTAAGACTACTACACGAGGGTCATTAAGACTATCTACTACACGAGGGTCATTAAGACTACTACACGAGGGTCATTAAGACTATCTACAACACGAGGGTCATTAAGACTACTACACGAGGGTCATTAAGACTATCTACAACACGAGGGTCATTAAGACTATCTACAACGCGAGGGTCATTAAGACTACAACACGAGGGTCATTAAGACTACTACACGAGGGTCATTAAGACTATCTACAACACGAGGGTCATTAAGACTACAACACGAGGGTCATTAAGACTACTACACGAGGGTCATTAAGACTATCTACAACACGAGGGTCATTAAGACTACTACACGAGGGTCATTAAGACTATCTACAACACGAGGGTCATTAAGACTACTACACGAGGGTCATTAAGACTATCTACAACACGAGGGTCATTAAGACTACTACACGAGGGTCATTAAGACTATCTACAACACGAGGGTCATTAAGACTATCTACAACACGAGGGTCATTAAGACAACAACACGAGGGTCATTAAGACTACTACACGAGGGTCATTAAGACTATCTACAACACGAGGGTCATTAAGACTACAACACGAGGGTCATTAAGACTACAACACGAGGGTCATTAAGACTATCTACAACACGAGGGTCATTAAGACTACAACACGAGGGTCATTAAGACTACTACACGAGGGTCATTAAGACTATCTACAACACGAGGGTCATTAAGACTACAACACGAGGGTCATTAAGACTACAACACGAGGGTCATTACTAGCAATAAGGTATTAGTGTTGTATTATAGACTATGTATTTGAGTTATATTATAAGGTTATATACAATTGTATTACAGAGTTGTATTAGAGTTGTATTATAGGGTTGTATTACTTAGGGTTGTATTACTTAGGGTTGTATTACTTAGGGTTGTATTACTTAGGGTTGTATTACTTAGGGTTGTATTACTTAGGGTTGTATTACTTAGGGTTGTATTACTTAGGGTTGTATTGCTTAGGGTTGTATTATAGGGTTGTATTACTTAGAGTTGTATTACTTAGGGTTGTATTACTTAGGGCTGTATTACTTAGGGTTGTATTACTTAGGGTTGTATTACTTAGGGTTGTATTACTTAGGGTTGTATTACTTAGGGTTGTATTACTTAGGGTTGTATTACTTAGGGTTGTATTACTTAGGGTTGTATTACTTAGGGTTGTATTACTTAGGGTTGTATTACTTATGGTTGTGTTACTTAGGGTTGTATTACTTAGGGTTGTATTACTTAGGGTTGTATTACTTAGGGTTGTATTACTTAGGGTTGTATTACTTAGGGTTGTATTACTTAGGGTTGTATTACTTAGGGTTGTATTACTTAGGGTTGTATTACTTATGGTTGTATTACTTAGGGTTGTATTACTTTGGGTTGTATTACTTAGGGTTGTATTACTTAGGGTTGTATTACTTAGGGTTGTATTACTTAGGGTTGTATTACTTAGGGTTGTATTACTTAGGGTTGTATTACTTAGGGTTGTATTACTTAGGGTTGTATTACCTTGGGTTGTATTACTTAGGGTTGTATTACTTAGGGTTGTATTACTTAGGGTTGTATTACTTAGGGTTGTATTACTTAGGGTTGTATTACTTAGGGTTGTATTACTTAGGGTTATATTACTTAGGGTTGTATTACTTAGGGTTGTATTACTTAGGGTTGTATTACTTAGGGTTGTATTACTTAGGGTTGTATTACTTAGGGTTGTATTACTTAGGGTTGTATTACTTAGGGTTGTATTACTTAGGGTTGTATTACTTAGGGTTGTATTACTTAGGGTTGTATTACTTAGGGTTGTATTACTTAGGATTGTATTACTTAGGGTTGTATTACTTATGGTTGTGTTACTTTGGGTTGTATTACTTAGGGTTGTATTACTTAGGGTTGTATTACTTAGGGTTGTATTACTTAGGGTTGTATTACTTAGGGTTGTATTACTTAGGGTTGTATTACTTAGGGTTGTATTACTTAGGGTCGTATTACTTAGGGTTGTATTACTTAGGGTTGTATTACTTAGGGTTGTATTACTTAGGGTTGTATTACTTAGGGTTGTATTACTTAGGGTTGTATTACTTAGGGTTGTATTACTTAGGGTTGTATTACTTATGGTTGTGTTACTTAGGGTTGTATTACTTAGGGTTGTATTACTTAGGGTTTTATTACTTAGGGTTGTATTACTTAGGGTTGTATTACCTTGGGTTGTATTACTTAGGGTTGTATTACTTAGGGTTGTATTACTTAGGGTTGTATTACTTAGGGTTGTATTACTTAGGGTTGTATTACTTAGGGTTGTATTACTTAGGGTTATATTACTTAGGGTTGTATTACTTAGGGTTGTATTACTTAGGGTTGTATTACTTAGGGTTGTATTACTTAGGGTTGTATTACTTAGGGTTGTATTACTTAGGGTTGTATTACTTAGGGTTGTATTACTTAGGGTTGTATTACTTAGGGTTGTATTACTTAGGGTTGTATTACTTAGGGTTGTATTACTTAGGGTTGTATTACTTAGGGTTGTATTACTTAGGGTTGTATTACTTATGGTTGTGTTACTTAGGGTTGTATTACTTAGGGTTGTATTACTTAGGGTTGTATTACTTAGGGTTGTATTACTTAGGGTTGTATTACTTAGGGTTGTATTACTTAGGGTTGTATTACTTAGGGTTGTATTACTTAGGGTTGTATTACTTATGTTTGTATTACTTAGGGTTGTATTACTTAGGGTTGTATTACTTAGGGTTGTATTACTTAGGGTTGTATTACTTAGGGTTGTATTACTTAGGGTTGTATTACTTAGGGTTGTATTACTTAGGGTTGTATTACTTAGGGTTGTATTACTTAGGATTGTATTACCTTGGGTTGTATTACTTAGGGTTGTATTACTTAGGGTTGTATTACTTAGGGTTGTATTACTTAGGGTTGTATTACTTAGGGTTGTATTACTTAGGGTTATATTACTTAGGGTTGTATTACTTAGGGTTGTATTACTTAGGGTTGTATTACTTAGGGTTGTATTACTTAGGGTTATATTACTTAGGGTTGTATTACTTAGGGTTGTATTACTTAGGGTTGTATTACTTAGGGTTGTATTACTTAGGGTTGTATTACTTAGGGTTGTATTACTTAGGGTTGTATTACTTAGGGTTGTATTACTTAGGGTTGTATTACTTAGGGTTGTATTACTTAGGGTTGTATTACTTAGGGTTGTATTACTTAGGGTTGTATTACTTAGGGTTGTATTACTTAGGGTTGTATTACTTAGGGTTGTATTACTTAGGGTTGTATTACTTAGGGTTGTATTACTTAGGGTTGTATTACTTAGGGTTGTATTACGATGGAATAACAAACAATATGGACAACTTTGAAGACACAAAACCAGGCAAAATAATAAATTTAGAAAATATACAATTGAACATCAGCAAGATTTAAAGAAGGTAATTCTGTGGTCTGGTAAGTGACGTAATACAATGTTGATAAATGTAACGTCCTCAGGAACGTAAATAGTCCTGGCACTTGTAAACTAAATAAATATAAGTGATAAATGGCTATAATTGATAACCACGAATTTTCAAAAAGTGGACGAGTAAGCCAGCGGAAGGCCTCAGTCAGATAACCAAAAGCTCCAGCTGTGGATCATCATATGAGTAAGATACGCATCACTTGTCCTGTTTCCTGACAAACATAAATAATATGGAACTTAAACATACAGAATGTGAAAAGGACTTGGGAGTTATGTGAAGCATCAACCTGAAGCTTGGGAGTTATGTGAAGCATCAACCTGAAGCCAACACAACGATCTCTCAGTATCAATAATAAGGTGAACTAAGTATGTACTTTGATTTATATGAAGAAGTGTAAGTCATGGGAGTCCAGATGTTACACTACAGATATAAACATCACTAATAAAGCCTCACTAAGATTATGTAGCCTAGTTCTGGTCTCCATACATAGCAGAACATAGAGAAGGATAACAAAATTAATCCATTGAATAAAAAATCTTTCATACAGAGATAAAACTAGAAGCCCAGAACCTACACTCTTGAATAACATGGAATAGTAGCCTTGAACCTACACTTTTGAATAACATGGAATAGTAGCCTTGAACCTACACTCTTGAATAACATAGACTAGTAGCCTTGAACCTACACTCTTGAATAACATAGACTGGTAGTCTTGAAAATACACTCTTAAATAACATGGACTAGTACCCTTGAACCTACACTCTTAAATAACATCGACTAGTAGCATTGAACCTACACTCTTAAATAACATAGACTGGTAGCCTTGAACCTACACTCTTAAATAACATAGACTGGTAGCCTTGAACCTACACTCTTGAATAACATGGACTAGTAGCCTTGAACCTACACTCTTGAATAACATAGACTAGTAGCCTCGAACCTACACTCTTGAATAACATAGACTAGTAGCCTCGAACCTACACTCTTGAATAACATAGACTAGTAGCCTTGAACCTACACTCTTGAATAACATAGACTAGTAGCCTCGAACCTACACTCTTGAATAACATAGACTAGTAGCCTTGAACCTACACTTTTGAATAACATGGAATAGTAGCCTTGAACCTACACTTTTGAATAACATGGACTAGTAGCCTTGAACCTACACTTTTGAATAACATGGAATAGTAGCCTTGAACCTACACTCTTAAATAACATGGACTAGTAGCCTTGAACCTACACTTTTGAATAACATGGAATAGTAGCCTTGAACCTACACTCTTAAATAACATGGACTAGTAGCCTTGAACCTACACTTTTGAATAACGTGGACTAGTAGCCTTGAACCTACACTCTTAAATAACATGGACAAGAAGCCTTGAACCTACACTTTTCAATAACATGGACTAGTAGCCTTGATCCTACACTTTTGAATAACATGGAATAGTAGCCTTGAACCTACACTCTTGAATAACATAGACTGGTAGCCTCGAACCTACACTCTTGAATAACATAGACTAGTAGCCTTGAACCTACACTCTTGAATAACATAGACTAGTAGCCTTGAACCTACACTCTTGAATAACATAGACTAGTAGCCTTGAACCTACACTCTTGAATAACATAGACTAGTAGCCTTGAACCTACACTCTTGAATAACATAGACTAGTAGCCTTGAACCTACACTCTTGAATAACATAGACTAGTAACCTTGAACCTACACTCTTGAATAACATAGACTAGTAGCCTTGAACCTACACTCTTGAATAACATAGACTAGTAGCCTTGAACCTACACTCTTGAATAACATAGACTAGTAGCCTCGAACCTACACTCTTGAATAACATAGACTAGTAGCCTTGAACCTACACTCTTGAATAACATAGACTAGTAGCCTTGAACCTACACTCTTGAATAACATAGACTAGTAGCCTTGAACCTACACTCTTGAATAACATAGACTAGTAGCCTCGAACCTACACTCTTGAATAACATAGACTAGTAGCCTTGAACCTACACTCTTGAATAACATAGACTAGTAGCCTCGAACCTACACTCTTGAATAACATAGACTAGTAGCCTTGAACCTACACTCTTGAATAACATAGACTAGTAGCCTCGAACCTACACTCTTGAATAACATAGACTAGTAGCCTTGAACCTACACTTTTGAATAACATAGACTAGTAGCCTTGAAGCTACACTTTTGAATAACATGGACTAGTAGCCTTGAACCTACACTTTTGAATAACATAGACTAGTAGCCTTGAAGCTACACTTTTGAATAACATGGACTAGTAGCCTTGAACCTACACTTTTGAATAACATGGAATAGTAGCCTTGAACCTACACTCTTGAATAACATAGACTAGTAGCCTCGAACCTACACTCTTGAATAACATAGACTAGTAGCCTTGAAGCTACACTTTTGAATAACATGGACTAGTAGCCTTGAACCTACACTTTTGAATAACATGGACTAGTAGCCTTGAACTTACACTCTTGAATAACATGGACTAGTAGCCTTGAACCTACACTTTTGAATAACATGGACTAGTAGCCTTGAACCTACACTCTTGAATAACATAGACTAGTAGCCTCGAACCTACACTTTTGAATAACATGGACTAGTAGCCTTGAACCTACACTCTTGAATAACATAGACTAGTAGCCTCGAACCTACACATTTGAATAACATAGACTAGTAGCCTTGAACCTACACTTTTGAATAACATGGACTAGTAGCCTTGAACCTACACTTTTGAATAACATGGACTAGTAGCCTTGAACCTACACTTTTGAATAACATGGACTAGTAGCCTTGATCCTACACTTTTGAATAACATGGACTAGTAGCCTTGATCCTACACTTTTGAATAACATGGACTAGTAGCCTTGAACCTACACTTTTGAATAACATAGACTAGTAGCCTTGAACCTACACTTTTGAATAACATGGACTAGTAGCCCTGAACCTACATTCGTGAATAACATAGACTAGTAGCCCTGAACCTACACTCTTGAATAACATGGACTAGTAGCCTTGAACCTACACTCTTGAATAACATAGACTAGTAGAACTGAACCTACACTCTTGAATAACATAGACTAGTAGCCCGGTACCTACATCCTTGAATAACATAGACTAGTAGCCCTGAACCTACATCCTTGAATAACATAGACTAGTAGCCCTGAACCTACACTCTTGAATAACATAGACTAGTTGTCCTGAACCTACATCGTTGAATAACATAGACTAGTAGAACTGAACCTACATTCGTGAATAACATAGACTAGTAGCCCTGAATCTACATTCGTGAATAACATAGATTAGTAGACCTGAACCTACATTCGTGAATAACATAGACTAGTAGCCCTGAACCTACATTCGTGAATAACATAGACTAGTAGCCCTGAACCTACACTCTTGAATAACATAGACTAGTAGCCCTGAATCTACATTCGTGAATAACATAGATTAGTAGCCCTGAACCTACATTCGTGAATAACATAGACTAGTAGCCCTGAACCTACATTCGTGAATAACATAGACTAGTAGCCCTGAACCTACACTCTTGAATAACATAGACTAGTAGCCCTGAATCTACATTCGTGAATAACATAGATTAGTAGACCTGAACCTACATTCGTGAATAACATAGACTAGTAGCCCTGAACCTACATTCGTGAATAACATAGACTAGTAGCCCTGAACCTACACTCTTCAATAACATAGACTAGTAGCCCGTTACCTACATCCTTGAATAACATAGACTAGTAGCCCTGAACCTACACTCTTGAATAACATAGACTAGTAGCCCGGTACCTACATCCTTGAATAACATAGACTAGAAGTCCTGAACCTACATCCTTGAATAACATAGACTAGTAGCCCTGAACCTACATCTTGAATAACATAGACTAGTAGCCCTGAACCTACATCCTTGAATAACATAGACAAGTAGTCCTGAACCTACACTCTTGAATAACATAGACTAGTAGCCCTGAACCTACATCTTGAATAACATAGACTAGTAGCCCTGAACCTACACTCTTGAATAACATAGACTAGTAGCCCTGAACCTACACTCTTGAATAACATAGACTAGTAGCCCTGAACCTACACTCTTGAATAACATAGACTAGTAGCCCTGAACCTACACTCTTGAATAACATAGACTAGTAGCCCTGAACCTACACTCTTGAATAATATGGACTAGTAGCCCTGAACCTACACTCTTGAATAACATAGACTAGTAGCCCGGTACCTACATCCTTGAATAACATAGACTAGTAGCCCTGAACCTACATCCTTGAATAACATAGACTAGTAACCCTGAACCTACATCCTTGAATAACATAGACTAGTAGCCCTGAACCTCCACTCTTGAATAACATAGACTAGTAGCCCTGAACCTACATTCGTGAATAACATAGACTAGTAGTCCTGAACCTACATTCGTGAATAACATTGACTAGTAGCCCTGAACGTACACTTGTGAATAACATAGACTAGTAGCCCTGAACCTACATCCTTGAATAACATAGACTAGTAGCCCTGAACCTACACTCTTGAATAACATAGACTAGTAGCCCTGAACCTACATCCTTGAATAACATAGACTAGTAGCCCTGAACCTACACTCTTAAATAACATAGACTAGTAGCCCTGAACCTACACTCTTGAATAACATAGACTAGTAGCCCTGAACCTACGTTTTTGAATAACATCGACTAGTAGCCCTGAACCTACACTCTTGAATAATATGGACTAGTAGCCCTGAACCTACATCCTTGAATAACATAGACTAGTAGCCCTGAACCTACATCCTTGAATAACATAGACTAGTAGCCCTGAACCTACACTCTTGAATAACATAGACTAGTAGCCCTGAACCAACATCCTTGAATAATATAGACTAGTAGCCCTGAACCTAAACTCTTGAATAAAATAGACTAGTAGCCCGGTACCCACATCCTTGAATAACATAGACTAGTAGCCCTGAACCTACATCCTTGAATAACATAGACTAGTAGCTCTGAACCTACACTCTTGAATAACATAGACTAGTAGCCCTGAACCTACATTCGTGAATAACATAGATTAGTAGCCCTGAACCTTCATTCGTGAATAACATAGACTAGTAGCCCTGAACCTACATTCGTGAATAACATAGACTAGTAGCCCTGAACCTACATTCGTGAATAACATAGACTAGTAGCCCTGAACCTCCACTCTTGAATAACATAGACTAGTAGCCTTGAACCTACATTCGTGAATAACATAGACTAGTAGCCCTGAACCTACATTCGTGAATAACATAGACTAGTAGCCCTGAACGTACACTCGTGAATAACATAGACTAGTAGCCCTGAACCTACATCCTTGAATAACATAGACTAGTAGCCCTGAACCTACACTCTTGAATAACATAGACTAGTAGCCCGGTACCTACATCCTTGAATAACATAGACTAGTAGCCCTGAACCTACACTCTTGAATAACACAGACTAGTAGTCCTGAACCTACACTCTTGAATAACATAGACTAGTAGCCCTTAACCTACGCTCTTGAATAACATAGACTAGTAGCCCTGAACCTACATTCGTGAATAACATAGACTAGTAGCCCTGAACCTACATTCGTGAATAACATAGACTAGTAGCCCTGAACCTACACTCTTGAATAACATAGACTAGTAGCCCTGAACCTACATCCTTGAATAACATAGACTAGTAGCCCTGAACCTACACTCTTGAATAACATAGACTAGTAGCCCGGTACCTACATCCTTGAATAACATAGACTAGTAGCCCTGAACCTACATCCTTGAATAACATAGACTAGTAGCCCTGAACCTACACTCTTGAATAACATAGACTAGTTGTCCTGAACCTACACTCTTGAATAACATAGACTAGTAGCCCTGAACCTACATCCTTGAATAACATAGACTAGTAGCCCTGAACCTACATTCGTGAATAACATAGATTAGTAGCCCTGAACCTACATTCGTGAATAACATAGACTAGTAGCCCTGAACCTACATTCATGAATAACATAGACTAGTAGCCCTGAACCTACACTCTTGAATAACATAGATTAGAAGCCCTGAACCTACATTCGTGAATAACATAGACTAGTAGCCCTGAATCTACATTCGTGAATAACATAGATTAGTAGCCCTGAACCTACATTCGTGAATAACATAGACTAGTAGCCCTGAACCTACATCCTTGAATAACATAGACTAGTAGCCCTGAACCTACACTCTTGAATAACACAGACTAGTAGTCCTGAACCTACACTCTTGAATAACATAGACTAGTAGCCCTGAACCTACACTCTTGAATAACATAGACTAGTAGCCCTGAATCTACATTCGTGAATAACATAGATTAGTAGCCCTGAACCTACATTCGTGAATAACATAGACTAGTAGCCCTGAACCTACACTCTTGAATAACATAGACTAGTAGCCCTGAACCTACACTCTTGAATAACATAGACTAGTAGCCCTGAACCTACACTCTTGAATAACATAGACTAGTAGCCCTGAACCTACATCCTTGAATAACATAGACTAGTAGCCCTGAACCTACATCTTGAATAACATAGACTAGTAGCCCTGAACCTACATCCTTTAGTAACATAGACTAGTAGCCCTGAACCTACATCCTTGAATAACATAGACTAGTAGCCCTAAACCTACACTCTTGAATAACATGGACTAGTAGCCCTGAACCTACACTCTTGAATAACATAGACTAGTAGCCCTGAACCTACATCCTTGAATAACATAGACTAGTAGCCCTAAACCTACACCCTTGAATAACATAGACTAGTAGCCCTGAACCTACATTCGTGAATAACATAGACTAGTAGCCCTGAACCTACACTCTTGAATAACATAGACTAGTAGCCCTGAACCTACATCCTTGAATAACATAGACTAGTAGCCCTGAACCTACACTCTCGAATAACATAGACTAGTAGCCCTGAACCTACACTCTTGAATAACATAGACTAGTAGCCCTGAACCTACATCCTTGAATAACATAGACTAGTAGCCCTGAACCTCCATCCTTGAATAACATAGACTAGTAGCCCTGAACCTACATCGTTGAATAACATAGACTAGTAGCCCTGAACCTACATCCTTGAATAACATAGACTAGTAGCCCTGAACCTACATCGTTGAATAACATAGACTAGTAGCCCTGAACCTACATCCTTGAATAACATAGACTAGTAGCCCTGAACCTACATCCTTGAATAACATAGACTAGTAGCCCTGAACCTACATCCTTGAATAACATAGACTAGTAGCCCTGAACCTACATCTTGAATAACCTAGACTAGTAGCCCTGAACTTACACTCTTGAATAACTTAGACTAGTATCCCTGAACCTACATTCGTGAATAACATAGACTAGTAGCCCTGAACCTACGCTCTTGAATAACATAGACTAGTCGCCCTGAACCTACATCCTTGAATAACATAGACTAGTAGCCCTGAACCTACATCCTTGAATAACATAGACTAGTATCCCTGAACCTACACTCTTGAATAACATAGACTAGTTCCCCTGTACCTACACTCTTGAATAACATAAACTAGTAGCCCTGAACCTACACTCTTGAATAACATGGACTAGTAGCCCTGAACCTACACTCTTGAATAACATAGACTATTAGCCCTGAACCTACATCCTTGAATAACATAGACTAGTAGCAATGAACCTTCACTCTTGAATAAGATGGACTAGTAGCCCTGATCCTACACCCTCGATTAACATAGATTAGAAGCCCTGAACCTACACTCTTGAATAACCTAGACTAGGAGCCCTGAACCTACACTCTTGAATAACCTAGACTAGGAACCCTGAACCTACATTTGAACAGCATAGACTAGGAGCCCTGAACCTACACACTTGAATAACTGAGACTAAAAGCCCTGAACCTACACTCTTGAATAACATAAAACTGGTGCCCTGAACCTTCACTTGAATAACCTAGACTAGGAGCCCTGAACCTACAATGTTGAATAACATAGACTAGTAGCCCTGAACTTACACTCTTGAATAACATAGACTAGTAGCCCTGAACCTACAGGGGTCCTGAACCTACACTCTGGAATAATATAGACTAGTAGCCCTGAACCTACACTCCTGAATAACATGGACCAGGAGCCCTGAATCTACACTTGAATAACATAGACTAGGAGCCCTTAACCTACACTCTTGAATAACATAAAATTGGAGCCCTGAACCTACACTTGAATAACCTAAACTAGAAGCCCTGAACCTACATTGTTGAATAACATAGACTAGGGGCCTTGAACCTACACTTGAATTACAAAGACTTGGAGCCCTGAACTGACACTCCTGATTAGCACAGACTAGGAGCCCTGATCCTACTTTCCTGAATAACATAGACTAGTAGCCCTGAGCCTACTCTTGAATAACTTAGACTAGGAGCCCTGAACCTACACTTGAATAATACAATATGAGATGAGACGGGATTGCAGTGTGCAGGTGGTAGACACATAAATAACTTTAATTTTAAAATGGTACTCAGGATATCCAACCCAAAAAGAACTCAAAACTCGAAATAATGGATTCAAATTGGATTAGTTTATGTTGAAGTTGGAGGTGCTGTCTTGGGAGACAGTAATGGTGAAGCTGGAGGCGCTGTCCTGGGAGACAGTAATGGTGAAGCTGGAGATTTTGTCCAGGTAGTCAGGAAATATACGCAGGAAGGAATACATATAAATGACCTCATAGGGGACAGGAGCCGTAGTGGGGAAACAAGTGTAGTCAAAGATAAGATAAAACCAATATTGCAAACTAGAAATACCACAGGAAATAGCAAACAAGAGGACTCCATTAGCAATAGTGAGGATATATTACCAAAAACAACTGGTGGGAGATCCATTGTTGGTGCTAGGGAGGATAGGAATAAGACAGGTAAACATGCACCAACAGGGAATACAGTCACAGAAACCCAAGGCAAACGGAAACCAAGCCTGTGCACATACTATGCACTTGCTATCTGCAGACATGGGAAATCTGGAAAAACAAACGGGACGTGCAACTGTGACCACCCTAGAAAATATCGTGCCCATATGACAACAGGAAAATGCAAACTCCCTTCCTGTAAGCTTTTTCACCCTGAAATGTGTACCTCTTCAGTACAGGAAAGACTGTGCTATAACTTAAATTGCCAGGCACACCATCTAAAGGGGACAAAAAGATACAAAACATCCAGGCCATGGGAAAACCTGGGTAGCCACAGCCACTCAAGAGGGAGAGGTTTTTTAGTGCCAGGAAGGAAAAAAACTGGCAGGAAATGGCAGAAATCGTACATCAAATCCAGTCATTCCTGGAGTGGAACCACAGTCGATGGCCTCCACTCCAATCCAACAGATACAGATACTAATGCCGGAAAAAAAATCCCCCCCAGTACCAACAATACCACCAGTCCGATGACATTCTTCTTTGCAAATATACAGGGTCTAAAGCCAGCAACAAACAACAAAATACCTTTCATCTGTGGACTGCTTGCAGAGGCAAATGCAATGTTCGCGGCTTTCACTGAGACCCACATAAAGGATCACTTGGACAACGAAATATGGATCCCAGGTTACAACCTATACAGATGTGACAGAGTGAACAGGCAAAAGGGGGGGGGTTGGCCTGTACATTGCAGAGTGACTTGTTTGCACAGAACTGCTTAATGCCTCAAATGATGTAGTGGAAGTTTTAGCAGTAAAGATCGAGAACCAAAACCTAGTCATTGTGGTAGTCTACAAGCCTCCGGATGCAACATCCCAGCAATTCCAGGAACAGCTGTTAAAAATTGACCATTGTCTGGAAAATCTTCCAGCTCCTGCACCCAACATCTTGCTCCTGGGGGATTTCAACTTAAGGCACTTAAAATGGAGGAATATAGCAAATAATATTGTTGCAGTAATAACACCAGGAGGCAGCTCTGATGAAAACTCACACTCACACGAGCTTTTAAATCTCCGCACAAAATTCAATTTAAACCAGCAAATAATAGAGCCTACTAGACTGGAGAATACACTAGACCTCATCTTCACTAACAATGATGATCTGATAAGAAATGTCACCATATCCAAAACAATATACTCAGATCATAACATAATTGAGGTTCAGATATGTATGCGCGGAGCTCCAGACCGACATAACGAGATTAGTCACGAGGATGCATTCACCAAATTCAACTTCAATAACAAAAACATAAAGTGGGACCAAGTAAACCAAGTCCTAACCGATATAAGCTGGGAAGATATACTAAGCAACACAGGCCCCAACTTATGCCTAGAACAGATTAACTTGGTGGCACTCGATGTATGCACAAGGCTTATTCCTCTAAGAAAAAGGAGGAGTAGATGTAAAATAGAAAGAGACAGGTGCTCCCTTTACAGGCGACATGAAAGAATAACAGAGCGGCTAAAATAGGTCAATATATCTGAAATGCGTAGGGAGACACTGGTCAGAGAAACAGCAAGCATCGAATTGAAGCTAAAGGAATCTTATAGGAGTCAGGAATCGCGGGAAGAACTAAAAGCCATAAATGAAATCGAAAGAAACCCAAAGTATTTCTTCTCCTATGCCAAATCAAAGTCGAGAACAACGTCCAGTATTGGGCCCCTACTTAAACAAGATGGGTCCTACACAGATGACAGCAAGGAAATGAGTGAGCTACTCAAGTCCCAATATGACTCAGTTTTTAGCAAGCCGCTAACCAGACTGAGAGTCGAAGATCAAAATGAATTTTTTATGGGAGAGCCACAGAATTTGGTTAACACAAGCCTATCTGATGTTATCCTGATGCCAAATGACTTCGAACAGGCGATAAATGACATGCCCATGCACTCTGCCCCAGGGCCAGACTCATGGAACTCCGTGTTCATCAAGAACTGCAAGAAACCCCTATCACGAGCCTTTACCATCCTATGGAGAGGGAGCATGGACACGGGGGTCGTCCCACAGTTACTAAAAACAACAGACATAGCCCCACTCCACAAAGGGGGCAGTAAAGCAACAGCAAAGAACTACAGACCGATAGCACTAACATCCCATATCATAAAAATCTTTGAAAGGGTCCTAAGAAGCAAGATCGCCACCCATCTAGAAACCCATCAATTTCACAACCCAGGGCAACATGGGTTTTGAGCAGGTCGCTCCTGTCAGTCTCAACTATTGGATTACTACAACAAGGTCCTAGATGCACTAGAAGACAAAAAGAATGCAAATGTAATATATACAGATTTTGCAAAAGCCTTCGACAAGTGTGACCATGGCGTAATAGCGCACAAAATGCGTGCTAAAGGAATAACAGGAAAAGTCGGTCGATGGATCTATAATTTCCTCACTAACAGAACACAGAGAGTAGTAGTCAACAGAGTAAAGTCCGAGGCAGCTACGGTGAAAAGCTCTGTTCCACAAGGCACAGTACTCGCTCCCATCTTGTTCCTCATTCTCATATCTGACATAGACAAGGATGTCAGCCACAGCACCGTGTCTTCCTTTGCAGATGACACCCGAATCTGCATGACAGTGTCTTCCATTGTAGACACTGCAAGGCTCCAGGCGGACATCAACCAAATCTTTCAGTGGGCTGCAGAAAACAATATGAAGTTCAACGATGAGAAATTTCAATTACTCAGATATGGTAAACACGAGGAAATTAAATCTTCATCAGAGTACAAAACAAATTCTGGCCACAAAATAGAGCGAAACACCAACGTCAAAGACCTGGGAGTGATCATGTCGGAGGATCTCACCTTCATGGACCATAACATTGTATCAATCGCATCTGCTAGAAAAATGACAGGATGGATAATGAGAACCTTCAAAACTAGGGAGGCCAAGCCCATGATGATACTCTTCAGGTCACTTGTTTTATCTAGGCTGGAATATTGCTGCACACTAACAGCACCTTTCAAGTTAGGTGAAATTGCTGACCAAGAAAATGTACAGAGAACTTTCACGGCACGCATAACGGAGATAAAACACCTCAATTACTGGGAGCGCTTGAGGTTCCTAAACCTGTATTCCCTGGAATGCAGGCGGGAGAGATACATGATTATATACACCTGGAAAATCCTAGAGGGACTAGTACCGAACTTGCACACAAAAATCACTCACTACGAAAGCAAAAGACTTGGCAAACGATGCAACATCCCCCCCAGTGAAAAGCAGGGGTATCACTAGCACGTTAAGAGACCATACAATAAGTGTCAGGGGCCCGAGACTGTTCAACTGCCTCCCAGCACACATAAGGGGGATTACCAACAGACCCCTGGCAGTCTTCAAGCTGGCACTGGACAAGTACCTAAAGTCGGTTCCTGACCAGCCGGGCTGTGGCTCGTACGTTGGTTTGCGTGCAGCCAGCAGTAACAGCCTGGTTGATCAGGCTCTGATCCACCAGGAGGCCTGGTCACAAACCGGGCCGCGGGGGCGTTGACCCCCGGAACTCTCTCCAGGTAAACTCCAGGTATGTGATATTAAATGAACACATCTTCCATGGAGGGGTGAGATGCTCTTATTGCCTAGAGTGATACAGTTCATGCAGGTTATAAAACTTAATGCAATTGCACGTTTTCGCAATCCATTTAGATCTGTGTGTATTTACTTCGAGACACTTAGAAAGATTCATTGTGACAGTGTTTGGTTCATTTCTTAACATTGTAATACCGAGTGCAGTGTTAATCTCAACAATCCTATCACTGATACTAGAAATACCAAGCTCCTTCTTCATATTAAGAACCTTTGTAGATTTGGGACACCCAAGAATAATTCTGAGAGCTTCATTTTGCATTAACTCCAAGGGCGGAGAGAACTTTCTCTAGCTAATATCAACATGGGAGTAGCATAATCAATTAAGGAATTAACATAGGCTATGTACATAATCCTCACGATTCTCACATTAGCACCATAGTTGAGGTTGTAGCCAGCAACAGCTTTGAAAGCATTTAGCCTATCTTTGCATTTCTTATTTAGTTGTGGTATAGTGGACTTGTTGAAGGGTACATCTACACCAAGATGTCTGTAAGTTTTAACGTAGCTAATGTCCTTTGCTTGTTAATATCTTTGTTTTAGAGGAAGATATTGAGGCCTGGTCGATTACAAATTGCTTGAACATCATTAAGAATGGTACTCATCTTAAGCCCTGTTATGAGGATCATGATGTCATCAGCATAGCTTATATCTGTATGTTAAAGTGAGGCAGGTAGAGCAATTAGGAGAGCATTAATATTAAATAGCATGGGACTGAGAACTCCTCCTTGCGGTGTACCTATCTATATATATAACCGTTGTCATGCAGCAATTCAGATTTTCTCGGACATATAGTGCTACCCCACCTCCCCATTATTTCTATCAACGTGGAACAACTTGAAACACTGACTGTGGCATTCGGCAGGCATGTACTGACTCTTCAAATATTAACCAATAATTCTACTTTATTCAGCCTACAGGTGGCATCCCCAAAAATCCACAATATCGCAGTCTTAAAAATACACACTGCCCAGTTCCTTTGTGCTATATTTCATTCTGGGTTAGCTAATACTTCCACCATGGTCCGAGGTAAATGAACCACCATCCCCGACATGAAATCGAAAGAAACCCAAAGTATTTCTTCTCCTATGCCAAATCAAAGTCGAGAACAACGTCCAGTATTGGGCCCTTACTTAAACAAGATGGGTCCTACACAGATAACAGCAAGGAAATGAGTGAGCTACTCAAGTCCCAATATGACTCAGTTTTTAGCAAGCCACTAACCAGACTGAGAGTCGAAGATCAAAATGATTTTTTTATGAGAGAGCCACAGAATTTGGTTAACACAAGCCTATCTGATGTTATCCTGACGCCAAATGACTTCGAACAGGCGATAAATGACATGCCCATGCACTCTGCCCCAGGGCCAGACTCATGGAACTCCGTGTTCATCAAGAACTGCAAGAAACCCCTATCACGAGCCTTTACCATCCTATGGAGAGGGAGCATGGACACGGGGGTCGTCCCACAGTTACTAAAAACAACAGACATAGCCCCACTCCACAAAGGGGGCAGTAAAGCAACAGCAAAGAACTACAGACCGATAGCACTAACATCCCATATCATAAAAATCTTTGAAAGAGTCCTAAGAAGCAAGATCACCATCCATCTAGAAACCCATCAGTTACACAACCCAGGGCAACATGGGTTTAGAACAGGTCGCTCCTGTCTGTCTCAACTATTGGATCACTACAACAAGGTCCTAGATGTACTAGAAGACAAAAAGAATGCAGATGTAATATATACAGACTTTGCAAAAGCCTTCGACAAGTGTGACCATGGCGTAATAGCGCACAAAATGCGTGCTAAAGGAATAACAGGAAAAGTCGGTCGATGGATCTATAATTTCCTCACTAACAGAACACAGAGAGTAGTAGTCAACAGAGTAAAGTCCGAGGCAGGCACGGTGAAAAGCTCTGTTCCACAAGGCACAGTACTCGCTCCCATCTTGTTCCTCATCCTCATATCTGACATAGACAAGGATGTCAGCCACAGCACCGTGTCTTCCTTTGCAGATGACACCCGAATCTGCATGACAGTGTCTTCCATTGCAGACACTGCAAGGTTCCAGGCGGACATCAACCAAATCTTTCAGTGGGCTGCAGAAAACAATATGAAGTTCAACGATGAGAAATTTCAATTACTCAGATATGGTAAACACGAGGAAATTAAATCTTCATCAGAGTACAAAACAAATTCTGGCCACAAAATAGAGCGAAACACCAACGTCAAAGACCTGGGAGTGATCATGTCGGAGGATCTCACCTTCAAGGACCATAACATTGTATCGATCGCATCTGCTAGAAAAATGACAGGATGGATAATGAGAACCTTCAAAACGAGGGATGCCAAGCCCATGATGACACTCTTCAGGTCACTTGCTCTATCTAGGCTGGAATATTGCTGCACACTAACAGCACCTTTCAAGGCAGGTGAAA
Organism: Cherax quadricarinatus; assembly: GCF_038502225.1. Classification (NCBI taxonomy): domain Eukaryota; kingdom Metazoa; phylum Arthropoda; class Malacostraca; order Decapoda; family Parastacidae; genus Cherax; species Cherax quadricarinatus. The sequence goes on along the minus strand of NC_091293.1, from coordinate 23,114,284 downwards.
TTGCTGACCTAGAAAATGTACAGAGAACCTTCACGGCGCGCATAACGGAGATAAAACACCTCAATTACTGGGATTGCTTGAGGTTCCTGAACCTGTATTCCCTGGAACGCAGGCGGGAGAGATACATGATTATATACACCTGGAAAATCCTAGAGGGACTAGTACCGAACTTGCACACAAAAATCACTCACTACGAAAGCAAAAGACTTGGCAGACGATGCAACATCCCCCCAATGAAAAGCAGGGGTGTCACTAGCACGTTAAGAGACCATACAATAAGTGTCAGGGGTCCGAGACTGTTCAACTGCCTCCCAGCATACATAAGGGGGATTACCAACAGACCCCTGGCAGTCTTCAAGCTGGCACTGGACAAGCACCTAAAGTCGGTTCCTGATCAGCCGGGCTGTGGCTCGTACGTTGGTTTGCGTGCAGCCAGCAGTAACAGCCTGGTTGATCAGGCTCTGATCCACCAGGAGGCCTGGTCACAGACCGGGCCGCGGGGGCGTTCACCCCCGGAACTCTCTCCAGGTAAACTCCAGGTAAAGTGATCCCAGTTGCCAAAGAATAATACTGCAGAGTCTTTACAGTATTTGTCCAGCCAGTAATAAGCACCAATTCCCCTGGACAACCATTCGTTTCCAACCCGTCTCCTCTATCACTGACGTATACCTGTTAATCTAATCCTCACTTCTACATTTGCCTACGGTGCCTGCAGCACCGAGGCGGATAATAGGATTGACCCCATTACGTACGCCGGGTTGCGTGCGGCCAGCAGTAACAGCCTGGTTGATCACGCCCTGATCCACCATGAGGCCTGGTCACAGACCGGGCCGCTAATGCATCCCAACTCTAGGAGCAACCCTCTGCCTCTCTTCCTACCTCTAAAACAAAAGGCCCTGTCCTCGTACGTGATTTGTGATTCACTATCATGAACAATGTTCTTACCTTTCTGAGGCAACATTCTTGTTGTTTCAACTTTCATCAGGACATCAAAGGATTTCTCAGTGACAACAACAGTTTCCAACTCTCCATCCTTCCTTTTGATCTTGAACTTCGTGCCTTTCCTCTCCTCCACTGCCCAGCTTCCATCTTTGTCCTCAGGATTCACCATAGGACGACTATTACAAATCCTCTTGTTTTCCTCTCTGTAGCCAAAATTCTCGTCAAGCTTCCTCTAACTCCTTCACCTGTTGATACAGCTGTTCCAGTTAGATAAGATAAGATAAGAATTTTTAACCCCGGAGGGTTAGCCACCCAGGATAACCCAAGAAAGTCAGTGCGTCATCGAGGACTGTCTAACTTATTTCCATTGGGGTCCTTAATCTTGTCCCCCAGGATGCGATCCACACCAGTCGACTAACACCCAGGTACCTATTTGCTGCTAGGTGAACAGGACAACAGGTGTAAGGAAACGTGTCGAAATGTTTCCACCCGCCGGGAATCGAACCCGGGCCCTCCGTGTGTGAAGTGGGAGTTTTAGCCACTCATACCCGGGTGATAGTGGCTTTCTTTGCTCCAATCTTATTATGATATGTAAATACACATTGTAACCTTAGCAAAGAAATAAACATTTTTTTATTTTTTTTATGGTGTAAGTTGTAGTCAGATTACAGAGGCACAAAATGAGTGCAGGAACCGGGCCACAAAGTTGTGATAGCTGAACAAGTTACCGCAGTAATAATGAGTGCAGGAACCGGGCCACAAAGTTGTGATAGCTGAACAAGTTACCGCAGTAATAATGAGTGCAGGAACTGGACCACAAAGTTCTGATAGCTGAACAAGTTACCGCAGTAATAATGAGTGCACGAACTGGACCACAAAGTTCTGATAGCTGAACAAGTTACCGCAGTAATAATGAGTGCAGGAACTGGACCACAAAGTTCTGATAGCTGAACAAGTTACCGCAGTAATAATGAGTGCAGGAACTGGACCACAAAGTTCTGATAGCTGAACAAGTTACCGCAGTAATAATGAGTGCAGGAACTGGACCACAAAGTTGTGATAGCTGAACAAGTTACCGCAGTAATAATGAGTGCAGGAACTGGGCCACAAAGTTCTGATAGCTGAACAAGTTACCGCAGTAATAATGAGTGCAGGAACCGGGCCACAAAGTTGTGATAGCTGAACAAGTTACCGCAGTAATAATGAGTGCAGGAACTGGACCACAAAGTTCTGATAGCTGAACAAGTTACCGCAGTAATAATGAGTGCAGTAATAATGAGTGCAGGAACTGGGCCACAAAGTTGTGATAGCTGAACAAGTTACCGCAGTAATAATGAGTGCAGGAACCGGGCCACAAAGTTGTGATAGCTGAACAAGTTACCGCAGTAATAATGAGTGCAGGAGCAATATAAACACAAATGCAGTATAACGTGATCCTTTATTGACTACGTTTCGCCCACACAGTGGGCTTTTTCAAGTCACAAACAGAACTACCTGGGGTGGAAGGAACGCGAGTATTTATAGTCCGGCTGAGGTCAGGTGAAGAATGCTGCATCTGATGATGTACCGAGTTGGGTTGTAGAGTCTAAAAACTTGGGTAGCTTGGAAAGGAGACTGGACAAGTTTGTGAGCAGACCTTCTACAGTGTTCTTATGTGGGATAGCGATGAAGAAGTTTCTTGGCAAGTGGTTCAGCTATGTTATAGAAGCCACTATTCTGGTTGAAGTTGTCGGATATAGAAATAAGTGATGATTCCAGGATTCTTCGGTATTGGGTGTTGTCTTCTGTGGCGATAAGTCTTGAGTTTCTGTAGTTTATCAAGTGGTTGTGTGAATTACGGTGTTGTACGCAGGCATTCCTTGTGTCGTCAGACCTGCTTGCGTATTGGTGTTCTGAAATACGTGTTTGGAGGTCCCTTGATGTTTCGCCCACGTATAACTTGTTGCAGTCATTACAAGGGATTATGTATACCCCTGCAGAGGATGGAGGCTTGTCCTGCCTACTACTGGTGATGTCCTTGATGGTCGTGGTTGTGGAGGTAGATACTTGGAATGATGTTTTGGCAAAGATGTTGGAAACATGTTTGGCAATGGAGTTGGTGGGAAGGACTATGTATCTCTTCTCGGCAGTGTCTTCTCTGGGTGTGTTGAAGATGTTTAGTGCTCGCCGTCTGCAGTCTCTGATGAAGTGACGAGGATAGTGGAGTTTGGAAAATACCTGTTCAATTATAGTGCATTCTTCCTCAAGGAATTCGTTGCTGCAGATTCTGAGTGCACGCAGGAAGAAGCCTATAATTACACCACGTTTGGTTTTGGTGTCGTGGTGAGAGTAGAAGTGGAGAAGATCGTTTTGGTTGGTGGGTTTTCGATAGACTTTAAAACGAAGTTCGTGGTCAGCTTTGCAGAGTAGAACATCAAGGAAAGGAAGAGTGTTGTCGACCTCTTCTTCAAGTGTGAACTGGATTGAAGGCTCGACCTGGTTGAGCTTGTCTTGGAGAGCTTGAACGTTGAAGCGTTTAGGAGTTATGAGGAGAATGTCGTCAACATAACGGAGCCAGGTGACAGACGAAGGAATAATGGTGGAGAAACGTTCGGCTTCTAGATGTTCCATGTATAGGTTCGCTAGGACTGCACTGAGTGGCGAACCCATGGGTAGTCCAAAAGTCTGCTGAAAGAGGTGATTTTCAAAAGAGAAACACGTAAAGCCAACACATAGTTCAACCAGGTCGATGAAGTCGCTGGCTGGAATGGGAAGATCAAACCTCTCACAACTAACCAAGTGGACAACCTTACTAAAACTTTTCTTCAAAGGACTCGCCGCATTCTGAGGAGCTCAGAACAAGGGAAGAAACTTCTGCACACCATGCCCAGCAACCCCAGACCTGCCAGAATGTACGGCCTGCCAAAGACTCACAAGCCTGGTATCCCACTGAGGCCCATATCCTCGGGAATAGGCAGTGCTCCCCACAAGCTCTCAGGAATTCTCGCCAAACACCTCTCGAAACTCTTGGGCACTATCAGTCCAGCACATCTCAAACACTCAGGTGATCTTCTCAATCGCATTCGCAACATCAACATCAGGAACAAGAAACTTTCCAGCCTTGACGTGACTTCCCTATTCACTAAAGTACCTACTAAACAAGCCATCGATCTCTTGCGCAAGAAAATTGACGATTCACTTGATCTTCCCATTCCAGCCAGCGACTTCATCGACCTGGTTGAACTATGTGTTGGCTTTACGTGTTTCTCTTTTGAAAATCACCTCTTTCAGCAGACTTTTGGACTACCCATGGGTTCGCCACTCAGTGCAGTCCTAGCGAACCTATACATGGAACATCTAGAAGCCGAACGTTTCTCCACCATTATTCCTTCGTCTGTCACCTGGCTCCGTTATGTTGACGACATTCTCCTCATAACTCCTAAACGCTTCAACGTTCAAGCTCTCCAAGACAAGCTCAACCAGGTCGAGCCTTCAATCCAGTTCACACTTGAAGAAGAGGTCGACAACACTCTTCCTTTCCTTGATGTTCTACTCTGCAAAGCTGACCACGAACTTCGTTTTAAAGTCTATCGAAAACCCACCAACCAAAACGATCTTCTCCACTTCTACTCTCACCACGACACCAAAACCAAACGTGGTGTAATTATAGGCTTCTTCCTGCGTGCACTCAGAATCTGCAGCAACGAATTCCTTGAGGAAGAATGCACTATAATTGAACAGGTATTTTCCAAACTCCACTATCCTCGTCACTTCATCAGAGACTGCAGACGGCGAGCACTAAACATCTTCAACACACCCAGAGAAGACACTGCCGAGAAGAGATACATAGTCCTTCCCACCAACTCCATTGCCAAACATGTTTCCAACATCTTTGCCAAAACATCATTCCAAGTATCTACCTCCACAACCACGACCATCAAGGACATCACCAGTAGTAGGCAGGACAAGCCTCCATCCTCTGCAGGGGTATACATAATCCCTTGTAATGACTGCAACAAGTTATACGTGGGCGAAACATCAAGGGACCTCCAAACACGTATTTCAGAACACCAATACGCAAGCAGGTCTGACGACACAAGGAATGCCTGCGTACAACACCGTAATTCACACAACCACTTGATAAACTACAGAAACTCAAGACTTATCGCCACAGAAGACAACACCCAATACCGAAGAATCCTGGAATCATCACTTATTTCTATATCCGACAACTTCAACCAGAATAGTGGCTTCTATAACATAGCTGAACCACTTGCCAAGAAACTTCTTCATCGCTATCCCACATAAGAACACTGTAGAAGGTCTGCTCACAAACTTGTCCAGTCTCCTTTCCAAGCTACCCAAGTTTTTAGACTCTACAACCCAACTCGGTACATTATCAGATGCAGCATTCTTCACCTGACCTCAGCCGGACTATAAATACTCGCGTTCCTTCCACCCCAGGTAGTTCTGTTTGTGACTTGAAAAAGCCCACTGTGTGGGCGAAACGTAGTCAATAAAGGATCACGTTATACTGCATTTGTGTTTATATTGCCATTGTGTCGGTATTTTATACCATTTATTTCCAATGAGTGCAGGAACTGGACCACAAAGTTGTGATAGCTGAACAAGTTACCGCAGTAATAATGAGTGCAGGAACTGGACCACAAAGTTGTGATAGCTGAACAAGTTACCACAGTAATAATGAGTGCAGGAACTGGACCACAAAGTTGTGATAGCTGAACAAGTTACCACAGTAATAATGAGTGCAGGAACCGGGCCACAAAGTTGTGATAGCTGAACAAGTTACCGCAGTAATAATGAGTGCAGGAACTGGACCACAAAGTTGTGATAGCTGAACAAGTTACCGCAGTAATAATGAGTGCAGGAACTGGACCACAAAGTTGTGATAGCTGAACAAGTTACCGCAGTAATAATGAGTGCAGGAACTGGACCACAAAGTTGTGATAGCTGAACAAGTTACCGCAGTAATAATGAGTGCAGGAACCGGGCCACAAAGTTCTGATAGCTGAACAAGTTACCGCAGTAATAATGAGTGCAGGAACCGGGCCACAAAGTTCTGATAGCTGAACAAGTTACCGCAGTAATAATGAGTGCAGGAACCGGGCCACAAAGTTGTGATAGCTGAACAAGTTACCGCAGTAATAATGAGTGCAGGAACTGGACCACAAAGTTGTGATAGCTGAACAAGTTACCGCAGTAATAATGAGTGCAGGAACTGGGCCACAAAGTTGTGATAGCTGAACAAGTTACTGCAGTAATAATGAGTGCAGGAACTGGGCCACAAAGTTGTGATAGCTGAACAAGTTACCGCAGTAATAATGAGTGCAGGAACTGGACCACAAAGTTCTGATAGCTGAACAAGTTACCGCAGTAATAATGAGTGCAGGAACTGGACCACAAAGTTCTGATAGCTGAACAAGTTACCGCAGTAATAATGAGTGCAGGAACTGGGCCACAAAGTTCTGATAGCTGAACAAGTTACCGCAGTAATAATGAGTGCAGGAACTGGACCACAAAGTTCTGATAGCTGAACAAGTTACCGCAGTAATAATGAGTGCAGGAACTGGACCACAAAGTTGTGATAGCTGAACAAGTTACCGCAGTAATAATGAGTGCAGGAACTGGGCCACAAAGTTCTGATAGCTGAACAAGTTACCGCAGTAATAATGAGTGCAGGAACTGGACCACAAAGTTCTGATAGCTGAACAAGTTACCGCAGTAATAATGAGTGCAGGAACTGGGCCACAAAGTTCTGATAGCTGAACAAGTTACTGCAGTAATAATGAGTGCAGGAACTGGACCACAAAGTTGTGATAGCTGAACAAGTTACCGCAGTAATAATGAGTGCAGGAACTGGACCACAAAGTTCTGATAGCTGAACAAGTTACCGCAGTAATAATGAGTCCAGGAACTGGACCACAAAGTTATGATAGCTGAACAAGTTAAGGCAGTAATAATGAGTCCAGGAACTGGACCACAAAGTTCTGATAGCTGAACAAGTTACCGCAGTAATAATGAGTGCAGGAACTGGGCCACAAAGTTCTGATAGCTGAACAAGTTACCGCAGTAATAATGAGTCCAGGAACTGGACCACAAAGTTCTGATAGCTGAACAAGTTACCGCAGTAATAATGAGTGCAGGAACCGGGCCACAAAGTTCTGATAGCTGAACAAGTTACCGCAGTAATAATGAGTGCAGGAACTGGGCCACAAAGTTGTGATAGCTGAACAAGTTACCGCAGTAATAATGAGTGCAGGAACTGGACCACAAAGTTGTGATAGCTGAACAAGTTACCGCAGTAATAATGAGTGCAGGAACTGGACCACAAAGTTCTGATAGCTGAACAAGTTACCGCAGTAATAATGAGTGCAGGAACTGGACCACAAAGTTCTGATAGCTGAACAAGTTACCGCAGTAATAATGAGTGCAGGAACTGGACCACAAAGTTGTGATAGCTGAACAAGTTACCGCAGTAATAATGAGTGCAGGAACCGGGCCACAAAGTTCTGATAGCTGAACAAGTTACCGCAGTAATAATGAGTGCAGGAACTGGGCCACAAAGTTGTGATAGCTGAACAAGTTACCGCAGTAATAATGAGTGCAGGAACTGGACCACAAAGTTGTGATAGCTGAACAAGTTACCGCAGTAATAATGAGTGCAGGAACTGGACCACAAAGTTCTGATAGCTGAACAAGTTACCGCAGTAATAATGAGTCCAGGAACTGGGCCACAAAGTTGTGATAGCTGAACAAGTTACCGCAGTAATAATGAGTGCAGGAACTGGACCACAAAGTTGTGATAGCTGAACAAGTTACCGCAGTAATAATGAGTGCAGGAACTGGACCACAAAGTTCTGATAGCTGAACAAGTTACCGCAGTAATAATGAGTCCAGGAACTGGACCACAAAGTTATGATAGCTGAACAAGTTACCACAGTAATAATGAGTCCAGGAACTGGACCACAAAGTTCTGATAGCTGAACAAGTTACCGCAGTAATAATGAGTCCAGGAACTGGGCCACAAAGTTATGATAGCTGAACAAGTTACCGCAGTAATAATGAGTCCAGGAACTGGGCCACAAAGTTGTGATAGCTGAACAAGTTACCGCAGTAATAATGAGTGCAGGAACTGGACCACAAAGTTGTGATAGCTGAACAAGTTACCGCAGTAATAATAAGTCCAGGAACTGGACCACAAAGTTCTGATAGCTGAACAAGTTACCGCAGTAATGAGCTGTGTACATGTTTATATCTGGTTAAAGTCGTAATGAGTTATTTAAACAAACATGAATTAGGTCACACAAAATATTACAAAAACATTATATTTTAGCAAGGTATGCTTATAACAGAAAAAAATTATGTAATATAATATCTTTATTTGTACAAGTACATGTACAAGGTATACAGTCCTACCTGACATTAATGACACTACTACATAGAAAGTCGCTTGTTATGTAGAGCATTTCTGGCAAATTAAGTCAGTTTTGTCCCAGGATGCGACCCACACCAGTAGACTAACATCCAGGTACCTATTATTACTGATGGGTGAACATGGACAACAGGTGTAAGGAAACACGCCCAATGTTTCTACTCTCGCCTTTGTATTATAGAGTTATATTACTGAGAGTTGTATTATAGGGGTGTATTACCGAGAGTTATATTATAGGACTGTATTACCGAGAGTTGTATTATAGGGGTGTATTACTGAGAGTTGTATTATAGGGGTGTATTACTGAGAGTTGTATTATAGGGTTGTATTACTGAGAGTTGTATTATAGGGTTGTATTACTGAGAGTTGTATTATAGGGGTGTATTACTGAGAGTTGTATTATAGGGGTGTATTACTGAGAGTTGTATTATAGGGTTGTATTACTGAGAGTTGTATTATAGGGTTGTATTACTGAGAGTTGTATTATAGGGTTGTATTACTGAGAGTTGTATTATAGGGTTGTATTACTGAGAGTTGTATTATAGGGTTGTATTACTGAGAGTTGTATTATAGGGTTGTATTACTGAGAGTTGTATTATAGGGGTGTATTACTGAGAGTTGTATTATAGGGTTGTATTACTGAGAGTTGTATTATAGGGTTGTATTACTGAGAGTTGTATTATAGGGTTGTATTACTGAGAGTTGTATTATAGGGGTGTATTACTGAGAGTTGTATTATAGGGGTGTATTACTGAGAGTTGTATTATAGGGGTGTATTACTGAGAGTTGTATTATAGGGTTGTATTACTGAGAGTTGTATTATAGGGTTGTATTACTGAGAGTTGTATTATAGGGTTGTATTACTGAGAGTTGTATTATAGGGGTGTATTACTGAGAGTTGTATTATAGGGGTGTATTACTGAGAGTTGTATTATAGGGTTGTATTACTGAGAGTTGTATTATAGGGTTGTATTACTGAGAGTTGTATTATAGGGTTGTATTACTGAGAGTTGTATTATAGGGGTGTATTACTGAGAGTTGTATTATAGGGGTGTATTACTGAGAGTTGTATTATAGGGGTGTATTATTGAGAGTTGTATTATAGGGGTGTATTACTGAGAGTTGTATTATAGGGTTGTATTACTGAGAGTTATATTATAGGGTTGTATTACTGAGAGTTGTATTATAGGGGTGTATTACTGAGAGTTGTATTATAGGGGTGTATTACTGAGAGTTGTATTATAGGGTTGTATTACTGAGAGTTGTATTATAGGGTTGTATTACTGAGAGTTGTATTATAGGGGTGTATTACTGAGAGTTGTATTATAGGGGTGTATTACTGAGAGTTGTATTATAGGGGTGTATTACTGAGAGTTGTATTATAGGACTGTATTACTGAGAGTTGTATTATAGGGTTGTATTACGGAGAGTTATATTATAGGGTTGTATTACTGAGAGTTGTATTATAGGGGTGTATTACTGAGAGTTGTATTATAGGGGTGTATTACTGAGAGTTGTATTATAGGGTTGTATTACTGAGAGTTGTATTATAGGGTTGTATTACTGAGAGTTATATTATAGGGTTGTATTACTGAGAGTTGTATTATAGGGGTGTATTACTGAGAGTTGTATTATAGGGGTGTATTACTGAGAGTTGTATTATAGGGCTGTATTACTGAGAGTTGTATTATAGGGTTGTATTACCTGGAGTTTACCTGGAGAGAGTTTCGGGGGTCAACGCCCCCGCGGCCCGGTCTGTGACCAGGCCTCCTGGTGGATCAGCGCCTGATCAACCAGGCTGTTGCTGCTGGCTGCACGCAAACCAACGTACGAGCCACAGCCCGGCTGATCAGGAACTGACTTTAGGTGCTTGTCCAGTGCCAGCTTGAAGACTGCCAGGGGTCTGTTGGTAATCCCCCTTATGTGTGCTGGGAGGCAGTTGAACAGTCTCGGGCCCCTGACACTTATTGTATGGTCTCTTAACGTGCTAGTGACACCCCTGCTTTTCATTGGGGGGATGGTGCATCGTCTGCCAAGTCTTTTGCTTTCGTAGTGAGTGATTTTCGTGTGCAAGTTCGGTACTAGTCCCTCTAGGATTTTCCAGGTGTATATAATCATGTATCTCTCCCTCCTGCGTTCCAGGGAATACAGGTTTAGAAACCTCAAGCGCTCCCACAAATTGAGGTGTTTTATCTCCATTATGCGCGCCGTGAAAGTTCTCTGTACATTTTCTAGGTCAGCAATTTCACCTGCCTTGAAAGGTGCTGTTAGAGTGCAGCAATATTCCAGCCTAGATAGAACAAGTGACCTGAAGAGTTTCATCATGGGCTTGGCCTCCCTAGTTTTGAAGGTTCTCATTATCCATCCTGTCATTTTTCTAGCAGATGCGATTGATACAATGTTATGGTCCTTGAAGGTGAGATCCTCCGACATAATCACTCCCAGGTCTTTGACGTTGGTGTTTCGCTCTATTTTGTGGCCAGAATTTGTTTTGTACTCTGATGAAGATTTAATTTCCTCATGTTTACCATATCTGAGTAATTGAAATTTCTCATCGTTGAACTTCATATTGTTTTCTGCAGCCCACTGAAAGATTTGGTTGATGTCCGCCTGGAGCCTTGCAGTGTCTGCAATGGAAGACACTGTCATGCAGATTCGGGTGTCATCTGCAAAGGAAGACACGGTGCTGTGGCTGACATCCTTGTCTATGTCGGATATGAGGATGAGGAACAAGATGGGAGCTAGTACTGTGCCTTGTGGAACAGAGCTTTTCACCGTAGCTGCCTCGGACTTTACTCTGTTGACTACTACTCTCTGTGTTCTGTTAGTGAGGAAATTATAGATCCATCGACCGACTTTTCCTGTTATTCCTTTAGCGCGCATTTTGTGCGCTATTACGCCATGGTCACACTTGTCGAAGGCTTTTGCAAAGTCTGTATATATTACATCTGCATTCTTTTTGTCTTCTAGTGCATTTAGGACCTTGTCGTAGTGATCCAGTAGTTGAGACAGACAGGAGCGACCTGTTCTAAACCCATGTTGCCCTGGGTTGTGTAACTGATGGGTTTCTAGATGGGTGGTGATCTTGCTTCTTAGGACCCTTTCAAAGATTTTTATGATATGGGATGTTAGTGCTATTGGTCTGTAGTTCTTTGCTGTTGCTTTACTGCCCCCTTTGTGGAGTGGGGCTATGTTTGTTGTTTTTAGTAACTGAGGGACGACCCCCGTGTCCATGCTCCCTCTCCATAGGATGGAAAAGGCTCGTGATAGGGGCTTCTTGCAGTTCTTGATGAACACAGAGTTCCATGAGTCTGGCCCTGGGGCAGAGTGCATGGGCATGTCATTTATCGCCTGTTCGAAGTCATTTGGCGTCAGGATAACATCGGATAGGCTTGTGTTAATCAAATTTTGTGGCTCTCTCATAAAAAATTCATTTTGATCTTCGACTCTCAGTCTGGTTAGCGGCTTGCTAAAAACTGAGTCATATTGGGACTTGAGTAGCTCACTCATTTCCTTACTGAGAGTTATATTATAGGGGTGTATTACTGAGAGTTGTATTATAGGGGTGTATTACTGAGAGTTGTATTATAGGGCTGTATTACTGAGAGTTGTATTATAGGGTTGTATTACTGAGAGTTATATTATAGGGGTGTATTACTGAGAGTTGTATTATAGGGATGTATTACTGAGAGTTGTATTATAGGACTGTATTACTGAGAGTTATATTATAGGGGTGTATTACTGAGAGTTGTATTATAGGACTGTATTACTGAGAGTTATATTATAGGGGTGTATTACTGAGAGTTGTATTATAGGGGTGTATTACTGAGAGTTGTATTATAGGACTGTATTACTGAGAGTTGTATTATAGGGGTGTATTACTGAGAGTTGTATTATAGGGCTGTATTACTGAGAGTTGTATTATAGGGGTGTATTACTGAGAGTTGTATTATAGGACCGTATTACTGAGAGTTATATTATAGGGGTGTATTACTGAGAGTTGTATTATAGGACTGTATTACTGAGAGTTATATTATAGGGGTGTATTACTGAGAGTTGTATTATAGGGGTGTATTACTGAGAGTTGTATTATAGGACTGTATTACTGAGAGTTGTATTATAGGGGTGTATTACTGAGAGTTGTATTATAGGGGTGTATTACTGAGAGTTGTATTATAGGGGTGTATTACTGAGAGTTGTATTATAGGGGTGTATTACTGAGAGTTGTATTATAGGGGTGTATTACTGAGAGTTGTATTATAGGGGTGTATTACTGAGAGTTGTATTATAGGGGTGTATTACTGAGAGTTGTATTATAGGGGTGTATTACTGAGAGTTGTATTATAGGGGTGTATTACTGAGAGTTGTATTATAGGGGTGTATTACTGAGAGTTGTATTATAGGGGTGTATTACTGAGAGTTGTATTATAGGGGTGTATTACTGAGAGTTGTATTATAGGGGTGTATTACTGAGAGTTGTATTATAGGGGTGTATTACTGAGAGTTGTATTATAGGGGTGTATTACTGAGAGTTGTATTATAGGGGTGTATTACTGATAGTTGTATTATAGGGCTGTATTACTGAGAGTTGTATTATAGGGCTGTATTACTGAGAGTTGTATTATAGGGCTGTATTACTGAGAGTTGTATTATAGGACTGTATTACTGAGAGTTGTATTATAGGACTGTATTACTGAGACTTCACAATGAGGCAGCCATTAATAACTTCACAACAGCAGTAACAAACATTGACTGGCACACTGAGCTAGAAAAATATACAGATATTGACGAATGTATTAATAATTTTCTAAAAAAGACCCAATACCTCTATAACAAGCACTGCCCTAAAAAAACTAAACAGATGACAGCTAAGAGACTGAACAGTCCCTGGCTAACACCCAGCATTCTCAAATCCATAAATACAAAACACCAATATGAAAAACAGTACAGAATGGGTCACATAACCAGAGACCAAACAAAACGTTACTCGTCAATCCTAACCAGCCTGATAAGAAGGGCAAAAAAATTGTATTATGAGAACAGATTATCCAACTTACGAGGTGATATAAAAAAGACCTGGAAAACCCTATCAGAAATTCTGGGAACAAAAAAGATATCACGAAATAGCGAAATAAAATTAGCAAAATCAGATGAACCCCAACTCCCACCAACAGAAACAGCAAACAGACTCAATGATTTCTTCTCCACTATAGGACAAAACCTTGCCAATAAAATCCCAAGCTCAGATACCCCACCAAATGACTACCTCACTGGCAACTACCCGAACACACTGTTCCTAGCTCCGACTAACCCATACGAAGTCTCCCTTATTATCAACGCACTAAAAAACAAGGCAGGAGATTTAAATACCTTACCACCCTTTATATACAAAAAAGTGTCACAAGTGCTATCACCAATCATTGCAACACTCTTTAACAAATCCATTGAATCCTCCACATTCCCTACAGTACTCAAAATAGCAAGGGTCACCCCGATCCACAAAGGAGGAGACCAAACAGAGTTGAATAACTATAGGCCAATATCCAACTTACACCCTCTCTCAAAAATCTTTGAAAAATTAATTCATAAACGAATCTACTCCTACCTTATAAGATAAGATAAGATTTCGTTCGGATTTTTAACCCCGGAGGGTTAGCCACCCAGGATAACCCAAGAAAGTCAGTGCGTCATCGAGGACTGTCTAACTTATTTCCATTGGGGTCCTTAATCTTGTCCCCCAGGATGCGACCCACACCAGTCGACTAACACCCAGGTACCTATTTGCTGCTAGGTGAACAGGACAACAGGTGTAAGGAAACGTGTCGAATGTTTCCACCCGCCGGGAATCGAACCCGGGCCCTCCGTGTGTGAAGCGGGAGCTTTAGTCACCAGGCCACCGGGCCTTATCTCCCAAAACATACTCAACCCCTGCCAATTTGGATTCACGCCTAATAAAAATACTAATGATGCTATTATACACATGTTAGAACATATATACACTGCAATAGAGAAAAAAGAAGTCCCACTGGGGATCTTCATTGACTTACGTAAAGCTTTTGATACAGTTGACCATGATTTGCTCCACGTAAAATTGTCACACTATGGTACTAGAGGGCACTCCCTCAACTACCTCAAGTCATACCTCAGCAACAGAAGCCAATATGTGTACGCAAATGGGGCAAACTCTTCCGCACAACCAATTACAGTTGGTGTCCCACAGGGAAGTGTCCTTGGCCCTCTTCTCTTTCTCCTATACATAAATGACCTTCCAAATGCTTCGCAATTACTCAAACCCACACTATTTGCAGATGACACTGCATACGTCTTCTCTCACCCGAGCCCAGTCACGCTAGCCAATACTGTAAATACCGAATTACAGAAAATATCTACCTGGATGAGGACTAACAAACTTACACTAAACATTGACAAAACCTACTTCATTCAGTTTGGTAACAGAGCTACAGATGTCCCTCTTAACATAATGATAAACGGATCACCTATCACAAAACTAACAGAGGGAAAATTCTTAGGAATCCACCTTGATAATAGACTCAAATTTCATACACATATACAACAAATTTCTAAGAAAATTTCCAAGACTGTAGGCATACTATCGAAGATACGGTACTATGTTCCACAGTCAGCCCTCCTGGCCCTATATCACTCTCTTATTTACCCCTATCTCACCTATGGAATTTGTGCATGGGGCTCAACAACAATTAACCATCTCAGACCACTAATTACTCAACAAAAGGCTGCAGTTAGAATGATAACAAATTCTCACTACAGGCAACACACTCCACCAATATTCAATACACTAAACCTACTCACCATACAAAACATCCATACTTATTATTGCACCTATTACATACATAGAACACTTAACTCTGATATTAACCCTCCCCTCAAACATCTCCTTGCCAACCTCAACAGAACACATGACCATAACACAAGGCACAGATCACTCTTTGATGTTCCTCGTGTCCATCTCACACTATGCAAAAACTCAATGCACATAAAAGGCCCTAAAATCTGGAATTCATTACCTGTAAATATAAAAGAAACACTACCTGTTTATAAATTCAAGTCTCTTCTCAAAGATCACTTACTCACCCAAAACCAAATAAATACTGAATAACTGAACCTTATAAATTGTATATCTTAAATGTTTCTCACAATTATATCACATAAATGTTAAACCTAAAACCGAATCTAACTTTATTATTTTTTAAATACACTACCTAACAGAATCACTACCTAACTGAATGCAACCATATGACCTGTCTTTGTAATACTCACTTGTGCTTTATAGTAATCTGTTTACATTAATGTTTTATCACTGATTTCATCATTGCTTAGTTAATCTTAAGTTAATTTTAAGCCAGCCCGTAATGCTATGCATAGTATAAGTGGCTTTGGCATGCTGCTCTTATCTGTATTTTTTGTACCTCTGTATGTGTGCTCAAATTGGAAATAAATAAATAAATAAAAAGTATTATAGGGCTGTATTACTGAGAGTTGTATTATAGGGGTGTATTACTGAGAGTTGTATTATAGGGGTGTATTACTGAGAGTTGTATTATAGGACTGTATTACTGAGAGTTGTATTATAGGGGTGTATTACTGAGAGTTGTATTATCGGGGTGTATTACTGAGAGTTGTATTATAGGACTGTATTACTGAGAGTTGTATTATAGGGGTGTATTACTGAGAGTTGTATTATAGGGGTGTATTACTGAGAGTTGTATTATAGGGGTGTATTACTGAGAGTTGTATTATAGGACTGTATTACTGAGAGTTGTATTATAGGGGTGTATTACTGAGAGTTGTATTATCGGGGTGTATTACTGAGAGTTGTATTATAGGACTGTATTACTGAGAGTTGTATTATAGGGGTGTATTACTGAGAGTTGTATTATAGGGGTGTATTACTGAGAGTTGTATTATAGGGGTGTATTACTGAGAGTTGTATTATAGGGGTGTATTACTGAGAGTTGTATTATAGGGCTGTATTACTGAGAGTTGTATTATAGGGGTGTATTACTGAGAGTTGTATTATAGGGGTGTATTACTGAGAGTTGTATTATAGGACTGTATTACTGAGAGTTGTATTATAGGGGTGTATTACTGAGAGTTGTATTATAGGGGTGTATTACTGAGAGTTGTATTATAGGGGTGTATTACTGAGAGTTGTATTATAGGACTGTATTACTGAGAGTTGTATTATAGGACTGTATTACTGAGAGTTGTATTATAGGGGTGTATTACTGAGAGTTGTTTTATAGGACTGTATTACTGAGAGTTGTATTATAGGACTGTATTACTGAGAGTTGTTTTATAGGACTGTATTACTGAGAGTTGTATTATAGGACTGTATTACTGAGAGTTGTATTATAGGACTGTATTACTGAGAGTTGTTTTATAGGACTGTATTACTGAGAGTTGTATTATAGGACTGTATTACTGAGAGTTGTATTATAGGACTGTATTACTGAGAGTTGTTTTATAGGACTGTATTACTGAGAGTTGTATTATAGGACTGTATTACTGAGAGTTGTATTATAGGACTGTATTACTGAGAGTTGTTTTATAGGACTGTATTACTGAGAGTTGTATTATAGGACTGTATTACTGAGAGTTGTATTATAGGACTGTATTACTGAGAGTTGTATTATAGGGGTGTATGAGCTAGTGCTGAGAGCGCCGTTTTCTATGTGGTCAGCAGTGATGGCGGCGCCGCACTACAACAACAACAACAACCACCACCACCACCACCATCACCAGCCTAACAACCAGCCTAACAACGCCTCCCTCGCTCACAACTATGAGTTCATCTGTGAGTTCCTCGCCAACAGTGAGGTGCCGGTGGTGAAGTACAGGAGCAAGCGTACGGGACTGCACGTAGTGCTGGCCAGCGTGGAGGGTCCTCTTGTCAGTGGTTATTTCACTCTAGGTGAGTAAAACTTTCTCCTTAAACCCATAATATTGGTTTGAGATTTTCATTTTCCTTTACCCATCATCACCCCCCCGGGGGATGTGGAGGGTTAGCTACCCAGGAAAGTCAGTGTGTGGTCGAGGATGTGTCGCCTCTTATTTCCATTGTGATTCTTCAGTCTTGTCCCCCAGGATGCGACCCATACCAGTCCACTAACACCCAGGTACCTACTTACTGCTAGGTGAACAGGGGCAGTAGGTGTAAGGAAACATGCCCAACATATCCAGGTGGACCCAGGGTAGTGCTCCTCTCCTACTTGCCTACCTACCTTACCTTTGATGAGTTTCGAGTTTCATTACTCTCGGAGGCCGGCCATGGGTCAGGCTCGTCTGGTGCTTGCTTGGTCAACCAGGCTGTTGCAGCTGGAGACCCACTGCCTCACATATCCATCACAGCCTGGTTCATCTGGCACCTAGTGAAGATATTTATCGAGTTTCCTCTTGAAGGCTTCTACACTTGTTCCAGCAGTGTGTCTGATCTCTTCTGCTAAGATGTTGAATAATCTGACACTGAATGTTGATACAGTGTTCCCTTATTGTCCTCACCCACATGAGGAGCACTGCAGCAGGCCTACTGGCCCAAGCTAGTCAGATCCACCTACTTCCTTGTCCTAGCTTGAGCCAGTTCAGAAAGAGAGCTATAAGGTACCTGGTGAATGAATCTACAGAAAGGGAGGAGAGTGAGTCCTTGTATAATTAACATTCATGTACCTATTATTGTAAGCTGATCCTCTCTAATGTTCGTGTAAATAACTTAGCTCACTTTATTTTTATTGTATCTCCTTTTATTGCAACTGATTTTCACACAGTTGAGTTACTTAGCTGTTTTAATTTTTAAAGTTATAATCATGATTGATTTTTATTATATCTTACTGCTAGGCTTTAAATAATAAGATATTACAAGGACCCCAAAGGGAATAAATCACTTTGTCTGGCTTTTTTGGGGTTAACCTAGGTAATTTACATACATATCATTAACAGAACAGTGGCTATCCAGGGTTCGATCCTGCATCACAGTTTGCAGTCTTGTGACAATGGGACAAAGAACGCATTCCTCTGTCCACTTGACCATTGATCGTCAAGTAAAGAGAGGGGTGCGTACTTTGTCCTGTTCTCACAGGCCTGGGCATTGTGACACAGGATTGAATCCTGGCTAGCTGCAGTTCTGTTAATGATTCAAAATCACTTGTTTTGTGATTTCATTAATTTATATTATTAAGTGTGATAATTGTACATGTGTGTACCTGTACTTAAATAAACTTAGCTAATACTCTCTTACTTTCCTGACACCCTCCTACTGACCTTCCCACTTCCCTAATAACCCTTCTCCTCACCTACCCACTTCTCAAATAACCCTCCTGTTCACCTACCCACTTCCCAAATAACCCTCCTGCTCCCCTACCCACTTCCTTAATAACCCTCCTGCTCACCTACCCACTTCCCTAATAACCCTCCTGCTCACCTACCCACTTCCCTAATAACCCTCCTGCTCACTTACCCACTTCCCTAATAACCCTCCTGCTCACTTACCCACTTCCCTAATAACACTCCTGCTCACCTACCCACTTCCTTAATAACCCTCCTGCTCACCTACCCACTTCCTTAATAACCCTCCTGCTCACCTACCCACTTCCTTAATAACCCTCCTGCTCACCTACCCACTCCTTAATGACCCTCCTGCTCACCTACCCACTTCCCTAATAACCCTCCTGCTCACCTACCCACTTCCCTAATAACCCTCCTGCTCACCTACCCACTTCCCTAATAACCCTCCTCTTCACCTACCCACTTCCCTAATAACCCTCCTCTTCACCTACCCACTTCCCTAATAACCCTCCTGCTCACCTACCCACTTCCCTAATAACACTCCTGCTCACTTACCCACTTCCCAAATAACCCTCCTGCTCACCTACCCACTTCCTTAATGACCCTCCTGCTCACCTACTCACTTCCCTAATAACCCTCCTGCTCACCTACCCACTTTCCTCCTACTGACCTACCTACTTTCCTTAATACCCTCCTAACATGCAGTCAGTAATGAGGTCCTCCATGCCAGGACAATTGTGGGTTGCTAAGATAATGTGGGAATTAAGATAGTATGGGCTTTGAAAGGGTATTAAAATGGATTATTAGTAAATAAGTCTATTTAGGTATAGATACACTTAAGTAACATACCTGTAGTTTACCTAAGATAACTCTGTACATAAACAGAGTGCACGAACATACATAAGCATAGTGAACGAATGTACATGGCATGCAGAAACATACATAAGCAGACTGCACGAATGTACACAGACAGCGTGCAGTGACTTATTTCCATTGGGGTCCTTGTAATATCTTATTATTTAAAACATAGCAGTAAGATATAATAATAATCAGTCATGATTATAACCTTAAAAATTAAAACAGCTAAGTAACTCAACTGTGTGAAAATCAGTTACAATAAAATAAGATACAATAGGAATAAAGTGAACTGAATTACAGTGGAACCTCAAAAATTGAACTTAATCCGTTCCAGGAGCTAGTTCTAAATTCGAAAAGTCTGAAATTCGAAGCAATATTTCCCATAAGAAGTAATGGAAATACAATTAATCCGTTCCAGAAACCCAAAAATATTCACACAAAAAATACATTTTATAGAGATTAATTACAGTTTTACATACAACAAATACTAGAGTTTTTAACCCGTAAACGGTCCAAGCAGATCTACGCTCACATGTGTAGTGCTACAAAAGTAGATCAAAGTTTTTTTACACATTTTCAAATGTAGAAAAACAAAAAGAAGATCTACTTTTTTACATACTTTCAAATGTTGAAAAAACGTATATATACGTTTGGACCGTTTACGGGTTAATTATGTATAGTAATACATATAAAATAACATTTTTACTTACCTTTATTGAAGATTGGTGATGGCATCTGGAAGATAGGGAGGAGGAGAGAGGGAGTTGGGGTTAGTGTTTGGAAGGAGAATCCCCCTCCACGAGGACTTCAGGTAAAGCCCTCTCTGGGGTTACTTCCCTTCTCTGTCTTTTAATGCCACTAGGACCAGCTTGAGAGTCACTGGACCCGTCTCACAAAATAACTGTCCACAGTCCTCTGTTTCTGGCACCTCTTTAACATTTCCCTAAAATGGGACATGGTTCTGTCACTGAACTTGTTGCAAAGATGGCTTGTTTCAGCTTGCTCAGGGTGGTACTTATGCACAAACGTTTGGACATCATTCCACTTGGTACAAATCTCCTTAATCTTTGAAGAAGGCACCTCATCCACTCCCTATATTAACACCTTTCGCAACATCAGCTTCCTTGATTTGTTCTTTCTTTGACAGGATAGAACCGATGGTCGACTTGTTTTTCCCATACATCCTGGCAAGCTCAACAAGTCTCACACCACTCTCATACTTCTGTATTATTTCCTTCTTCACATCTATGGTGTTTCTCACTTTCTCCACCACAGGGGTACCACTAGCAAGTCTCTTTGGGCCCATGGCAGCTTATTTCACTGTCCCACAAGCACTAAACACAACGAAATAATCGTAAAATACGTGAATGAGAGCGCAGGTTAGTGTTCACTCAAGCATAAACAAAGCTAGACTGCTCACGGCGCCTGCGCGGGGATGCGGACAGAACGGGCGGCAGACAGGTCCCGTACCCGGCGGTCCGAAAAAATGGTCCTATTTTCGAAACGTTCGATATGTGATACGTTCGATTTTTGAGGTTCCACTGTATTTACATGAATATTAAATAGAGAGGATCATCTTACAAAAATAGGTACACGAATGTTAACTGTACAAGACTCAGTCTTCTCCTTTTCTGTAGCTTCATTCATTATCTACCTTTTAGCTCTCTTCCTGGACTAAGGTACATAGTAATATAAATACATAATAACATTTCTGGAATGTGTGCGAATGTTTAATTCTTTGTTTTTGATAATGAAAATGGTAACGAATGTTTAATTCTTTGTTTTTGATAACGAAAATGGTAACGATTTAATAAAATAAAGTATAACAACAGGAACACTATTAGGCCTACTGGACACTAGTAGACAGACTTGCTATTTCAAAGATAGATAGTACAGTGGAACTTTGGTTGTCGACTGCATTACTTGTTGAACAAATCAGTTTTCGAAAGAGGAATTTGAGAAAAAAAATGTCCTGGGTTTCGTACATTCTCTTTGTTGTTGACCAACAACGTGAGCAGCTCGGGTCACGTGCTCACAGAATGTGCACTGGTTACTTTAACCCTTTCAGGGTCCGTCCTGTAGATCTACGGCTTTACGTTCAGGGTCCAAACCGTAGATCTACATCATGAGCTCAGCTCACTCTGATAAACTGTGAGTGGTACATTTGGGCCTAGATATGAGAGAATACATCTATGTGGTATGTGTGCAGCACATAAAACAGATCCTGCAGCACACTGTGTATAATGAGAGAAAAAAACTGAAATCATGATTTTTCAATTAAAACAGCGACTTTGCAGTGTTTTTTCGTATGTTTTTTATAGTTGTATTTGCGATTTCTTGGTCTCATTTGATAGAATGGAAGACATATTACAGAAATAGAGATGATTTTGATTGGAAATGGCTTGAAACTGAGCTCAAAGTAGCAGAAATGTTAAATTTTTGCCGATATTCAAGAGTAAACAAATGACCTCACACGTCTAATACATGCCAGCTGGTGGGTCTAATATGCATTCACAAATATGGTGATGATATTTATACAATTATTACAGTATTGCATAACAGTAAATCTTCTATTTTTTGGTGTGAATAAAAATTCATTATGTGAATAAAAAATCAAAATGGAATTTATTTGTAAAGCCTCAAAACGTAACTAATGAACAGAGGAAATGTTAGTTTAGTTCCAGGAATACCTACATTGTTTATTCTGGACCCTATTTTGAAATTGGAATATTTTGAACTTTGTGTTAAATTGGCCAAATTAACAATTTCCGATCACTTTAATTTGTAGTTGAAACGGTTGACTTGGCGATTTCTTGTGCTCAATCGATAGAATAGAAGTAATACTAGTGAAATAGCTAAGAATTTGGTTGACTGGAATAATGTAATTGGCCTAAAATGGGAGTCAAAGTCGGCAAAATCGCCGATTCGTAAATATCGCTGACACATCAAAATTCGCGCGAGCATAATTTCATCAATTTTCCATCAAATTTCGTACTTTTTGTTTTATTACCTTCACAAAAAGATTCTTTACCATTTCATAAGAAAAAATAAGAATTTTTTTTTTTGAAAATTCTTGGACACTGGGGCACCACTTCAGATTTGGGCCTTGGACCCTGAAGGGGTTAAGAATGAATAAAATATGTCATTACTCATGTGGCTAGTGGTGACGGTGGCGAAGGTTGACAGTGGAAAAGATAGGCAGAACGGCGTATGCTGTCGGGTTCATTTTGTTTCATCCTTTTTCTATCACTTAACTTAATTGCTTCACTCTTAATTGCTACACTCTTAATGCTACACTTAATTGCTACACTCCTAAGAGTGTAGCAGTTAATTGCTTCACTCTTAATTGCTACACTCTTAATGCTATACTTTACACGAAACGTAAGGAAAACTTGAGAATTCCTTCCACTGCGAGGTAAGCTCCGTTACACATGCACTGGCGAGTGCTATTTTGGTACTCACTCTGCCATCTCATGGTGCGTTCTCACTTATTATAGTAGTATTATTATTATAGTATTATGTATTATTGCATTATGTATTATTGTATTATTATTATGCTGTATTATATGTATTATTATTATTGTATTATATATATTATTATTATTATTAATTTAGGGAAATCTAGCACAGATCCAATTCCCTAGATCAAGAGCCCCTCACCATGGAACCTCCCTTGAGGGGCAAGTTTGCATCCTGAAATTTCATTTGTATCCAGAAGCAAAAAAATCAACCGAGCGACTGTTCGTATCCTGAAAAATTCCCATCGTGGGGCATTCGCAAGCTGAGGTTCCACTGTATATTTGTGTTATTACCAGTTACAAATATTTTTCAAGGATTGCTTATGATAATAAGAAACTACAGTAGCGAATGTATTTAAGCCTTCTTGCATGTTATTCAGTTTAAAAGTTTTAAATAAATAACTAAATGTAATATATTTTCTGAAACTATACATGTACTGTATATTTGGCGAGTTATATATTGGGTTTACAATTTGTTGCATAAATTCAGGAGCTGTAACAAAAATTTATGTAATACATAATACAGTGGACCCCCGGTTCACGATATTAATCCGTTCCTGAGAGCTCATCGTAAACCAAAATTATCGGAAAGCGAATCAATTTTCCCCATAAGAAATAACGGAAATCAAATTAATCCGTGCAAGACACCCAAAAGTATGAAAAAAAAACTTTACCACATGAAATATTAAGTTTAATGCAATATAATAATTACAATAACAATAATAACAATAGAATAATCACAATAGAATAATTGACACTTACCTTTAATGAAGATCTGGTGATGATTGATGGGATGGGAGGAGGGGAGAGTGTCGAAGTTTTTAATGCAAAGGAAGGGGTAGCAGTAATGTTAAATGATCAGTTATGGAAGGAGAAAAGAGAATATGAATGTGTAAATTCAAGAATTATGTGGATTAAAGTAAAGGTTGGATGCGAGAAGTGGGTCATAATAAGCGTGTATGCACCTGGAGAAGAGAGGAATGCAGAGGAGAGAGAGAGATTTTGGGAGATGTTAAGTGAATGTATAGGAGCCTTTGAACCAAGTGAGAGAGTAATTGTGGTAGGGGACTTGAATGCTAAAGTAGGAGAAACTTTTAGAGAGGGTGTGGTAGGTAAGTTTGGGGTGCCAGGTGTAAATGATAATGGGAGCCCTTTGATTGAACTTTGTATAGAAAGGGGTTTAGTTATAGGTAATACATATTTTAAGAAAAAGAGGATAAATAAGTATACACGATATGATGTAGGGCGAAATGACAGTAGTTTGTTGGATTATGTATTGGTAGATAAAAGACTGTTGAGTAGACTTCAGGATGTACATGTTTATAGAGGGGCCACAGATATATCAGATCACTTTCTAGTTGTAGCTACACTGAGAGTAAAAGGTAGATGGGATACAAGGAGAATAGAAGCATCAGGGAAGAGAGAGGTGAAGGTTTATAAACTAAAAGAGGAGGCAGTTAGGGTAAGATATAAACAGCTATTGGAGGATAGATGGGCTAATGAGAGCATAGGCAATGGGGTCGAAGAGGTATGGGGTAGGTTTAAAAATGTAGTGTTAGAGTGTTCAGCAGAAGTTTGTGGTTACAGGAAAGTGGGTGCAGGAGGGAAGAGGAGCGATTGGTGGAATGATGATGTAAAGAGAGTAGTAAGGGAGAAAAAGTTAGCATATGAGAAGTTTTTACAAAGTAGAAGTGATGCAAGGAGGGAAGAGTATATGGAGAAAAAGAGAGAAGTTAAGAGAGTGGTGAAGCAATGTAAAAAGAGAGCAAATGAGAGAGTGGGTGAGATGTTATCAACAAATTTTGTTGAAAATAAGAAAAAGTTTTGGAGTGAGATTAACAAGTTAAGAAAGCCTAGAGAACAAATGGATTTGTCAGTTAAAAATAGGAGAGGAGAGTTATTAAATGGAGAGGTAGAGGTATTGGGAAGATGGAAGGAATATTTTGAGGAATTGTTAAATGTTGATGAAGATAGGGAAGCTGTGATTTCGTGTATAGGGCAAGGAGGAATAACATCTTGTAGGAGTGAGGAAGAGCCAGTTGTGAGTGTGGGGGAAGTTCGTGAGGCAGTAGGTAAAATGAAAGGGGGTAAGGCAGCCGGGATTGATGGGATAAAGATAGAAATGTTAAAAGCAGGTGGGGATATAGTTTTGGAGTGGTTGGTGCAATTATTTAATAAATGTATGGAAGAGGGTAAGGTACCTAGGGATTGGCAGAGAGCATGCATAGTTCCTTTGTATAAAGGCAAAGGGGATAAAAGAGAGTGCAAAAATTATAGGGGGATAAGTCTGTTGAGTGTACCTGGTAAAGTGTATGGTAGAGTTATAATTGAAAGAATTAAGAGTAAGACGGAGAATAGGATAGCAGATGAACAAGGAGGCTTTAGGAAAGGTAGGGGGTGTGTGGACCAGGTGTTTACAGTGAAACATATAAGTGAACAGTATTTAGATAAGGCTAAAGAGGTCTTTGTGGCATTTATGGATTTGGAAAAGGCGTATGACAGGGTGGATAGGGGGGCAATGTGGCAGATGTTGCAAGTGTATGGTGTAGGAGGTAGGTTACTGAAAGCAGTGAAGAGTTTTTACGAGGATAGTGAGGCTCAAGTTAGAGTATGTAGGAAAGAGGGAAATTTTTTCCCAGTAAAAGTAGGCCTTAGACAAGGATGTGTGATGTCACCGTGGTTGTTTAATATATTTATAGATGGGGTTGTAAGAGAAGTAAATGCGAGGGTCTTGGCAAGAGGCGTGGAGTTAAAAGATAAAGAATCACACACAAAGTGGGAGTTGTCACAGCTGCTCTTTGCCGATGACACTGTGCTCTTGGGAGATTCTGAAGAGAAGTTGCAGAGATTGGTGGATGAATTTGGTAGGGTGTGCAAAAGAAGAAAATTAAAGGTGAATACAGGAAAGAGTAAGGTTATGAGGATAACAAAAAGATTAGGTGATGAAAGATTGAATATCAGATTGGAGGGAGAGAGTATGGAGGAGGTGAACGTATTCAGATATTTGGGAGTGGACGTGTCAGCGGATGGGTCTATGAAAGATGAGGTGAATCATAGAATTGATGAGGGAAAAAGAGTGAGTGGTGCACTTAGGAGTCTGTGGAGACAAAGAACTTTGTCCTTGGAGGCAAAGAGGGGAATGTATGAGAGTATAGTTTTACCAACGCTCTTATATGGGTGTGAAGCGTGGGTGATGAATGTTGCAGCGAGGAGAAGGCTGGAGGCAGTGGAGATGTCATGTCTGAGGGCAATGTGTGGTGTGAATATAATGCAGAGAATTCGTAGTTTGGAAGTTAGGAGGAGGTGCGGGATTACCAAAACTGTTGTCCAGAGGGCTGAGGAAGGGTTGTTGAGGTGGTTCGGACATGTAGAGAGAATGGAGCGAAACAGAATGACTTCAAGAGTGTATCAGTCTGTAGTGGAAGGAAGGCGGGGTAGGGGTCGGCCTAGGAAGGGTTGGAGGGAGGGGGTAAAGGAGGTTTTGTGTGCGAGGGGCTTGGACTTCCAGCAGGCATGCGTGAGCGTGTTTGATAGGAGTGAATGGAGACAAATGGTTTTTAATACTTGACGTGCTGTTGGAGTGTGAGCAAAGTAACATTTATGAAGGGATTCAGGGAAACCGGCAGGCCGGACTTGAGTCCTGGAGATGGGAAGTACAGTGCCTGCACTCTGAAGGAGGGGTGTTGGTGTTGCAGTTTAAAAACTGTAGTGTGAAGCACCCTTCTGGCAAGACAGTGATGGAGTGAATGATGGTGAAAGTTTTTCTTTTTCGGGCCACCCTGCCTTGGTGGGAGTCGGCCGGTGTGATAATAAAAAAAAAAGGGGAATCCCCCTCCATTAGGACTTGAGGTAGCAAGTCCTTTTCCGGGGTTACTTCCCTTCTTCTTTTAATGCCACTAGGACCAGCTTGAGTCACTAGACTTGTGTCGCACAACATATCTGTCCATAGAGGCCTGTACCTCTCGTTCCTTTATGACTTTCCTAAAGTGGTTCACAACATTGTCAGTGTACAGGTTGCCAACACGGCTTGCAGTAGCTGTGTCAGGGTGATTTTCATCATACTATGTATGCCACACTATGTATGCCACTACGATTCTTAAATCTTTCAAACCAACCTTTGCTGGCCTTAAATTCACTCACATCACCACTAGTTGCAGGCATTTTTCTAATTAAATCCTCATACAACTGCCTAGCCTTTTCACAAATGATCACTTGAGAGATGCTATCTCCTGCTATCTGTTTTTCATTTATCCACACCAGTAATAGTCTCTCAACATTTTCTAACACTTGTGGTCACTGTTTCGTAATCACAGTTGCACCTTTTGCAAGAACAACTTCCTTGATTGCCGTTTTCCTGCTCACTATAGTAGAGATGGTTGATTGGGGTTTACTATACAACTTGGCCAGCTCCGACACACGCACTCCACTTTCATACTTTGTAATTATCTCTTTCTTCATTTCAATAGTCATTAGCACCCTTAGTCTCGATGGGTTGGCACTAGAAGCTTTCTTGGGACCCATGGTGACTTATTTTGCAGAAACAAGCACCAAAAACAGTGATAATATGGATAATATGGAATGTACCGAATGTATCCTTAGATGCGCGCACACTGGCTAGCTTGTAAACACTGGCACACACGGGGCAGTTGAGGCCACACATGGACACGTCTCATACGAATTGTATTGCATACCGGGTTTTGTAACGGGAACCGAGGCAAATTTTTTGCGATATAATGCTTCGGATACCGGATTTATCGGATACCGATGGCTTCGTGAACCGGGGGTCCACTGTACTGTAAATTGAACTTAACATATGTGGTAGTATTTTTCATAAAATATCATCAAAAAGGCTGAGAATATAATTTACAATTACAGTAGGGCCCCACTTATACGGCAGGTTAGGTTCCATGCTACCGCCACAAAGCAGACATCGCCAGAAAGCAGAAAGCAATTTTTTTCCACTTATAAATACATATAAATGCCAGATAACAAGTTGACACTAGGCATTAAAAAACAGAAAGTAAAATACACAATACACTCATTATTTATCTCAAAATATTTGTAGTCTTAATGTAGGACAAAAGGTGAGTAGTAGTTATCATAAGAAGTCAGGTGTGGGTAGGTATGATACCCTCCTGGCCACCCCACCCCACACATAATACGTATACTGCAACGCTTAAAGTGCCCTTGAGTGAGAAAATGCATATACAGTACACTTATTACTTACCTTAAAATATTTTTAATCTTAATGGTTTGAATGTAGGGTGAGAGGTGAAAAGCATTCATTTGTAGAAAATAGTGTGGGAGGTATGGTAGCCTGCCTGGCCACCCCACCTACTGCGACATTTAAAGCACCCTAGAGTGATAAAATGCATATACAATACAATCATTTCTTGCCTTTAAGTACTTGTAGTCTTAATGTAGGGTGAGAGGTGAGTAAGAGAGAGAAAAACGAATAAACGCGAGAAAGAGAGAACGAGTAAGATGACAGAACCACAGACTACTATGTAAATAAACCATCTAGTTATAGTTGATACATGTTCATACAAACTCCTTACATTGTGTTCAAGTTTTCTCCACAGTGATACACTACAATAAATAAAGACCAACACTTTCATTCTCATGTAACATCATTGTTAGAAGGAATGATGCTCTGACAAATTATTATTATTATTATTATTATTATTATTATTATTTTTATTATTTTTTTTTATTATCACACCGGCCGATTCCCACCAAGGCAGGGTGGCCCGAAAAAGAAAAACTTTCACCATCATTCACTCCATCACTGTCTTGCCAGAAGGGTGCTTTACACTACAGTTTTTAAACTGCAACATTAACACCCCTCCTTCAGAGTGCAGGCACTGTACTTCCCATCTCCAGAACTCAAGTCCGGCCTGCCGGTTTCCCTGAATCCCTTCATAAATGTTACTTTGCTCACACTCCAACAGCACGTCAAGTATTAAAAACCATTTGTCTCCATTCACTCCTATCAAACACGCTCACGCATGCCTGCTGGAAGTCCAAGCCCCTCGCACATAAAACCTCCTTTACCCCCTCCCTCCAACCCTTCCTAGGCCGACCCCTACCCCGCCTTCCTTCCACTACAGACTGATACACTCTTGAAGTCATTCTGTTTCGCTCCATTCTCTCTACATGTCCGAACCACCTCAACAACCCTTCCTCAGCCCTCTGGACAACAGTTTTGGTAATCCCGCACCTCCTCCTAACTTCCAAACTACGAATTCTCTGCATTATATTCACACCACACATTGCCCTCAGACATGACATCTCCACTGCCTCCAGCCTTCTCCTCGCTGCAACATTCATCACCCACGCTTCACACCCATATAAGAGCGTTGGTAAAACTATACTCTCATACATTCCCCTCTTTGCCTCCAAGGACAAAGTTCTTTGTCTCCACAGACTCCTAAGTGCACCACTCACTCTTTTTCCCTCATCAATTCTATGATTCACCTCATCTTTCATAGACCCATCCGCTGACACGTCCACTCCCAAATATCTGAATACGTTCACCTCCTCCATACTCTCTCCCTCCAATCTGATATTCAATCTTTCATCACCTAATCTTTTTGTTATCCTCATAACAAAAAGATTAGTAGTAGTACAAATTATTATTAGTACAAATTATTATTACAAGTTATTATTATTATTACAAGTTATTATTATTACAAGTTATTATTATTACAAGTTATTATTATTATTACAAGTTATTATTATTATTACAAGTTAATATTATTATTACAAGTTATTATTATTACAAGTTATTATTATTATTACAAGTTATTATTATTACAAGTTATTATTATTACAAGTTATTATTATTACAAGTTATTATTATTATTACAAGTTATTATTATTATTACAAGTTATTATTATTATTACAAGTTAATATTATTATTACAAGTTATTATTATTATTATTTTTTTTTATTATCACACTGGCCGATTCTCACCAAGGCAGGGTGGCCCGAAATAGAAAAACTTTCACCATCATTCACTCCATCACTGTCTTGCCAGAAGGGTGCTTTACACTACAGTTTTTAAACTGTAACATTAACACCCCTCCTTCAGAGTGCAGGCACTGTACTTCCCATCTCCAGGACTCAAGTCCGGCCTGCCGGTTTCCCTGAACCCCTTCATAAATGTTACTTTGCTCATACTCCAACAGCACGTCAAGTATTAAAAACCATTTGTCTCCATTCACTCCTATCAAGCACGCTCACGCATGCCTGCTGGAAGTCCAAGCCCCTCGCACACAAAACCACCTTTACCCCCTCCCTCCAACCTTTCCTAGGCCGACCCCTTCCCCGCCTTCCTTCCACTACAGACTGATACACTCTTGAAGTTATTCTGTTTCGCTCCATTCTCTCCACATGTCCGAACCACCTCAACAACCCTTCCTCAGCCCTCTGGACAACAGTTTTGGTAATCCCGCACCTCCTCCTAACTTCCAAACTACGAATTCTCTGCATTATATTCACACCACACATTGCTCTCAGACATGACATCTCCACTGCCTCCAGCCTTCTCCTCGCTGCAACATTCATCACCCATGCTTCACACCCATATAAGAGCGTTGGTAAAACTATACTCTCATACATTCCCCTCTTTGCCTCCAAGGACAAAGTTCTTTGTCTCCACAGACTCCTAAGTGCACCACTCACCCTTTTCCCCTCATCAATTCTATGATTCACCTCATCTTTCATAGACCCATCCGCTGACATGTCCACTCCCAAATATCTGAATACATTCACCTCCTCCATACTCTCTCCCTCCAATCTGATATCCAATCTTTCATCACCTAATCTTTTTGTTATCCTCATAACCTTACTCTTTCCTGTATTCACTTTCAATTTTCTTCTTTTGCACACCCTACCAAATTCATCCACCAATCTCTGCAACTTCTCTTCAGAATCTTCCAAGAGCACAGTGTCATCAGCAAAGAGCATTTGTGACAACTCCCACTTTATGTGTGATTATTTATCTTTTAACTCCACGCCTCTTGCCAAGACCCTCGCATTTACTTCTCTTACAACCCCATCTATAAATATATTAAACAACCACGGTGACATCACACATCCTTGTCTAAGGCCTACTTTTACTGGGAAATAATTTCCCTCTTTCCTACATACTCTAACTTGAGCCTCACTATCCTCGTAAAAACTCTTCACTGCTTTCAGTAACCTACCTCCTACACCATACACCTGCAACATCTGCCACATTGCCCCCCTATCCACCCTGTCATACGCCTTTTCCAAATCCATAAATGCCACAAAGACCTCTTTAGCCTTATCTAAATACTGTTCACTTATATGTTTCACTGTAAACACCTGGTCCACACACCCCCTACCTTTCCTAAAGCCTCCTTGTTCATCTGCTATCCTATTCTCTGTCTTACTCTTAATTCTTTCAATAATAACTCTACCATACACTTTGCAGGTATACTCAACAGACTTATCCCCCTATAATTTTTGCACTCTCTTTTATCCCCTTTGCCTTTATACAAAGGAACTATGCATGCTCTCTGCCAATCCCTAGGTACCTTACCCTCTTCCATACATTTATTAAATAATTGCACCAACCACTCCAAAACTATATCCCCACCTGCTTTTAACATTTCTATCTTTATCCCATCAATCCCGGCTGCCTTACCCCCTTTCATTTTACCTACTGCCTCACGAACTTCCCCCACACTCACAACTGGCTCTTCCTCACTCTTACAAGATGTTGTTCCTCCTTGCCCTATACACGAAATCACAGCTTCCCTATCTTCATCAACATTTAACAATTCCTCAAAATATTCCCTCCATCTTCCCAATACCTCTAACTCTCCATTTAATAACTCTCCTCTCCTATTTTTAACTGACAAATCCATTTGTTCTCTAGGCTTTCTTAACTTGTTAATCTCACTCCAAAACTTTTTCTTATTTTCAACAAAATTTGTAGATAACATCTCACCCACTCTCTCATTTGCTCTCTTTTTACATTGCTTCACCACTCTCTTAACCTCTCTCTTTTTCTCCATATACTCTTCCCTCCTTGCATCACTTCTACTTTGTAAAAACTTCTCATATGCTAACTTTTTCTCCCTTACTACTCTCTTCACATCATCATTCCACCAATCGCTCCTCTTCCCTCCCGCACCCACTTTCCTGTAACCACAAACTTCTGCTGAACACTCTAACACTACATTTTTAAACCTACCCCATACCTCTTCGACCCCATTGCCTATGCTCTCATTAGCCCATCTATCCTCCAATAGCTGTTTATATCTTACCCTAACTGCCTCCTCTTTTAGTTTATAAACCTTCACCTCTCTCTTCCCTGATGCTTCTATTCTCCTTGTATCCCATCTACCTTTTACTCTTAATGTAGCTACAACTAGAAAGTGATCTGATATATCTGTGGCCCCTCTATAAACATATACATCCTGAAGTCTACTCAACAGTCTTTTATCTACCAATACATAATCCAACAAACTACTGTCATTTCGCCCTACATCATATCTTGTATACTTATTTATCCTCTTTTTCTTAAAATATGTATTACCTATAACTAAACCCCTTTCTATACAAAGTTCAATCAAAGGGCTCCCATTATCATTTACACCTGGCACCCCAAACTTACCTACCACACCCTCTCTAAAAGTTTCTCCTACTTTAGCATTCATGTCCCCTACCACAATTACTCTCTCACTTGGTTCAAAGGTTCCTATACTTTCACTTAACATCTCCCAAAATCTCTCTCTCTCCTCTGCATTCCTCTCTTCTCCAGGTGCATACACGCTTATTATGACCCACTTCTCGCATCCAACCTTTACTTTAATCCACATAATTCTTGAATTTACACATTCATATTCTCTTTTCTCCTTCCATAACTGATCATTCAACATTACTGCTACCCCTTCCTTTGCTCTAACTCTCTCAGATACTCCAGATTTAATCCCATTTATTTCCCCCCACCGAAACTCCCCTACCCCCTTCAGCTTTGTTTCGCTTAGGGCCAAGACATCCAACTTCTTTTCATTCATAACATCAGCAATCATCTGTTTCTTATCATCCGCACTACATCCACGCACATTTAAGCATCCCAGTTTTATAAAGTTTTTCTTCTTCTCTTTTTTAGTAAATGTCTACAGGAGAAGGGGTTACTTGCCCATTGCTCCCGGCATTTTTATTATTATTATTACAAATTATTATTATTACAAGTTATTATTATAATTATAATAAGAAGTCCTACATCCACAAGAATCGTTAATAACTATAGATAGAGTGAAAACATACAACAGGAATATTTTTCTACAGTTTTGGAAACAAATCTCATGTTTGTGTCAATTTTTATACTGGGTGTAAATATCATGTTTATATGTTACGTAGTGTGTTTATTATATAATTTTGAAAAGAATATTATGGATGGATTAATGGAAATGTCTATATTAACGTAATATACAACATTTAATGTGCCCAAGAGATTATATGGCATCAAGAGTAGAGACCCTTAGTAATTTTAATGTGTACCTGCATGCCGGCAGTGTGTAAGTATATTTAGGTACAGGTACACATAAGTATAATTATCAAAGTACAGTGGACCCCCGCATAGCGACTTTAATCCGTGCAAGAGGGCTGATTGTTATGCGAAATGTTCGGTATGCGAATGAATTTTCCCCATAAGAAATAATGGAAATCAAATTAATCCATGCAAGACACCCAAAAGTATGAAAAAAAATTTTTTACCACATGAAATATACATTTTCCTACACACAAAGAGAAGGATACATGCACAATAGTAGAGTAGTACATGCACAGTATATATTGTGCATGTACTACTCTACTAAATGAAGAATAAATGACACTTACCTTTATTGAAGATGCAGCAATGACTGATGAGACACTGTGTCCTGGGAGTGCCTTTTCCTCCTGAGTACTGTAGGTCCTGTTTGGCATTTTCTTCCAGAACAGGCCTTATCACACTGTGTATGCCACTACGATTCTTAAATCTCTCAAACCAACCTTTGCTGGCTTTAAATTCACCAATATGAGCACTAGTTCCAGGCATTTTTCCCTGTTCACCTGGGTGTTAGTCGACTGGTGTGGGTTGCATCCTGGGAGACAAGATTAAGGACCCCAATGGAAATAAGTTAGACAGTCTTCGATGACACTGACTTTTTTGGGTTATCCTGGGTGGCAAATCCTCTGGGGTTAATTGTTTCTTGGTATTCTCAATAAGCCACACCAACAACGGTGCTACAGCAGCAGCAGCAGCTGACGGTGGTACAGCAGCAACAGACGATGCTACAGCAGCAACAGACGATGCTACAGCAGCAGCAGATGATGCTACAGCAGCAACAGACGATGCTACAGCAGCAGCAGACAATGCTACAGCAGCAGCAGACGATTCTACAGCAGCAGCAGACGATGCTACAGCAGCAGCAGACGATGCTACAGCAGCAGCAGACGATGCTACAGCGGCAGCAGACGATGCTACAGCAGCAGCAGACGATGCTACAGCAGCAGCAGCAGCTGACGGTGGTACAACAGCAGCTGATGGTGGTACAGCAGCAGCTGTACCACCAATAGTAGCGATGGTTGATTGGGGTTTATTATACAACCTGGCCAGCTCGGAGACACGCACTCCACTTTCATACTTATCAATGATCTCTTTCTTCATCTCTATTGGAATTCTCACCCTTATTGCTGTAGGGTTGGCACTAGAAGCTTTCTTGGGGCCCATGGTCACTTATTTTCCAGAAAAAATCACCAAAAACACTGTAATAATACGAAATGTTCCGATTGTATGCTTGGATGTTACCGCGGAGGCTGGCTGGTAAACAATGCCACCGCCGGAACATGTGAGCGTGGCTCAGGCCGCACATTGGATGCGTCTCGGACGAAGGGCGGTGAGCGGGTTTTTGGGCGGTATGCGAGGCAAAATTTTTGCGAAAAAAGCGAGCGGTATGCGGATTGTATGGTATGCGATGCGTGCGGTATGCGGGGGTCCACTGTACAGTGGTCCCTCGTTTATCGTATTTAATCCGTTCCTGGAGGTGCTACTATTATTGAAATCTATGATTTTCGAATCAATTTTCCCCATAAGAAATAATGTAAATACAATTAATCCATTCCTGACACCCAGAAGTATTAAAACAAAAAAATTTTTTACATGAAATATACATGTAGTACATAAACAATACAATGGGACATGATGAATGAAACATTAACAGCATAACACTTACCTTTATTGGCGATTCTTCTTAGTGTATGGAAGACTGGAGGAGGAGAGAGATTGGATTAGTTACTCTTTGGAAGGGGAATCCCCTTCTATCAGCACCTCAGGTACCAAGTGCTTTCCTGGGGTTACTTCTCTTCTCTGTTTCTTAATGCCACTAGGACCAGCTTGAGAGTGACTGGAGTCCTGTCTCGCAAAATAACTGTCCAGAAAGCTCTGTTTCTGGCGTTTCTTTAACACTTCCCTAAAATGAGCCAAGACTTTGTCACTGTACATGTTGCCAACATGGCTTGCAACAGCCTTGTCAGGGTGATGTTTCTCCATAAATCTTTCCATCTTACCCCACATTTCAAAAATCTCTCTAATTTCTGAAGAAGGCACCTTCTTCCATCTCTCTTCCTCCTCCTCTGCAGCAAGATTCTGAGCTGCGATCTGTTGCTGTTCCTGCTGAAGCTCTTGCAGTTCCTCAGTGGTGAGCTCTTCGTTGTGGTATTCCACCAACTCTTCCACATCCTCCAAACTCACATCCAACCCCATGGAACTCCCCAGTGCCACAATAGATTTAACAACAGACATAGGCTCATCAGGGTCAGCCCCAAACCCTTCAAAATCCCTCTTATGGACACAATCTGGCCACAATTTTCTCCAAGCAGAGTTCAAAGTCCTGGTAGTCACTCCCTCCCAAGCCTTACCTATAAGGCTTATGCAATGGAGAATACTGAAGTGTTCTTTCCAAAAATCTCTTAGGGTCAAGTGAGTGTTTGAGGTCACATTAAAGCACCTTTGAAACATTGCTTTGGTGTAGAGTTTTTTAAAGTTTGCAGTGACCTGCTGGTCCATGGGCTGGAGGAGAGGAGTGGTATTCGGGGGCAAGAACTTTACTGTGATGAACCCAAACTCCTCGAAAATTAGGTCATCCAAGTTTGGAGGATGAGCAGGTGCATTGTCCATTACTAGGAGGCACTTGAGATTCAATTTCTTTTCCAGGAGGTAATTCTTCACACTAGGGCCAAACACTTCATTGAACCACTCAACGAAAATTTCCCTCGTGACCCATGCCTTACTCTGAGATTTCCAAAACACACACAATTTACTCTTCATAACATTGTTTTTTCCTGAACACTCTGGGATTTTCAGAATGGTACACTAGTAAAGGATTCACTTTCAAATCCCCACTAGCATTAGTACAGAACATGAGCGTCAGCCTGTCTTTCATAAGCTTGTGTCCTGGCAGTCCCTTTTCCTCCTGAGTAATATAGGTCCTCTTTGGCATTTTCTTCCAAAAGAGGCCTGTTTTGTCACAATTGAACACTTGTTCAGGTTTCAGTCCTTCAGCCTCTATGTACTCTTTGAATTCATGCACATATTTTTCAGCCGCTTTGTGGTCCAAACTAGCAGCCTCACCATGCCTTACCACACTGTGTATGCCACTACGGTTCTTAAATCTCTCAAACCAGCCTTTGCTGGCCTTAAATTCACAAATATCAGTACTCGTTGCAGGCAATTTCTTTACCAGATTGTCGTGCAACTGCCTAGCCTTTTCACAAATAATCGACGTCATAATACTATCTCCTGCTAATTGTTTCTCATTTATCCACACCAATAACAACTTCTCAACCTCTTCGAGTACTGGTGATTTCATTTTTGTCAGCATATTTACCCCCTTTGCAACAACAGCGTCCTTGATTTCCTTTTTCTTGGCTGCGATGGAACATATGGTTGTACGTATAGGGTTTGTTATACATCCTGGCCAGTTTGGCCGCACTTAAGCCACTTTCATATTGTTCAATGAAGTTTTTCTTAAATTCATTCGTATTTCTCACCTTCTTTACCAAAGGCTTGGCACTAGGAGCTTTCTTTGGAGCCATGGTAGCTCATTTAGTACTTGCAAGCACTAAAATGAGTGGAATATTATGAAATATTTCTTAGGAGCAAGTGAGGGGACCGTCGTGAGTCAATCTACGATTAGCGAACCCATGTTTATACGAAAATATCGCTATGATTTCCGAAATCTACGACTCGCGAGCCCTACGATTATCAAGGGACCACTATTGTATATTTTCTAAAGTATGCAAAATGTAACTTTAACCCGTAAACGGTCCAAACGTATATATATTTTTTTACCGCTAGTGCCCCAAACGTATATATACGTTTTTTTTGTCATACATTCAACATTGCCACAATAAGCCTGAGTCGCCTAGACATGAGAGAATGGGTGTACGCATTCACTGTGCACCATGTTAAAATAATTGGGGATGCCTGGGTACCATATGCTCTTTTTTCCTATTAAAAAATATAAAAAAAAAAATTTCTCTAAAAGGTTGGGGCACTACAGGAGAGAACGTATATATATACATTTGAACCGTTTACAGGTTAAAAAGCTTGAAATTTTGGAAAAATTCCAGACATAATAGAGATGTGCTTATGGAGGATGTAAACAAACTGGGTGGAGCGCGCCGTATTAGAAAGACCTCTTGCCGTATAGCAACTTTGGTCGTAATTTGAAATTGCCATATTAGCGGAACGCCGTAAGGTGAAATGCTGTAAAGCGGGGCCCTACTGTATTATTATTATTTGAGATAAAGAAAAATTAAAATGTTTGTATGAAATAACAGGATTTAATAATATGTATTAACCCTTTGAGGGTCGACAGGCCCTCTCCGAAACTCGTTCTCAGGGTCGGCCAAATTTAAAAAAAAAAAAAATTATTTTCTCTTATGAAAAGATAGAGAATCTTTTCCCGATCATAAAGACACCAAAAGTTTGAAATTTGATAGAAAACTTACGGAATTATGCTCTCGCAAAGTTAGCGGTCTCGGCGATGTTTACGCATCGGCGATTTTGCCCACTTTGAGCCCCATTTTCGGCCAATTTCACTGTACTAGTCGACAAAAAACATGAATATTTCGCTAGAACTCCATTTTTTCTATCGAATGGGTGCAAGAAACCACTCATTTATGAAATTCAACTATCCAGTACAGTGGTCAGAATTTAGCAATTTTGCCAATTTCACACAAATTTCAAAAGATGCCAATTTCCGAATAGGGTCCAGAATAAACAAGAAAGACATTCCTGGCACTAAAATGACATTTCCTCTGGTCATTAGTCACATCTCAAGGCCCCTCTTATATTCTTTTGCTTTCCACTTTGAATTTTTATTATTATTATTTTTTATTATCACACCGGCCGATTCCCACCAAGGCAGGGTGGCCCGAAAAAGAAAAACTTTCACCATCATTCACTCCATCACTGTCTTGCCAGAAGGGTGCTTTACACTACAGTTTTTAAACTGCAACATTAACACCCCTCCTTCACAAAAAATAGAAGATTTACTGTTATGCAGACTATTGCATTAGTGTAAGAAATGGTATAAATATTATTGGTGCATTTGTGAAAGAATATTAGACTCACCAGTTGACGTGTATTGCACGCTTGGCACGATTTGTTTACTTTTGAAGTTTGGTAAAAATCGAACATTTCTGCTACTTTGAGCTCAATTTCAAGGCACTTTTCTTTGTAAAACCAGTCAAAATCATTTCAATTTCTGTAATATGTCTTCCATTTTATAAAATGAGACCAAGAAAACTAGAATACAACAATAAATACCATACGAAAATACACTGCAAAGTCGCTGATTTATTCAAAAAAAATGGTAAAAGTTTTTTTTTTCTCATTATGCACTGTGTGCTGCAGGATTTTTTTTAGACTGTGCACACTGACCACATAGACCCATTCTTTCATATGAAGGCCTACCAGCTTTCTCCCACTAGATTTGAGGCCGCTAGAATTTATGAGTACTAGTACGTCAAAAACCCCTACGCGTAAGACGTACTAGTACGACGAAAACCCTCAAAGGGTTAAATAAGCTATGTATAAAATAAGCTATATGTGGAAAATCTTTAAATAAATATTTACAATACGTATTTTTATTTATTCTGAAAAATTTTGGATATTATTATTTACTTGACACCATAATGAAGAAAAAGTTTACTTCCTTACATAAACACACGAATGTTGCATTTGAGATGTGTGTGTTTCAGCAACTGAAGCACATGATGATGATGGGTTGCCCCATACACTGGAGCATTTGGTTTTCTTGGGGAGTGAAGACTACCCATACAAAGGCGTGCTCGACCTGCTGGCCAACCGCTGCCTCGCATCCGGCACTAATGCCTGGACAGGTAAGATAAGATATGTTTGGATAACCCAATAAAGTCAGTGCATAATCAGGTACTGTCTATCTTATTCCCATTGAGTGAATGTATGGTTTGGTACTTTCTTATTTTAAAGTTTACCACAGTTATTTAGTAATGATGCTTGCAATTTTCTTTTTAAATATTTTTTACTACACAACATTCTCTCTACCATAAATATTTTGTATGACATGGAGTACTGCACTTTACTAAAAATCTTTAATGAATTAGATTTTAATTAAAGATTTAGTTATAAGCTTTATAAAAATATTCCAATAAAACTGATTACTAACTCAAATTTTCTCATTACATATTGCAATTGCTTTTTGATAATGTTATACAGTCGAGTTCTGTACTGTATTTGTATCTTTGCATTCACCCATAATGTAAAATAGATATAGGCATACTTCGCAGACCGGGCCGCGGGGGCGTTGACCCCCGGAACTCTCTCCAGGTAAACTCCAGGTAATACATGGGGTTTGTTCCAAAGTTTCAGACCATTATGGGGGCTTTAGTAAATGAGGGTTCTGGAAGCATAATGATGAAAATTAAATGCTTGGGAAAAAATAAATAGTTTTCAATATCCCACAAATAATTTGCTTACCTTCATGGTTATTTCCTGCCGACATACAGTGGACCCTCGGTTATCGACTGTAATCCATTCCAGAAGCTTGGCCTAAAACCGAAATGGCCAAAAACCGAAATAATATTTCACATAAGAATTAATGAAAATACAATTAATCTGTTCCAGAACCCAAGAATATTCTCAAAAAATGACTTTCATAAAGATTAATTATAGTT
Source organism: Cherax quadricarinatus (assembly GCF_038502225.1). NCBI lineage: Eukaryota > Metazoa > Arthropoda > Malacostraca > Decapoda > Parastacidae > Cherax > Cherax quadricarinatus. Next base: position 23,073,972 of record NC_091293.1, on the reverse strand, counting down.
TTACATACAGAAAACAATGGGAACTAAATAAAATAAATACATGAACAATTAAATCAGTATTACATACTTTTATTGAAGACTCTTCTTGGCTTATAGAAGATAGGGAGGAGGAGAGAGGCTTGAGAGTCACTGTACCCCTGCAACTCACTCCACTTTGCACACATGTCCTTAATCACTGAAGAAGGCACATTCTCCCCTCTCTCTTCCTCCTCTTCTGAAGTAATTTCTTCACCTGTGGTTTGTTGCTGTTACAGATGAACGTTTTGCAGCTCTACCCCTCTACCACCATCACTACCACCCTCTACCACCATCACTACCATCCTCTTCCATCACCATTCTTGTACTTTGCTACAATTTCTTTCTTAAATTCCAAAGGAACTTTACAAGGAACTTTCTTTGGGGCTATGTTTATTTATTTCACAGTTGCATTTAATAAATAACCACTCAAAAAATGGATTATAGCAAAATTTGGATGAATGAGTAGAAGTTTCCTCACTCACCCAGAGACACAGCCAGACTGATGTGTGAGCAGCTGGTGGCGGTGGGTTGACGCGTCCCACATGGCCGATAAGCGAAATAATGGCCGATTACCAGAAACCAAAAAACCGGCCGATAACCGGAAGCCGAAAAACCGGCAAATAACCGGAAGCCGAAAAACCGGGCGATAACCGGAAGCCGAAAAACTGGCCGATAACCGGAAGCCGAAAAACCGGCCGATAACCGGAAGCCGAAAAACTGGCCGATAACTGGAAGCCGAAAAGCCGGCTGATAACTGGAAGCCGAAAAACCGGCCGATGACCGGAAGCCAAAAAACTGGCCGATAACCAAGTTGGCTGATAAGTGGAACGGCCAATAACCGAGGGTCCACTGTATAGAGAAGTACACAGTATTCTGTACATACTGTATAATATATGTGGTGTTGTACTACAATAAAAATTAATTGAAGGGTTTACTCGCCAGTTAGTTGCCTTGGTCCTGCTTATGATTTTATAGCATTGATAATGATGGAATGAATAGCAGTGTTCATGGATGGCTGGGATTGTGGCAGGCTCATATATGTTTTAAGTAGATAAGAAAGCTGGAGGAGGATTGCAGATGTTCATATTGTCAAGAAGCTTGGAGAAACCTCTTTCTTATAATGACAGAGAATCTTCACCTGTAGCTCATTTAAAGTGTTTATGTATATTGTACTTACAATTTTACTTCTTAAGTCTATCAAATTAGCCTCAGTTATCAGTAAAAGTTTCTAATGCTACAAGTTCATCACCTTATTTCTTAATATCTTCATATGAAGTACATTTGATTTCTTGTATCTCACTTTAATTAAGTGTTTCTCAACCAGGATTCTGAGAGAAAGTGATAAATAGGCTCTTGTGTGTGTGAGCAAGCTTTTTTTTTTATTTAACAAGTATCAAGAGCAGTTGAAGATGAAATCCGTGTGTGCTTATCTAAAGTTCAACCCCAAATTAAGTATTTGTGTACCAAAAAACAAAAAAAATTTACATTAGTGAAGCAAATTTCATTATCTAAATAGGCCATAAAAATAACATTTCCTTAACCCATATATTAGTTTTTATGACATTTTGCCTTAATTTATCTTATGCCTTTTCAGCACTGTCAGTAAACGATTAAGTTATTGTAGTAGTTATTATCTGTTTTTGTTCTGTTTGCGTTATGTGTGACATTGGTTATTATATATTTTTTTTTTTTGTTTACTGATATGATCAATTTTTTTGTGTGAATGGAAACCTCCATATGAGGTCTCTTGAACAAGTAGCTTGATTTTATTTTATTTTATTTATTTATTTATTTATTTATTTTCCATTGTCAATATACTTGAGAAAAACTTAACTGGTTTTAGCAAAAAATAACTTATCAGGTAGAAATATTATATTTTCCTTATGAACTTAAGTTTATAAAAGATAAAGAAATATAGTAGACCCTTATATTACACGGTAGTTACGTTCCTGAAAATGCTGTGTTATTCATATCCGTGTTAGATAAACTGAAGACTTATGGGAAAAATGGGGTTATGTTCCTGGGAGCCCCAAAAAAAGCTAAACTTTTTTTTAGACCTCCAGATCTTACAAAAATAAAAGTGAATATGTAATTGTTGTTCATTGTCATGATGTATTATGTTGTTTTTACTGCTTAAGACTACAAATATTTGATCCAATAGAAATAATAGCATGTATTTCTTAACTTAAATTGTGGGTGCTGGTGTTTGTGGATGATTGTGAAGAGAGTGGAGAGTTATGTTGTGGTCCTACTGGGCTGAGGTGGATGGTAGAGGTTCTGGTACTGAAGTTGATGGTTGTACTGGAGTGTCCATAAATTCTGTTATGGATTTCTGGGCTATTTTACCCTGCAGTACATTATACAGCTGATGGTAAGGCATCAGTCAAGTTAGTCAAGTCAGTCAGTAAATCAGTCAAATTAGTCATGTAAGTCTGTCAGTCAAACAAGTCAGTCAAATAAGTCAGTCAAGTAAGCCAGTTAGTTATTCATCACGCAAACTCGTATATTTACCTCATTTTTTTAATAATACAAACTGACTCTTCATTAAGATCATAGGCTCTTACTATATCATCACACGTGAGGCACTCTTAAGTTTGTCTAATATCTCGATTTTCTTTGTAATTTCAAGACTTAAACGCTTAACCACTGGGGCTCTGGTGGCCTGGTGGTTAACGCTCTCGCTTCACACGGCGAGGGCCTGGGTTCGATTCCCAGCCAGAGTAGAAACATTGGATGTGTTTCTTTCTACCTGTTGTCTATGTTCCCCATCAGTAAAATGGGTACCTGGGTGTTAGTCGACTGGTGTGGGTCGCATCCTGGGACACTGACCTAAGGAGGCCTGGTCACAGACCGGGCCGCGGGGGCGTTGACCCCCGGAACTCACTCCAGATAAACTCCAGCAACACTTGTATGCCTACTGGGTGCCACGATTGCTTGGCAGATAAAAGATATGGCAATTAAAAGATCAAAACACAGTCCACAAACAGAGCTAGCTCCTACACGCGTATGAACCGAAGGCTGGGACAAGGGTGCCAGGAGATGGTCTCCCCCGTTGACTCATTGGTCTAACCCACAGCCAGGTGACGGCCTGAGTTGAGAAAATATCCCACGGGCAACTCTCCAAATTTTTTCCCCTCCTGCAAACTGAATCATCTTGAGTTAATTTTATGAAGTGTTTTATAATATTATGCTGCAATTTTTCAATATTGTAATAACTAAAACGTGCCACACAAATCTGTGTAATATAAGGGTCTACTGTAATAATGGTATATAATAATTTTTTATGTCGGGGTTCCCTTAAACATGAAAATTATTTCAAGGGTTCCGCAAGGGTAAAAAGGTTGAGAAAAGCTGGTCTAAGGCATAGTGTACTATATTTCTTTTAGTTTTATGTTTGATCCCTTCACTTAAGTGACATATTGTCCAGTAATGCGTAAGGCCTTCATGATGGTTTCATAGCTGCTTTAGTAGTTACTATTGTAACTATAATTTTCCATTAGAAATTTTATTAGCTTTTTTATTCTGCTGCATACCTTAAATGATTCACAACTAACCTGTCATTTTCATTCTTGCTGGACCATTATCAAATCATGACTGATAATGGTCCAGAAAGAACTAAAGCATTATATAATACGTATAATAATGATAAAGGTTTATCTCCAATTTGTGGGTTAGTTATGAATTGTTCTAGCCATGGTATTGTGGCTTTTATTCTTTATCTTACGTGATATGTATTTTTTGTGAGGTGTACCAGTAAGCCAGTGGAAGACCTCAGTCTCATGATAAATAGTTCCACTGAGGGGACCATCATATAATTTAAGACCAGATCGGGAATAATTTTCCCATTTCTTCTGACAAACAAAACAAATTTCTATATAATGTTCAATTTTAAGATTTAAAGTACTATTTTTTCTCTTTTTTGGGATCACCTTGGCAGTCCTTACTATCAGTAGATATTCAATACTTAGCTGTGATTAAATGTTAAATAGCATTTACTGTAATTGGAGATGAGATTTTGAGACTACACCACATGTGACGAGAGGAAATTACCATTTGTTTTAAAACCAAAGCAGTGGCTGGGTACAAATCCTCCCTAAATTTACCTAGTCACATTGCCCCTAGGCAATGTGATTAGGTGAGTAGGCCTCCCACCTAACTAGTTACATGGAAGGCATCGCTCTCTTCTGGGGCATGCAGCTAACAGAGACAAATTAATCAACAGCGTGCAGTATGAAATGTAAGAGAAAATGTAAGTGATTACCTTCCTTTCCCCTTGAGTTCAATGGGGTATTGAGAAAGGAGAACAGTGAACAGTGGTGTATTCCTATAATAACCAGCCAAAGAAGATCAAATTGTTGAATTCTCAATGTTGAATTAATTTAATGTCTTAGGTTTTGCAATCTACAAGTCAAAATACTTTATTTTTAATTAACAAAATAGTTTGGAAATGCAGATAGATTTTATTCATTTTTCTTCCAATATTTTTTATGTAGATTTCTCTATACTGTACATGCTGTATATTTTATTTGTTTTTGACACCTTGTATTCCAATGGGAACTCCACTTCGAAGGGGTAGCCACAGTAAAAGTGTGCAAGTAACTCTGTCTTAACCATTACATTACAGACCAGGAATCTAGCCTATATTTTACTTCTCCAGTTTTCTTTTCTTGCTGGTAATAGGTTGGAAATCTCGTATTGAAACTACATTATATATCAGTCATTTTAAATTTATAGATGCCAAAGTGCATTGTTATATAATTTTATTAGTGGCACATTTTATGTTGCAAATTACATTTTCATGATAAAGTATTGAGTTAATAGATTTTTGCTGTCAGTGATGTATTTAATTTATTCTCATTATACTGTACTGCATGCCAACAGACACAGACCATACTGCATACACCATCCAGACAGCAGGCAGTGAAGGGTTCCTCAATTTATTACCAATCTACCTAGACCACTTGCTGTATCCTACGCTTACTGTAAGTTACACTTTTTAGCTAGGTTAATTTATTTTTTACCTATTTGTCAATGCATGAACACAGCTGTCCTCATGGTGTTCCACTGTCTGTAATTAATTTTCATGTAATTATTTTTTTAAAAATCCATTGGTCGTAGAATTTTCTAGTGGGAAAGGGGAGGGCTCTTAAACAACAACAAAAATGGATTTATCTTCCTTTTCCTTGTATTGAACCTGATTACCTCCAATTTTCCCAACAGTTGTATGATCCCCATATGTGCTTTCCCCATGAATGTAATAATTCAACATATACTACCCTACTCCCTTAACCCATTCCTTTGTTTAACCACTGGGATAATATTTGAGCATACTTTCAGCACATTTTTCTCAGTTTACAACTGTGTTCTCTTGATTTCTGGAATGTGCTGAGAAATCTTTATCTATTCTTTCATACAGTATCTTCTTATGACCATACAGTAAACCCTCAATTAGGGGGAGTGTGGTGGTTAGTAATGGTGATTGTGATAGAGATGAGAGTGGTTTGCTGTAATCATAAGAAAGAGAAATTCTGTAAGCAGTAGACTTTGTTCGTTGTTTCTGAATCGCTTGACTGGATTTTGTCCTATATTTCTGAAATCTTTTAAATTGAGAATTTACTGTATATGTAGTTACCATGTCTCCTCTTTTTCCTGGTATCATCTAATGAGGGCAGCACCTATAGTGTTTCCAGGTTTAGTCACGACTCTTATTGTTCATTTAGGGAATCATTTTGTAGCTGTTAATTAGGCATTTTTCTGTCATGTCCTCATTTTTTTAGATGCTGACTGTGGTCTGTAAACCCACTGCATATCCCAGTATTGGGCTAACATATAGTGTAAATAACTTTTTCTTTAGCATTTCCTCATCAGTATATTTGAAGAATACAATGAACTCTCGACTAACTCCTTTAATCCGTTCCGGAGAGCTAGCCTTTAGCCGAATTAATTTTCCCCATAAGAAATAATGGAAATCCAGTTAATCCGTTCCAGACACTCGAAAGTATTAAACAAAGTAATTTTTTTTTTTACCTGAAACAATGATGCATGCCCAATAAACAATACTGAAATGACACTTACCTTTATTGTGGACTTGTTGATGAGTGATGAGATGGGAGGAGGGAGAGGATGAAGGTGTACTAGTGTTTGGAAGGGGAATCCCCTTCCATAAAGACTTCAGGTAACAAGTTCTTTTCTGGGGTTACCTCCCTTCTTGGTTTTTTAATGTCACTGGGAACAACTTGAGAGTCACTGGACCCCTGTCACACAAAACATTTCTCCAGAGAGCTCTGTTTCTCACATCCCTTTAAGATTTCCCTAAAATGGGACACAAGAGTGTCATTGTACATGTTGCCAATACGGCTTGCAACAGCTGTGTCAGGATAATATTCTTCCATAAATGCTTGCAACTTTGTCCACATTGTACACATTTCCTTAATCTTTGACGAAGGCAATTTCCTCCGTCTCTCTTCCTCCTCCTCTGAAGCAAATTTCTGAGCTGTGATCTGTTGCTGTTGCACCTGAAGCTCTTGCAGCTTTGTAGTGGTTAGCTCTTTATTGTTGTCCTCCACCAACTCTTCCACATCCTCGCCACTAACCTCCAACCCCATGGACTTCCCCAATGCCACAATAGATTCCACAACTGGCGTAGGCTCCTCAGGGTTAGCCCCAAACCCTTCAAAATCCCTCTCTTGTACACATTGTGGCCACAATTTTTTCCAAGCAGAGTTCAAAGTCCTGCAAGTCACTCCCTCCCAAGCCTTACCTATAAGGTTTATGCAGTTAACCCCTTCAGGGTCCAAGGCCAAAATCTGAAGTGGTGCTCCAGTGTCCAAGAAATTTTGAAGAAAATATTATTTTTTCTTAACCCTTTCAGGGTCCGTCCCGTAGATCTACGGCTTTACGTTCAGGGTCCAAACCGTAGATCTACGCCATGAGCTCAGCTCACTCTGATAAACTGTGAGTGGTACATTTGGGCCTAGATATGAGAGAATACATCTATGTGGTATGTGTGCACCACATAAAACAGATCCTGCAACACACTGTGTATAATGAGAGAAAAAAAATGAAATCATGATTTTTCGATTAAAACAGCAACTTTGCAGTGTTTTTTCGTATGTTTTTTATAGTTGTATTTGCGATTTCTTGGTCTCATTTGATAGAATGGAAGACATATTACAGAAATAGAGATGATTTTGATTGGTTTTAGCACTGGAAATGGCTTGAAACTGAGCTCAAAGTAGCGGAAATGTTAAATTTTTGCCGATATTCAAGAGTAAACAAACGACCTCACACATCTAATACACGTCAGCTGGTGGGTCTAATATACATTCACAAATATGGTGATGATATTTATACAATTATTACAGTATTGCATAACAGTAAATCTTCTTTTTTTTGGTGTTAATAAAAATTCATTATGTGAATAAAAAATTAAAATGGAATTTATTTGTAAAGCCTCAAAACATAATTAATGAACAGAGGAAATGTTAGTTTAGTGCCAGGAATGCCTACATTGTTCATTCTGGACCCTATTTTGAAATTGGAATATTTTGAACTTTGTGTTAAATTGGCCAAATTAACAATTTCCGATCACTTTATTTTGTAGTTGAAACAGTTGACTTGGCGATTTCTTGTGCTCAATCGATAGAATAGAAGTAATACTAGTGAAATAGCTAAGAATTTGGTTGATTGGAATAATGTAATTGGCCTAAAATGGGAGTCAAAGTCGGCAAAATCGCCGATTCGTAAATGTCGCTGACACAACATCAAAATTCGCGAGAGCATAATTTCGTCAATTTTCCACCAAATTTTGTACTTTTTGTTTTATTACCTTCACAAAAAGATTCTCTACGATTTCATAAGAAAAAATAACAAATTTTTTTTTTTGAAAATTCTTGGACACTGGTGCGTGACTCCAGATTTGGGCCTTGGACCCTGAAAGGGTTAAAGAATTAAAGAGTATAATTTTGTGATGGTAATAAGACAAAAATTTTTTTTTTCTGATCAGTACTTACCGAGATACAGCGGCGGGAAGTTGACCCAAAATGACCGGGTGGCGGCAACATCAGTGACTTCCGCAAAATCCCATTTTTTTATTTTGTTTTTTACAATTTTTTCTTTTCTTTTCTAATTTTTTCTTTTTCTAATAACATTTATGGCCTGTGAGACCAGTATAATGTATATTGTATAAGTGTACACTCATTGTATTGAACACAATAACTGCACTAATTTGTTTATCATTATATTGCTTACAAAACTTGTTTACAAGTTTATTGTAAACAAAATGATGAAAATATTAGTGCAGTTATTGTGTTGAATACAATGGTACCATATAGTACCATATGGTACAATGGTGCCATAGGGTGCAATTGTACCATTTGGTACAATGGCACCATATGATGCAATGGTACCATATGGTACAATGGCACCATTTGGTACCATATGATACAATGATACCATATGGTGCAATGGTACCTTATGGTACCATATGGTGCAATGGTACCTTATGGTACCATATGGTGCAATGGTACCTTATGGTACCATATGGTGTAATGGTACCTTATGGTACCATATGGTGTAATGGTACCATATGATGCAATGGTACCATATGGTACATTGTACTATATGGTACTGTTGTATTCAACACAATAAACACACTAATATTTTCATTATTATTTTGTTTACAATAGTTGTTTACAACAAAAATATGCAAAAATGTTGTATATTAGTAATGTTCTATTATATATTTACAAGTGTACAGGAACTTGACGTGTTCCTTGAGGTGGATGACAAAGCACTTTGTCTCGGAAACTGCAAACTGCGGAGTCAGTAGCTAGCTTGTGTCGCCACTCACTCAGTCTTGGCTGGTGTCTCATACCACCAATACCTATTGACCATAAGGTACACGGTATCATGTTACAGGGTACCATATAGTACATTGTACTATATGGTATAGGGTACCATGCAGTACAGGATAACATATGGTACAGGGTACCATATGGCACAGGGTACCATATGGCACAGGGTACCATATGGCACAGGGTACCATATGGCACAGGGTACCATACAGTACAGGACACCATATGGTACAGATACAGGGATAACTGTGGAAATAAGTCACCCTGACTTTTTTGGGTTATCCTAAGATTTTATATGTATGCTGCTATGTATGATAATCTATGTAATTGTATTTCTGTACACCTGAATAAACTTACTCAAGTGCATGTGGCATCATAAGTAAGTTTATTTAGTTATACACAAATAAAGTTACATTGAATATCATACTTAGCAGCATATGTTTGGAGAACCTAGGATAACCCAATAAAGTCACAGACTTGTTTCCATTAGGGTCCCCTGTACCCTGTACCATATGGTATAATGTACCATATGGTACAATGTACTATATGGTACATTGTACCATATGGTACCACTCTGCCATACGATACCATTGTACCATATACCATTGTATGACATGGCACCATTGTACCATATGGTACCATTGTACCATATGGCACAATGGTACCATATGGTTCAAAACCATAGAATTCATCTTCAGCTCCACTTCTATCAGTCTTAGAACTGTAAGTTGTGAAGAGGAGAGTCAGAATTCGCCCGGAGAGTGAGTGGGGAGTGAGAGCTTCCTTGCCGCCAGGCACAATGAACAAAGCTACTTTGCTGGCGTTCCCACAATGCCATGCAGACGTCCAGATTTTTTCTATGGTGTGCACACTGACCACCCAGACCCATTCTCTCAGATGTAGGCCAACCAGCCTTCTCCCGCTAAATTTGACGCCGCTAGAATTTTGGCGTAGATCTACGGTTTGGACCCTGAACGTAAAGTCGTAGATCTACGGGACGGACCCTGAAAGGGTTAAGGACACTGAAGTGATCTTTCCAGGACTCTTAGGGTCAATTCAGTGTCTGAGGTCACTTCAAAGCACTTTTGAAACACTGCTTTTGTGTATAGTTTTTTGAAGTTTGAAATGACCTGCTTGTCCATGGGCTGGAGGAGAGGAGTGGTATTAGGAGGAAAAAACTTCACTTTGATGCTCAGCTCCCCCTGCAGTTTGCTCTTGCAAGTTGTGAGGATGAGCAAGAGCATTGTCCATTACCAGGAGGCACTTGAGTGACTATTTTCCTGGAGGTACTTTTTCACAGTGGGGTCAAACATGTCATAGAACCAATCCACGAAAATGTCCCTAGTGACCCATGCCTTACTGTTTTCTCTCCACATCACACACAATTTAGTTTTGATGACATTGTTTTTCTTGAAAACACTGGGAGTTTCAGAGTTATGAACGAGTAAAGGCTTCACTTTGCAAACCCCACTAGCATTACTACAAAACATGAGAGTTAGCCTGTCTTTCATGGGCTTGTGTCCTGGAAGTGCCTTTTCCTCCTGAGTAATGTAGGTCCTGTGTGGCATTTACTTCCAAAACAGGCCTGTTTCGTCACAATTAAACACTTGTTGGGGTTTTAATTTTTCAATGTCTATGTACTCCTTAAAGTCCTGCACATATTTTTTAGCTGCTTGTTTGTCAGAACTGGCAGCCTCACCTTGCCTCATCACACTGTGTATGCCACTATGATTCTTAAATCTCTCAAACCAGCCTTTGCTGGCCTTAAATTCACCAATAGCAGCACTATTTGAAGGCATTTTTCTTAATGAGATCCGCATGCAACTTCCTTGCCTTTTCACGTACTATTGACTGAGAAACACTATCTCCTGATAAGTGTTTCTCATTTATCCAAGTGGTTAATACCACGGATTATACTGTCACTACTCCTCCTCACAGGACTCAACGAATGACTCTCCCACAAAGGGTCCGTCGCTTTATTCATAAAGATGATTACCCACGACCCATGATATTGAGCAACCTCCCTGATGAAGAGGATTGGGTACCACCAGAACCCTTCTATGTATACTGAAAAAATCATCGCCCCCAATTAGGGAGACATCTTAAATAACTTTCTAATGTAAAAATTATGCTATTTACTATGGCTGGACACCACCTGTAAGAAGCCATTGTCACAAACTTTATAAACTGGCCAGAAAATTATTGCTTTCCTTGTCGCATAAATATCCGTTGTGCAATCGCAAAAAAAAAAAAAAAAGGCAATTGCAACCTGTATAATTACTACCAATTCAGAGTCATGTACTTATATATCTGTTATATCTATGTGACTCTGATGGGTTAGTCTTATACCCCTTAAATAAATATATTATCATTTTACGTACACTTTTTAAATTGCACCAAAGTGGTTGGGCCACTTACCTTTATATCCTACCTCTCACCCCCCTCCCACCCTTTTCCAATATTTCCATCCTTACCCATCCTTCTTCCTTCCCCATCTCGCCAAAGCTCTGGTCTGAAAAATCGACAATCGACTTGCACCTTTCGCAACAACAGCTTCCTTGATTGCCTTTTTGTTGGCCAAGATAGTAGTGATGGTTGAATACCCCGGGGTTTGTTATACGTATACCCTTTCCAACTTCGAGATACGCACGCCACTATCATACTTCGCAATTATCTCTTTCTTCAGTTCGATAGTACACCTCACCCTTTTTACCACAGGGTTGGCACTAGAAGCTTTCTTGGGGCCCAAGGTGGCTTACTTAACAGTTACAAGCACTAAAAACACTGGAATAATACAAAATATATCACTGGCTTTATAAACAATGGCACACTGGCTGGTACATGGAGTGAGTGGCCAGGCACCCGCTCAGTCCACGCGGATACGTCCAGGACGAATGCCCTTATCCGAGTTATTTGGCATTAACTGAGCCAATATTTTTACGCCAAAGTGAGCTGTTAGCCGATTTTGGCGTTAGCCAAAGCCGCCAATAGTCGAGGGTCCAATGTACAGTGGTCTCCCGGTTCGCGATGCTATTGGTATCCGATAAATCCGGTAACCGATGCATTATATCGCAGAAAATTTGCCTCGCTTCCTGATACAAAACCCTGTATGCGATGCGGTTCGTACGAGACGTGTCCACGTGTGGCCTGAACTGCCCTGTGTGTGCCAGTGTTTACAAGCCAGCCAGTGTGCGTGCATCTAAGGATACATTTGGTACATTTCATATTATCCATATTATCACTGTTTTTGGTGCCTGTTTCTGCAAAATAAGTCACCATGGGCCCCAAGAAAGCTCCCAGTGCCAACCCTTCGAGACCAAGGGTGCTAATGACTGTTGAAATGAAGAAAGAGATAATTGCAAAGTACGAAAGTGGAGTGCGTGTGTCGGAGCTGGTCAGGTTGTATAGTAAACCCCAATCAACCATCTCTACTATAGTGAGCAGGAAAAAGGCAATTGGAAGCTGTTGTTGCGAAAGGTGCAACTGTGATTACGAAACAGCGACCGCAAGTGTTAGAAAATGTTGACTGTTATTGGTGTGGATAAATGAAAAACAGATAGCAGGAGATAGCATCTCTCAAGCAATCATTTGTGAAAAGGCTAGGCAGTTGCATGAGAATTTGGTAAAAAAATTGCCTGCAACTAGTGGTGATGTGAGTGAATTTAAGGCCAGCAAAGGTTGGTTTGAAAGATTTAAGAATCGTAGTGGCATACATAGTGTGATTAGGCATGGTGAGGCTGCCAGTTCAGACCACAAAGCGGCTGAAAAATATGTGCATGAATTCAAGGAGTACATAGAGGCTGAAGGATTGAAACCTGAACAAGTGTTTAATTGTGACGAAACAGGCCTGTTTTGGAAGAAATTACCAAGCAGGACCTACATTACTCAGGAGGAAAAGGCACTCCCAGGACATAAGCCTATGAAAGACAGGCTTACTCTGTTGATGTGTGCCAATGTTAGTGGTGATTGCAAAGTGAAGCCTTTATTGGTGTATCACTCAGAAACTCCCAGAGTGTTCAGGAAAAAGAATATCCTCAAGTCTAATTTGTGTGTGCTGTGGAGGGCAAACAGTAAGGCATGGGTCACTAGAGACTTTTTATATGACTGGTTACACCATGCATTTGCCCCCAATGTGAAAAATTACCTAATTGAAAAGAAATTAGACCTTAAGTGCCTCCTGGTATTAGACAATGCTCCTGGTCATCCTACAGACTTGGCAGAGCGACTTTCTCGGGACTTGAGTTTCATTAAGGTGAAGTTTTTGCCTCCTAATACCACTCCTCTCCTGCAGCCCATGGACCAGCAGGTCATTGCAAACTTCAAGAAACTGTACACAAAAGCTATGTTTGGAAGGTGCTTTGTAGTGACCTCAGAAACTCAACTGACTAAGAGAGTTTTAGAAGATCATTTTACCATCCTCAATTGTGTAAACATTATAGGTAAGGCTTGGGAGGGAGTGACTAAGAGGACCTTGAACTCTGCCTGGAAAAAACTGTGGCCAGAATGTGTAGACAAAAGGGATTTCGAAGGGTTTGAGGATAACCCTGAGAAGCCTATGCCAGTTGAGGAATCCATTGTGGCATTGGGGAAGTCCTTGGGGTTGGAGGTTAGTGGGGAGGATGTGGAAGAGTTGGTGGTGGAGGACACTGAAGAACTAACCACTGATGAGCTGCTAGATCATCTTGAACAGCAAGAGGCCACACCTGAGGAAACTGGTTCGGAGGAGGGGAGAGAGAAATTGAAGAAGTTGCCTACTTCAAAGATTAAGGAAATATGTGCAAAGTGGCTTGAAGTGCAAACCTTTATGGATGAAAATCACCCTCAGACAGCTATTGCAAGCCTTGCTGGTGACTATTACACTGACAATGTTGTGAAACACTTTAGGAAAGTCATAAAGGAACAAGAGGTACAGGCCTCTATGGACAGATATGTTGTGCGACACAAGTCCAGTGACTCAACCTGGTCCTAATGGCATTAAAAGAAGAAGGGAAGCAACCCCGGAGAAGGACTTGCTACCTCAAGTCCTAATGGAGGGGGATTCCCCTTCTAAATGCTAACACCATCCACACACTCCCCTCCTCCCATCCCATCAATCATCACCAGATCTTCATTAAAAGTAAGTGTCAATTACTCTTTTGTTATTTATTGTTATTGTTGTTATTGTAATTACTATTGCATTGAACTTAATATTTCATGTGGTAAAAGTTTTTTTTTTCATACATTTGGGTGTCTTGCACGGATTAATTTGATTTCCATTATTTCTTATGGGGAAAATTGATTCGCCTGCCGATAATTTTGGTTTACGATGAGCTCTCAGGAACGGATTGCTATCGCGAACCGGGGGTCCACTGTATATTATAGCTCGCAAGTACAGTGGTACCACGAGTTATGAACATAATACGTCCCGATACAGAACGAATTTGTTCCCATAAGGAATAATGCAAATTAGATTAGTCTATTTCAGACCCTCAAAAATACACTTAAAAAAGCACTTACAAATTTATACTTACATAATTGTTAGAGTTGGGAGCTGTTCGAAACTCGAGGCACCACTGTTTGTATTTTTTTTTTTTAACACGTCGGCCGATTCCCACCAAGGCAGGGTGGCCCAAAAAAGAATAACTTTCATCATCATTCACTCCATCACTGTCTTGCCAGAGGGGTGCTTTACACTACAGTTATAAAACTGCAACATTAACACCTCTCCTTCAGAGTGTAAACACTGTACTTCCCATCTCCAGGACTCAAATCCAGCCTGCCGGTTTCCCTGAATCCCTTCATAAATGTTGCTTTGCTCACACTCCAACAGCATGTCAAGTATTAAAAACCATTTGTCTCCATTCACTCCTATCAAATACGCTCATGCACGCTTGCTGGAAGTCCAAGCTCCTCTCACACAAAACCTCCTTTACCCCCTCCCTACAACCCTTCCTAGGCCGACCCCTACCTCGCCTTCCCTCCACTACAGATTTATACACTCTCGAAGTCATTCTGTTTTGTTCCATTCTCTCTACTTGTCCGAACCACCTCAACAACCCCTCCTCAGCCCTCTGGATAATAGTTTTGGTAATCACACACCTTCTCCTAATTTCCAAACTACGAATTCTCTGCACTATATTCACACCACACATTGCCCTCAGACATGACATCTCCGCTGCCTCCAGCCTTCTCCTCATTGCAACATTTATCACCCATGCCTCACACCCATACAAGAGTGTTGGTACAACTGTACTCTCATACATTCCCCTTTTTGCTTCCATGGACAAAGTTCTTTGTCTCCATAGATTCCTAAGTGCACCGCTCACCCTTTTTCCCTCATCAATTCTGTGAGTTACCTCATCCTTCATAGACCCATCTGCTGACACGTCCACTCCTAAATATCTGAATACATTCACCTCCTCCATACTCTCTCCCTTCAGTTTCAATTATCTGCTAATGACAATCTCTCTTTATTAACCATAGATCTCTTCTTTATGACACTTAATTTATCACATTCTTTATGTGGCCTGTGTTTAATTTTACCCATTTCTATTACATAGCACCTTGTGCTCATTTCACCCCTGTGCAAGAATTTATTTCTTCTTCTTTCAACGTACCAGCCGTATCCCACCGAGGTGGGGTGGCCCAAAAGGACAAATGAAAGTTTCTCCTTTCAAATTTAGTAATATATACAGGAGAAGGGGTAACTAGCCCCTTGCTCCTGGCATTTTAGTCGCCTCTTACGACATGCATGGTTTACGAAGGAAGAATTCTGTTCCACTTCCCCATGGAGGTAAGAGGAAATAAACAAGAACAAGAACTAGAAAGAAAATAGAAGAAAACCCAGAGGGGTATGTATATACATGTATATGCTTGTACATGTATGTGTAGGTGACCTAAGTGTAAGTAGAAGTAGCAAGATGTACCTGAAATCTTGCATGTTTATGAGACAGAAAAAAGACACCAGCAATCCTACCATCATGTAAAACAATTACAGGTTTCCATTTTACACTCACTTGGCAGGACGGTAGTACCTCCCTGGGCGGTTGCTGTCTACCAACCTACTACCTAGGAAGAATTTATTTATTATAGCTATTTATTTTTTCATAGGATCTTTGCATCATCCTCAAATATATTTACATACAGGAGGGCCCCGCTTTACGGCGTTCCGCTTTACGGCGTTCCGCTAATACGGACATTTCAAATTATGACCAAAACTCACTATACGGCTCCCCCCACCTGACTTTCTAATACGGTCACCGTGCCCCACCCTGTTTGTTTACATTCTCCATGAGCTCAGTAAGCACTAAGTCTCTCCATTTTGTCTGGAAACTCCAAAATTTCAAATGTTTTTAAAAGTTATTTCATATTTTATATATACTCTGATAATTATACTTATGTATACCTGTACCTAAATAAACTTACATACATCGAGTCATTTTAATGTCGTATATTACGTTAATATACACATTTTCATTAATCCATCCATGATATTTTTTTCAAAATTATATAATAAACACGATGCATAACATATAAATAAGATAAATACACCCCACAGTAGAATAAATAAACAAATGTGAGATGTGAGCAGACGACTTGCACAAGTGGTGATAATAACAATACTGAGTCTCATTAAATGTCGTATATTACGGTAATATACACATTTTCATTAATCCATCCATGATATTTTTTTCAAAATTATATAATAAACACGATGCATAACATATAAATAAGATAAATACACCCCACAGTAGAATAAATAAACAAATGTGAGATGTCGTAGCAGACGACTTGCACAAGTGGTGATAATAACAATACTGAGTCTCATTAAATGTCGTATATTACGGTAATATACACATTTTCATTAATCCATCCATGATATTTTTTTCAAAATCATATAATAAACACGATGCATAACATATAAATAAGATAAATACACCCCACAGTAGAATAAATAAACAAATGTGAGATGTCGTAGCAGACGACTTGCACAAGTGGTGATAATAACAATACCGAGTCTCATTAAATGTCGTATATTACGGTAATATACACATTTTCATTAATCCATCCATGATATTTTTTTCAAAATTATATAATAAACACGATACATAACATAAAAAGATGATAAATACACCCCACAATAGAATAAATAAACATAAATATAAGATGTGGGAGCCACATAACTTGTACAAGTGACGCCAAGAATAACATTTTCTCTAATCTAACATAAGAGTAAATGTGTTACTGGGGGTAACTGTAGAAAATTATTCCTTTCGTATGTATGTAAGTAAGTTTATTCAGGTATACACAAATACAGTTACATAGATTATCATACATAACAACATACGTGTAGAGAACCTAGGATAACCCAAAAAAGTCAGTGTGACTTATTTCCATTGCCTTCACTCAGAGCTTCATTTCTTCTCAAAATGATGTTACATGAGAATGGGAGTGTTCTTCTTTATTAATTCTACCGTATCAATGTAGAGACAACCTGTACACAATGTAACTTGTACACAAACCAGACGTGTACACTTCGTTTGTTTACAAAACTTACCTTCCCCTGGTTTGTTTACATAACTGCGCCTGCCCCCTCTCATGTATTCATTCTTTCTCTCTCTCATTTATTCGTTTTATCTCATTTACTTACTCCTGACCCTACATTAAGACTACAAATATTTTAAGGTAAGTAATGAGTGAACTGTATATACATTTTATCGCTCTGGGATGCTTAAATATCATAGAATAGTATGTGTGGGTGGGGTGGCCTGGTGAGGCTATTACAATACATACCACACTTGATTTCTTACAATAAATACTACTTGTCTCACCCTAGATTAAGACTATAAATATTTTAAGGTAAGTAATGAGTGCACTATGTGTGTATTGTACCTTTTTATTGTTTTTTGATGCCTGGTTCTATTGCTAACTTAATATATGTTAGTGTAAACTTGTTATCTAGTGTTTGTATGCATTTATAAGTGGAAAAAAAGGGTGTTCCACTTTACGGCGATTTCCGCTTTACGGCGGTAGCCTGGAACCTAACCCGCCGTATAAGTGGGGCCCTACTGTATATACTTTTTTTCTTTCTAAGGGGAAATGGAAGAGAATTCTTCCTCCCTAAGCCATGCGTGTCATAAAAGGTGACTAAAATGCTGGCAGCAAGGGGCTAGTAACCCCTTGCTGTCAGCAAGGGGAACCTAAAAAGAGAAACTTTGGTTTTTCTTTTTAGGTCACCCTGCCTTGGTGGGATATGGCCAGTTCATTGAAAAAAAAAATATACTTTTTCATTCCCTCTTGACACACAATTTTGCATACTGTATATATAAATAAATGAATATGAAAAAGAAAACTGTGTCCTATTTCCAGAAGAGTGTGGACATGTTAATAAAAATATTATTTTATTTATAACTATACTGTTATTAGTACTATTATTACTATTACAGTGGACCCTCAACCAGCAATGGCATTGATTAACGATAAATCTGACTAGCGATTCATTTAAACGCAAAAATTTTGCCTCGACTAGCGCTTAAAAACCCAACCAGCGCTTTTCGTTCCGTACCATACGCGTCCACTTTGGCCTGAGCGCGCCTCACTTGTCCCTTTGGTGCCAGTGTTTACAAGCCAGCCAGCCACCGCGGTCGCTTCCAAACATACAACTGGAACATTTCATATAATCACAGCCTTTTTAGTGATTGCACCTGCAAAATAAGTCACCATGGGCCCCAAGAAAGCTTCTAGTGCCAACCCTACAGCAAAAAGGGTGAGAATTACTATGGAGATGAAGAAAGAGATCATTGATAAATATGAAAGTGGAGTGCGTATCTCTGAGCTGGTCAGGTTGTATAATAAACCCTAATCAACCATCGCTACTATTGTGGGCAAGAAAATGGCAATCAAGGAAGCTGTTCTTGCCAAAGATGCAACTATGTTTTTGAAACTGAGATCGCAAGTGATAGAAGATGTTGAGAGACTTTTATTGGTGTGGATAAATGAGAAACAGATAGCAGGAGACAGCATCTCTCAAGCGATCATATGTGAAAAGGCTAGGAAGTTGCATGACGATTTAATTAAAAAAATGCCGGCAACTAGTGATGTGAGTGAATTTAAGGCCAGCAAAGGTTGGTTTGAGAGATTTAAGAAGCGTAGTGGCATTCATAGTGTGATAAGGCATGGTGAGGCTGCCAGTTCGGACCACAAAGCGGCTGAAAAATATGTGCAAGACTTCAAGGAGTACATAGACAGTGAAGGACTGAAACCTGAACAAGTGTTTAATTGTGACGAAACAGGCCTGTTTTGGAAGAAAATGCCAAGCAGGACGTACATTACTCAGGAGGAAAAGGCACTTCCAGGACATAAGCCTATGAAAGACAGGCTTACTTTGTTGATGTGTGCCAATGCTAGTGGTGATTGCAAAGTGAAGCCTTTATTGGTGTATCACTCTGAAACCCCCAGAGTGTTCAGGAAAAACAATGTCCTCAAGGCTAATTTGTGTGTGCTTTGGAGGGCAAACAGTAAGGCATGGGTCACTAGGGACTTTTTCTATGACTGGTTACACCATGCATTTGCCCCCGATGTGAAAAATTACCTAATTGAAAAGAAATTAGACCTTAAGTGCCTCCTGGTATTAGACAGTGCCCCTGGTCATCCTACAGATGTGGCAGTGACTTTCTAGGGACATGAGCTTCATTAAGGTGAAGTTTTTGCCTCCTAATACCACTCCTCTCCTGCAGCCCATGGACCAGCAGGTTATTTCCAACTTCAAGAAACTGTACACAAAAGCTATGTTTGAAAGGTGCTTTGTAGTGACCTCAGAAACTCAACTGACTCTAAGAGAGTTTTGGAGAGAGCACTTTAATATCCTCAATTGTGTAAACCTTATAGGTAAGGCTTGGGAGGAAGTGACTAAGAGGACATTGAACTCTGCTTGGAAAAAACTGTGGCCAGAATGTGTAGACAAAAGGGATTTGGAAGGGTTTGAGGCTAACCCTGAGAATCCTATGCCAGTTGAGGAATCCATTGTGGCATTGGGGAAGTCCTTGGGGTTGGAGGTTAGTGGGGAGGATGTGGAAGAGTTGGTGGTGGAGGACAGTGAAGAACTAACCACTGATGAGCTGCTAGATCATCTTGAGCAGCAAGAGGGCAGACCTGAGGAAACTGCTTCGGAGGAGGGGAGAGAGAAATTGAAGAAGTTACCTACTTCTAAGATTAAGGAAATCTGTGCAGTGTGGCTTAGTGCAAAGCTTTATGGATGATAATCACCCTGACACAGCTACTGCAAGCCGTGTTGGCAACCTGTACACTGACAATGTTGTGAACCACTTTAGGAAAGTCATAAAAGAACGAGAGGTGCAGGCCTCTATGGACAGATATGTTGTGCGACAGAAGTCCAGTGACTCTCAAGCTGGTCCTAGTGGCATTAAAAGAACAAGGGAAGTAACCCCAGAAAAAGACTTGCTGCCTCAAGTGCTAATGGAAGGGGATTCCCCTTCTAAACAGTAAGAAGATAACGCTCTCCCCTCCTCCCATCCCATCAATCATCACCAGATCTTCAATAAAGGTAAGTGTCATGTAACTGTGCATGTAATCTTCAATTTGTGTGTATTAAAATTAATATTTCATGTGGTAAACATTTTTTTTTTTCAATACTTTTGGGTGTCTTGCACGGATTAATTTGATTTCCATTATTTCTTACGGGGAAAATTAACTTGACTAACGATTATTTTGACTAACGATGAGCTCTCAGGAACGGATTAATATCGCTGGTTGAGGGTCCACTGTATTAGTAATATTAGTGTTATTATTAGTACAATTAGTACTATTATTAGTATTAGTATTACTATTATTAATACTATTATTTCTATTATTAGTACAGGTTGGGCATCACTAATCTGGCAGTCAGTAATCTGATCCATCAATAATCCAGCACTAATTTTGGCTAGCATAATTTTGAATTTCCGGGTTCGCCACATCAACCTTCTGCTACTGTTTGCTGGTGCTACTTGCTGCATAAGTCATTCCAGTTTCTTTTTCTCCATTTATTATTATAACCTGCTCACTTTTGGCCCTAGCCACGGTTCCAACGAATAAAAGAAGTGCTTCTCGTTGTGTACAGCACATACACCATACGTTGTCCATAAAAGATAAGGTGGCTGTGAAGCCTCTGTCAGTCACCATGAACTCACCTCGCTAAGTTAAGCTGTGACTGGTAAATTTGGGCCTAGATATGACAGAATAGGTCTGTGTGGTAAGTGTGCATTACTGTATATATATAAAAAAAATACTGCAGCACAGAGTGCATAATGAGAAAAAACTGCGACCTTGTTTTTAGCATAAAACAGCGACTTTGCGGTATATTTTCATGCGGGTTTTATGGATGTATTCTCATTTTGATAGAATAGAAGATATACTACAGAAATAGATATGATTTTGATTGCTTTCACAACAGAAAGTACCTTGAAATTGAGCTGAAAGTAGCAGAAATGTTCAATTTTTGCTGATGTTTAAGAGTAAATAAATGATGTCACCGTCCAATATGTGTCCAACTGGCTGGTCTAATACACAATCATGAATGGGTTGATGTTATTTATACAGTTATTACAATAATGCAGTAGTCTGCATAACAGTAAACCACCTATTTTTTGTGTGAATAAAAATTAAAAATGGAAAGCAAGAGTAATATAAGAGGGGCCTGGAGGTGTCACTAATGAACAGAGAAAATGTTATTTTAGTGTCATGAATGTCTAAACTGTTTATTCTGGACTCTATTTAGAAATTAGCATCTTTTGAAATTTGTGTGAAATTGGCCAAATTACCAATTTCTGACCACTACTGGGGAGTTAAAATAGGTAAATGGGTGGTTTCTTGTACAGCCTCTCCTCACTTAACAACAGAGTTCTGTTCCTAAGACCTCGTCGGTAAACGAATTCGTCGCTAAGTGAGGAGCATACTATAATGGTAGTGGGTTTGTCAGTCATCTTTGATATTGTTTTAATGTTACCTTTGCACCATTTATAACATTTCTGGTATATTTTTAATTGTTTATGCAGTAGAGCACTGTATATTGTAATAAACAGAATAGAGGAAATCAGCTCTGATATACAGTGGAACCTCAAAAATCGAACTTAATCCGTTCCAGGAGCTAGTTCTAAATTCGAAAAGTCTGAAATTCGAAGCAATATTTCCCATAAGAAATAATGGAAATACAATTAATCCGTTCCGGAAACCCAAAAATATTCACACAAAAAATACATTTTATAGAGATTAATTACAGTTTTACATACAACAAATACTATAGTTTTTAATTATGTATAGTAATACATATAAAATAACATTTTTACTTACCTTTATTGAAGATTGGTGATGGCATCTGGAAGATAGGGAGGAGGAGAGAGGGAGTTGGGGTTAGTGTTTGGAAGGAGAATCCTCCTCCATGAGGACTTCAGGTAAAGCCCTCTCTGGGGTTACTTCCCTTCTCTGTCTTTTAATGCCACTAGGACCAGCTTGAGAGCACTGGACCCCTGTCTCACAAAATAACTGTCCACAGTCCTCTGTTTCTGGTGCCTCTAACATTTCCCTAAAATGGGACATGGTTCTGTCACTGAACTTGTTGCAGAGATGGCGTGTTTCAGCTTGCTCAGGGTGGTACTTCTGCACAAACATTTGGACATCATTCCACTTGGCACAAATCTCCTTAATCTTTGAAGAAGGCACCTCATCCACTCCCTATATTAACACCTTTCGCAACATCAGCTTCCTTGATTTGTTCTTTCTTTGACAGGATAGAACCGATGGTCGACTTGTTTTTCCCATACATCCTGGCAAGCTCAACAAGTCTCACACCACTCTCATACTTCTGTATTATTTCCTTCTTCACATCTATGGTGTTTCTCACTTTCTTTACCACAGGGGTACCACTAGCAAGTTTCTTTGGGACCATGGCAGCTTATTTCACAGTCCCACAAGCACTAAACACAACGAAATAATCGTAAAATGCGTGAATGAGAGTGCAGGTTAGTGTTCACTCAAGCATAAACAAAGCTAGACTGCTCACGGCGCCTGCGTGTGGACGCGGACAGAGCGGACGGCAGACAGGTCCCGTACCCGACGGTCCGAAAATGGGCGCGTTTGATAATAGGGACACAGTTTGTCTGAAAAAATGGTCCTATTTTCGAAACGTTCGATATGTGATACGTTCGATTTTTGAAGTTCCACTGTACATTATTTTCGTATGCATACTGGTCAGAGAGCCCATTGTAAGTCTGAGTCGTTGGTAAATGAGTGTGACGCTAAGTGAGGAGAGGCTGTACTCAATCGACAGAATAGAAGACGTACTAGCGAAATAGCTATAAGTTTGGTAAACTGGAACAATGGCAAAAATTGGCCATAAAGTGGGTGAAATCACTGATGCGTAAATATTGCCATTTGGTTAAGTGTTTTCTAACCTAACCACACTGTAATCCAGCAAAATAACTAATCCGGCACATTACAGGTCCCGATGATGCCAGATTAGTGATGGTCAGCCTGTACTGTTATTACTATTAGTATTATTATTACTATTATTAGTACTATTATTAGTACTATTATTACTACTATTACTGCTGTTATTACTGCTGTTATTACTATTACTACTATTTTTATTATTTGTATTTACCAGGACTCAGGATTTATCACAGAAGTTTATCATATTACTGGAGAAGGAGAAGATGCTGGGGTTGTGTATTCCGAGATGCAGGCTCGTGAGAATTCTGACAGTGACCGTTGCTACCGTGCCATGCTACGAGCCATGTATCCCGAGCCCAGTGGTTACCGCTCAGAGACTGGTGGAATCTTAAAGAATCTCCGTGAGAGCACCACAAATGAAAAGGCAAGCAGTTTTATATGTACAGTATATGCCTTGGATTTATGATGCACTACTGACAGACTACTGTAATCATGGCTAAAAAGCAACTTAGTGATGGCACTTCCCTGAAGGTTGAAAGTTAATTAAGACACTTGTGCAACATCTGGTCATCTTTATTGAAGATGTTTTGCCACCCAGTGGCTTTATCAGTACAGATTTCAGGACATAATTAGAAAACAGAAGAACTCTATACAAAAGATGAGGTGATCAGTCCTTCAGCCTTGGAGTAGATGTTGAGAGCACCGTGGTAGTAGAGATTCTGAAGCACAGGCAAGGAGACTAGCACTTAAACACGTGCCAGTGAATAGACATGTAGCAGATGAGGGCATAGTCACTGGTAGGCGGGATTCCCCAGTGGAAGTAGGTCCTACTCAAATTAATAGGTTAGTTGTAGTAGCCGTGAAGAAGGTCAAGTAGGTGTCCTCTGAACCAATATTCCTTAAAGGTTATATCCTGGTGATAGTAGCCAAGTTACATATATTTCAGACTTTCTCCTAAGTGGGGAAAGGGTGCCTTGATGCCAGGGAAGGGCTGTTAATACAAAACCTTAGCACCATTCATTGTATGAGATAAATAAACTAATGTGAAAGTTTTAAAATTATTCAAATTATATATTATCGAAATTCATACCAATGGCAACATAGTGCAATACAGTGTATTATTATTATTATTTTATTTTATTTATTGTTTCTGTTTCTTCTACAGATTCGCAATTATCATAAAGCCTTTTACCGTCCAGAAAACCTTCATGTTATTATCACAGGTCAAGTAGAGTTAGAAAAAGTATTTGCTGCTCTGGAACCTATGGAGAAGAAAATTCTTTCAAAGGTGAGTTAAAAGGAACATATTAAATATACTGGAGTACAAATAATGCTGCACTTCAGCTGTGTGAAAACGTTTGACTTGTAACGTGATTATGAATAATACTAATTATAATACAGTGGACCCTCGGTTATCGGCCGTTCCGGATATCAGCCAATTCAGTTATCACCTGGTTTTTTGGCTAAAATTTTGTGCCAATTATCAGCCGTTTTTTCAGTTATTGGCTGTATTGGATGCATCCACCCGTAACAAAGTACGAAAGTGAGGGAGGAAGAGAGAGGGGAAAATGTGCCTTCTTCATTAAGTGATTCTACGATATGTACGATACTAAAGCAGCAGGAGTCGATAAAATGTAACATTAAGCGATAGAAAAAGGATGACACAAAAC
The DNA here is from genome assembly GCF_038502225.1 of Cherax quadricarinatus. Classification (NCBI taxonomy): domain Eukaryota; kingdom Metazoa; phylum Arthropoda; class Malacostraca; order Decapoda; family Parastacidae; genus Cherax; species Cherax quadricarinatus. The sequence continues at coordinate 23,049,005 of NC_091293.1, read as the reverse complement.
TGACTCCTCAAATGATGTTGGAGGTATATAGGGCCACTGACAATAAATGCCGCCCTGCTTATCTTGCACCACCCTAACCCAGTGCCAGCATCTCCAAGGTACAGTAAGTTTAAATATTTCTTATTTATAAATTACGTACATTGTGTGAATGGTGGTGTTAGCAGAGCCACCAACACATGTACAGCTTATGCTGTCAGTGGCCCTTATAAACCCAACAATACCACCACCACCACCACCACCGTGCTCACATACTTAATGACATGTTATTCATTTTAGAGTATATAGCATGTTTTTATGTTACTAGTATTGTTTATTAGGTCATGTTAGATGATTTGTGATAGATAAATATGTGCCGTGGAATTGATAATAGCATCATATTTAAGCATTTTGTCCTGTTTCTAAACAAACTCGCTTCCCTCTCCGCTCCTCACCGTTTTGCATAGGGCAACAAGACTCTTCAATAATGATAAAAGTGATTTAAATCTTCATTTTTCCATTTCATTAGTCATTTTATTTAGTTCTCATTGTTTTGTGTATGTAAAATTATAGTATGAAAAATTATAGTTAATCTTGGGTGTCTGAAACAGATTAATTGGATTTACATTAATTCTTATGGGAAATATCAGTTCGGTTTTTGGCCATTTCAGTTTTAGGCTAACCTTCTGGAATGGATTATGGGTGATAACTGACTGTCCACTGTAATAATTTAGGATCGAGATCAATTGTCTTGCCTAGATGTCACAACTAACACACAGTAATTTCTCTAAGCCTTGAATGTCGGTGTCGTATATATATGTTTTACAAGCCAGTGTTTTTGACATATTAATATGCCAAAATTCTAGCGGCTTCAAATTGAGTAGGAGAAAGCTGGTAGGTGCACATGTGAGAGAATGCATGTGTGTGGTCACTGTGAGCAGTATGAATAAAATCCTGCAGCATGCAGTGCATATTGAAAAAAAAAAACACTCCGACCGTGATTTTGGATTAAGACACTGACTTTGAGGTGTATTTTCGTACAGTATTTATGGTTGTATTCTCATTTTCTTGGTCTCATTTGATAGAATGGAAGATATTTTACAGAAATAGATGATTTTGATTGGTTTCACGATGAAAAGTACTTTGAAATTGAGCTCAAAGTAGCGGAAATGTTCGATTTTTGCCGCTGTTGAAGAGTAAACAAATCACACCACACATCCTATACACATCAACTGGTGAGTCTAATATTCTTTCACAAGTGCACTGATTTTATTTATACCTTTTTTACAGTAATGCAGTAGTCTGCATAACAGTAAATCTTCTATTTTTTGTGAGAATAAAAATTCAAAATGGAAAGCAAGAGTAATACTATAAGAGGGACCTGGAGACATGACTAATGAACAGAGAAAATGCTGTTTTAGTGCCAGGAATGTCTGCCATGTTTATTCTAGACTCTATTTTGAAAATGGCCAAATTGCCAATTTCTGACCACCTTATTGGATAGTTGAAATCGGTAAATGGGCAATTTCTTGTACTCGATAAAATAAATGGAGTTCTAAAGAAAAAGCTATGAGTTTGGTCAACTGGAACAATGGAATTGGCCGAAAATAGGGCTCAAAGTGGGCAGAATCGCCAATGCGTATATATCGCTGAGATTGCTAACTTTGCAAGAATGTAATTCCATAAATTTTACATAAAATTTTGTACTTTTGATGTCATTACCATCGGGAAAAGATTCTGTATCATTTCATAAGTTTTTTTTTTTTTTCCAAATATTTTGCAACAGAGAGATGGACTTAAAGATTTGGGGTCTCAGCAGTCAAAGGGCTAAACCACCTTATTTGTGAAAACTTCAAACTAGAAGCTTTGTTAACGTTTGTTCTAATAACTGCAAAGTCACATAAAATTGTTAGACCCAAAAAAGAAAGAAAATCCCCTAAAAGAAAATACTTTCATCATCATTCAACACTTTCACCACACTCATACATTATCACTGTTTTTGCAGAGGTGCTCAGAATACAACAGTTTAGAAGCATACACATATAAAGATACACAACATATCCCTCCAAACTGCCAATATCCCAAACCCCTCCTTTAAAGTGCAGGCACTGTACTTCCCATTTCCAGGACTCAAGTCCAACTATATGAAAATAACTGGTTTCCCTGAATCCCTTCACTAAATATTACCCTGCTCACACTCCAACAGATCGTCAGGTCCCAAGTACCATTCGTCTCCATTCACTACTATCTAACATGCTCATGCACGCTTGCTGGAAGTCCAAGCCCCTCACAAACAAAACCTCCTTTACCCCCTCTTTCCAACCCTTTCGAGGACGACCCCTACCCCGCCTTCCTTCCCCTATAGATTTATATGCTTTCCATGTCATTCTACTTTGATCCATTCTCTCTAAATGACCAAACCACCTCAACAACCCCTCTTCTGCCCTCTGACTAATACTTTTATTAATTCCACACCTTTTCCTAATTTCCACTCGCCGAATTTTCTGCATAATATTTACATCACACATTGCCCTTAAACAGGACATCTCCACTGCCTCCAACCGTCTCCTCGCTGCTGCATTTACCACCCAAGCTTCACACCCATATAAGAGTGTTGGTACTACTATACTTTCGTACATTCCCTTCTTTGCCTCCATAGATAACGTTTTTTGACTCCACATATACCTCAATGCACCACTCACCTTTTTTCCCTCATCAGTTCTATGATTAACCTCATCCTTCATAAATCCATCCGCCGACACGTCAACTCCCAAGTATCTGAAAACATTCACTTCTTCCATACTCCTCCTCCCCAATTTGATATCCAATTTTTCTTTATCTAAATCATTTGATACCCTCATCACCTTACTCTTTTCTGTGTTCACTTACAACTTTCTACCTTTACACACATTCCCAAACTCATCCACTAACCTTTGCAATTTTTCTTTAGAATCTCCCATAAGCACAGTATCATCAACAAAAAGTAACTGTGTCAATTCCCATTTTGAATTTGATTCCCCAAAATTTAATCCCACTCCTCTCCCGAGCACCCTAGCATTTACTTCCTTTACAACCCTATCTATAAATATATTAAACAACCATGGTGACATTACACATCCCTGTCTAAGACCTACTTTTACCGGGAAGTATTCTCCCTCTCTTCTACACACCCTAACCTGAGCCTCACTATCCTCATAAAAACTCTTTACAGCATTTAGTAACTTACCACCTATTCCATATACTTGCAACATCTGCCACATTGCTCCTCTATCCACTCTATCATATGCCTTTTCTAAATCCATAAATGCAATAAAAACTTCCCTACCTTTATCTAAATACTGTTCACATATATGCTTCATTGTAAACACTTGATCTACACATCCCCTACCCACTCTGAAACCTCCTTGCTCATCCGCAATCCTACATTCTGTCTTACCTCTAATTCTTTCAATTATAACCCTACCGTACACTTTTCCTGGTATACTCAGTAAACTTATTCCTCTATAATTTTTACAGTCTCTTTTGTCCCCTTTCCCTTTTTATAAAGGGACTATACATGCTCTCTGCCAATCCCTGGGTACCTTCCCCTCTTTCATACATTTATTAAACAAAAGTACCAACCACTCCAACACTATATCCCCCCCTGCTTTTAATATTTCTGTCATGATCCCATCAGTTCCAGCTGCTTTACCCCCTTTCATTTTACATAATGCCTCACGTACCTCCCCCACACTTACATTCTGCTCTTTTTCACTTCTAAAAGATGGTATACCTCCCTGACCAGTGCATGAAATTACTGCCTCTGTTTCTACCTTAACATTTAAAAGTTTCTCAAAATATTCTCGCCATCTACCTAATACCTCCCTCTCCCCATCTACTAACTCCCCTATTCTGTTTTTAACTGACAAATCCATACTTTCCCTAGGCTTTCTTAACTTGTTTAACTCCAAATTTTTTTCTTATTTTCATTAAAATTTCTTGACAGTGCCTCTCCCACTCTATCATCTGCTCTCCTTTTGCACTCTCTCACCACTCTCTTTACCTTTCTTTTACTCTCCATATACAGTGGACCCCCACATAGCGAACGCCTTGCATAGCGAACATTCCGCATAGCGAACGCTTTGATCGCTAAAATTTTGCCCCGCATAGTAGACAAAAACCCGCTCAGCGAACTTCGTCTGAGACACGTCCAATGTGGGCCCTCAGCCAGCCTCACATGTGCCGCCCGTCCCATTGTTTACCAGCTAGCCTCCGCGGTAACATTCAAGCATACACTCGGAATATTTCGTATTATTACAGTGTTTTCGGTTCTGTTTGTTGAAAATAAGTGACCATGGGCCCCAAGAAAGCTTCTAGTGCCAACCCTGTGGTAAAAAGGGTGAGAATTAGTATGGAAATTAAGAAAGATTTTGAAGGGTTTGGGGCTAACCCTGAGAAGCCTATGCCAGTTGTGGAATCCATTGTGCCTACTTCAAAAATTAAGGAAATGTGTGCACAGTGGGTTGAACTGCAAACCTTTATGGATGAAAATCACCCTGACACAGCTGTTGCAAGGCGTGCTGGTGACTATTTCAATGACAATGTTATGGCCCATTTTAGACAAATCGTAAAGGAACGGGAGGTACAGAGCTCTATGGACAGAAAGAAGTCCAGTGACTCTGAAGCTGGTCCTAGTGGCATTAAAAGAAGAAGGGAAGTAACCCCGGAAAAGGACTTGCCTCCTCAAGTGTTAATGGAAGGGGATTCCCCTTCTAAACACTAACACTCTCTCTCCCCTCCTCCCATCCCATCAATCATCACCAGATCTTCAATAAAAGTAAGTGTCATGTAATTGTGCATGCCTTTTTCAGTTTGTGTGTACTAAAATTAACATTTTTTTGTGGTAAAAAAATTTTTTTTTCATACTTTTGGGTGTCTTGCACGGATTAATTTTATTTCCATTATTTCTTATGGGGAAAATTAATTCGCATAGCGAACATTTCGCATAACGACCAGCCCTCGTGCACGGATTAAGTTCGCTATGCGGGGGTCCACTGTACTCTGCTCTTCTTATAACACTTCTGCTTTGTAAAAACCTCTCATAAGCTACCTTTTTCTCTTTTATCACACCCCTTACTTCATCATTTCACCAATCACTCCTCTTTCCTCCTGCCCCCACCCTCCTATAACCACAAACTTCTGCCCCACATTCTAATACTGCATTTTTAAAACTATTCCAACCCTCTTCAACCCCCCCACTACTCATCTTTGCACTAGCCCACCTTTCTGCCAATAGTCGCTTATATCTCACCCGAACTTCCTCCTCCCTTAGTTTATACACTTTCACCTCCCTCTTACTTGTTGTTGCCACCTTCCTCTTTTTCCATCTACCTCTTAATCTAACTGTAGCTACAACTAAATAATGATCCGATATATCAGTTGCCCCTCTATAAACATGTACATCCTGGAGCCTACCCATCAACCTTTTATCCACCAATACATAATCTAACAAACTACTTTCATTACGTGCTACATCATACCTTGTATATTTATTTATCCTCTTTTTCATAAAATATGTATTACTTATTACCAAATTTCTTTTTACACATAGCTCAATTAAAGGCTCCCCATTTACATTTACCCCTGGCACCCCAAATTTACCTACTACTCCCTCCATAACATTTTTACCCATTTTAGCATTGAAATCCCCAACCACCATTACTCTCACACTTGATTCAAAACTCCCCATGCATTCACTCAACATTTCCCAGAATCTCTCTCTCTCCTCTACACTTCTCTCTTCTCCAGGTGCATACACACTTACTATAACCCACTTTTCACATCCAATCTTTATTTTACTCCACATAATCCTTGAATTTATACATTTGTAGTCCCTCTTTTCCTGCCATAACTTATCCTTCAACATTATTGCTACTCCTTCTTTAGCTCGAACTCTATTTGAAACCCCTGACTTAATCCCATTTATTCCTCTCCATTGAAACTCTCCCACCCCCTTCAGCTTTGTTTCACTTAAAGCCAGGACATCCAGCTTCTTCTCATTCATAACATCCACAATCATCTCTTTCTTATCATTTGCACAACATCCACGCACATTCAGACTTCCCACTTTGACAATTTTCTTTTTCTTTTTCTTTTTAGTAATCTTTACACTAAAAGGGGTTACTAGCCCATTGTTCCCGGCATTTTAGTTGACTTTTACAACACGCATGGCTTACGGAGGAAAGATTCTTATTCCACTTCCCCATGGATATAAAAGGAAAAGTAATAAGACCAAGAACTATTAAGATAAAATCAAAGAAAACTCAAATGAATGTGTATAAATAAATGTGTAGTGTGACCTAAGTGTAAGTAGAAGTAGCAAGACATACCTGTAATCTTGCATATTTATGAGACAGACAAAAGACACCAGCAATCCTACCATCATGTAAAACAATTACAGACTTTTGTTTTACACTCACTTGGCAGGACGGTAGTACCTCCCTGGGTGGTTGCTGTCTACGAACCTACTAAAATAAGTAGTTGTAAACAAAATTTAATGGATAGGTAGCAACCATGAAGAACATTGGTTCAGGAGTAAGATTTGACTTGCAACAAAATTTGAGCATTTAATAGCACTTATAAAGTAGTAAAACGTATTTGAGGTAGGTGGTATTAGCTATTTAAAAAAAAAAAAGCACAATGATGCACAATAATGTGATAGTAACGTACACTGTATGCACCACATGTACATATATATGCGTTAGGGACACTTGTCTAATCTGTTACGGAAATGTCAGCTTTTCTAAGGAAGGTAGAGAAATCATGTTCATTTGAGATGGTGTATTGTTGTCCTGTTGATGTTTTCCTAACTAGTATTTTCCCATCTCGAGTGAAACACTGATGTATTTTGTTTTCCTGTTAAAGTTTTTTCAACCTGAACAGAAGGTTTTGATGTTTTCTTGTTAGACACTCGTTGATGTACACTCCAGTTTTCATCGTAATTCCTGATTTAATTTGGTCCCTTCTTTTATCATATGAATGAAGTCTGATCATAATACTTTGTCTACTACCTTGTTTTCCTCAAACGTGTTTCTTTGATTTCATTGTTTTGCAGGATAACTTTTACGTGGTCATGTATTATCCTGATAAGTTTCTTTGCACTCGGCTTGGGTTATGTCACTAGGAATGTGTGGACTGTTTATTATAACTACATCAGACAACTTATCTTGTTCGGTTTTGTCATCTTGGAACTCAAAGTATTCATTTAGTCGAGTGTGCATGTTCTGATTTGAGTCCTTGATTGCTTCTTCAACCTTCATATTTAGGGTTGTTATTTGCTCAGTGTGACTGGCTATAGCTGTTTTCAGAGTATTTTCTGTGTCAGCACTTCCCGATGTAATTCTCTCTTCAAGGTTTTGGATCTTGCTCTCGAGGATGGTTACCTTGGATTCATATCGTGCAAGTGTTGCTTTAATATCTTTGTTTTCATTTTCTCGGGCGACAATGTAATCGCTAATAGTGTCAGGAAGAATCATATCAAGGGGTTAAGGCATTTTTAAGGGCAAATCTTAACCCTTTCAGGGTCCGTCCCGTAGATCTACGGCTTTACGGTGAGTGTCCAAACCGTAGATCTACGCCATGAGCTCAACTCACTCTGATAAACTGTGAGTGGTACATTTGGGCCTAGATATGAGAGAATACATCTATGTGGTATGTGTGCACCACATAAAACAGATCCTGCAGCACACTGTGTATAATGAGAGAAAAAAACTGAAATCATGATTTTTCGATTAAAACAGCAACTTTGCAGTGTTTTTTCGTATGTTTTTTATAGTTGTATTTGCGATTTCTTGGTCTCATTTGATAGAATGGAAGACATATTACAGAAATAGAGATGATTTTGATTGGTTTTAGCACTGGAAATGGCTTGAAACTGAGCTCAAAGTAGCGGAAATGTTAAATTTTTGCCGATATTCAAGAGTAAACAAACGACCTCACACGTCTAATACACGTCAGCTGGTGGGTCTAATATACATTCACAAATATGGTGATGATATTTATACAATTATTACAGTATTCCATAACAGTAAATCTTCTATTTTTTGGTGTGAATAAAAATTCATTATGTGAATAAAAAATCAAAATGGAATTTATTTGTAAAGCCTCAAAACATAACTAATGAACAGAGGAAATGTTAGTTTAGTGCCAGGAATGCCTACATTGTTTATTCTGGACCCTATTTTGAAATTGGAATATTTTGAACTTTGTGTTAAATTGGCCAAATTAACAATTTCCGATCACTTTATTTTGTAGTTGAAACAGTTGACTTGGCGATTTCTTGTGCTCAATCGATAGAATAGAAGTAATACTAGTGAAATAGCTAAGAATTTGGTTGATTGGAATAATGTAATTGGCCTAAAATGGGAGTCAAAGTCAGCAAAATCGCCGATTCGTAAATATCGCTGACACATCAAAATTCGCGAGAGCATAATTTCGTCAATTTTCCACCAAATTTCGTACTTTTTGTTTTATTACCTTCACAAAAAGATTCTCTACGATTTCATAAAAAAAAATAACAAATTTTTTTTTTTGAAAATTCTTGGACACTGGTGCGTGACTCCAGATTTGGGCCTTGGACCCTGAAAGGGTTAAGGTAAATAACATAATATTTTTGTGTTCATTATTCTTTAAAAAAATATGACCAAAATGTGTTTTTAGTGTTCTTTAACCCCTTGACTGTTGAAACCCTGAATCCTGAGGTGTCGTCTGGTGTCAAAAAATTTTTGAAAAAAAAAAAAAAATGCTTATGAAATGATAAGAGAACCTTTTCCCGATGGTAATGACACCAAAAGTACGAAATTTGATGGAAAACTTAAGGAATTACACTCTCGCGAAGTTAGCGACCTCAGCGATATTAACGAATGAGCGTTTTCCCCCACTTTGAGCCCTATTTTCGGCTAATTCCATTGTTCCAGTCGACCAAATTCATAGCTATTTCTTTAGAACTCCATTTTTCTATCAGTTGAGTACAAGAAACTGCCCATTTACCGATTTCAGGTACCCAATAACGTGGTCAGAAATTTGCAATTTGGCCAATTTCACGAAAATTAAAAAATATGACAATTTCAAAATAGGGTCCAGAATGAACAGTGCAGACATTCCTGGCTCTAAAATAACATTTTCTTTGTTCATCAATCATGTCTCCAGGCCCCTCTGATATTACTTTTGCTTTCTATTTTGAATTTTTATTCAGACAAAAAATAGAAGATTTACTGTTATGCAGACTACTGCAATAATGTAATAATTGTATAAATAATGTTAACCCATTCATGATTGCATATTAGAATGGCTACTTGGACACTTGTTGGAAAATGACATCGTTTATTTACTTTTGAACATCGGCAAAAATCAAACATTTCTCCTACTTTGAGCTCCATTTCAAGGTTCTTTCCATAGTAAAATCAATCAAAATCACCTCTATTTCTATAATATGTTTTGCATTCCATCAAATGAGGCCAAGAAAGCGAGAATACAACCATAAATACTATATGAAAATAGACCACAAAGTCGGCATTTTTATTAAAAAAACGGTCAGAGTTTTTTTTTTCTCATTATGCACTGCATGCTGCAGGATTTTTTTTTATATGGTACACACTGACCACACAAACCCATTCTCTCACATGTGGGCCTACCAGCTTTCTCCTGCTTGATTTGAAGCCGCTAGAATTTATGAGCATATATACGTCAAACATGGTGGCTCGTAAGATGTATATATACAACCAAAACAGTCAAAGGGTTAATAATAACATTACCATACACTTTACCTGGTATACTCGGTAAACTTTTTCCCCTATAATTTTTACAATCTCTTTTGTCCCCCTTCCTTTGATTTATATAGGAATTATACATGCTCTCTGCCAGTCTGTAGGTACCTTTCCCTCTTTCATACAATTATGGGATATATGTAATATAAAAAAAAAAACTCATAAGCAGATGGGGTACTTTGTAAATGAAGATCACAATCACCCTCAGGGTACAGAGATCAAAATATCACCAAATGCTGCTGCTAGCACTACTATATTCTAATTAATGTATGTACTTATTTTTTTTTGTGGCTTTTTAATGTTATATGTCAAATTATCAAACTTCAGTTCAGTAATTTTTTCATTGTAAAAAAAAAAAAAAAAGAAAATATTATTTATTTTATATTTAAATATTTCTTTATCCCTTTACTAGTAAACACCCTTCCCCCACACTCCCAAATGTGCCTTTGACATACAAGGTGCTATCAAAAAGTTCCCGGACTTAAATTTTTGTGTTCTTCCTGTTTGAAATATAGTGACAGCATAGATCATGCTGTGTCGCACACTTCTTTGTGAAGTAGCATGGCGAGTTTCAGTGCAGTCAGTCATTCCATTGAGGCTAGACATGTATTTTTTGTCATGTTAGTGCACTCTTGTGATTTTTTATGTAATAGAGTGAAGTCTTTAAAAGGAAGAACAGTCTTTGTTTGTGAAATTGTTTCAAACTCAGTAAAACAGCTACCAAAGCTTGCAGAATTCTTTGGCAAGTATTTGGCTGAAGAATTCTGCAAGTTAAGGATGATAAATGCTCTGGTTGTCCAACATCACCAAAAACAATGCCAACATTGAAAAAGAGAGGAAAGCTATTCATGAAGATAGTTGTCAGAGTATCCAGGATGTTGCAAGTGCTGTACAAATTTCATATAGGTTGTGCCTTGACACGACCCATAAGAAATTTCAGTATGAGGCAAGTATCTGAAATTTGTGCCTCCCTCTTGCTAACTGAAGACCTGAAAGACCATCATTTTCTGACCAAAAATATGGTTGTTGTACACCATACACCTTACTCCCTAGATTTAGCCCACCCTGACTACTTTCTCTTCCCCAAAATATAAAATGTCACTCAAAGGGTGGTGTTTTACTGACTTGGAGATTCAATCAGAATTGCAGGCTGTGTTAGATCCCATTAAAAAAGAAGAGTTTCAGTAATGTTTCAGGAAGTGGCGGAGGCACTGAGATCAATGTATAGTCTTCCAGGGAGAGTACTTCGAGGGAGACAACTTCATCTAGGTGATTAGATAAGCCTGTATATTTTTTTCAGTCCAGGAACTTTTTGGTAGCACCTCATGTGAAATGCCTCTTCCTATTCCGTCTCCCTTACAAAATGAATTGCTCATAGCTTTGTAGAAAATATTTATAAATCTTCTTCTTCTTCTTATGACCAGAGCTTTGGTAAGATGGGTAAGGAAGAAGGATGGGTAAGGATAGAAATGTTGGAAAAGGGTGGGAGGGGGGAGAGAGGTAGGATATGAAAGGTAAGTGGCCCAACCACTTTGTGTAATTTAAAAAGTGTATGTGAAATGATAAGATATTCTTTAAGGGGTATAATACTAACCCATGCCCGGGTGTTGTGCATGTGTCTTAATTTCATCCTGTCGGTATTATATACAATTCTTGTACTACTACTACTACTACTACTACTACCTCCACCTCTTCCTGCCTATATATAGCCATCCTGCTCCACCTCTGTGGTCCAAGTCGGACCGAAACATCGTCGTAAGCTTCTCTCTTTTATGTGCGGGTTATTTGTGTATCGTTCCAGTCACGGTATTGTGCCTTTTTGTTATTTATTAACAGATATATAAGTACATGACTCTGAATTGGTAGTAATTATACAAGTTGCAATTGCTTTTTTTTTTTTTTTTTTTTGCGATTGCACAACGGATATTTATGCGACAATGAAGGCAATAATTTTCTGGCCAGTTTATAGAATTACGTGACAATGGCTTCTTACAGGTGGTGTCCAGCCATAGTAAATAGCATAATTTTTACATTAGATTGTTATATAAGATGTCTCCCTAATTGGGGGCGATGATTTTCTCGGTATACATAGAAGGGTTCTGGTGTTACCCAATCTTCTTCATCAGGGAGGTTGCTCAATATCATGGGTCGATGGTAATCATCTTTATGGATAAAACGACGGACCCTCTGTGGGAGAGTCATTCTTTGAGTCCTGTGAGGAGGAGTATTGATGATAAACTATCGGACGCAGTAATAGTTAACAGTCCACTTTTTCCCAGTGATATGAACCAAACAAACAGTAAAGAAATTACTCTGCAGATCATAAAGGACCAAACTAGTGTTATTGTACCAGAGTCTGAAATAAAAGAAGCCAGGTTACTAGGATCCCATGGTAGAAAAAGTGTTATGCTTAGATTCCACTCACATGACAGGAAAAAAGACTTAATTATTGCATCTATTAAAGTAAAGAAAGAGGTATACATAAACGAGTGTCTTACCAAAAAACGTCAGAACCTCCTGTATAGAGTCAGAAAACTTAAGCGAGAGAATAATGACACAATACACCAATGCTTCACACGGGATGGGAAAATTCTAGTTAGGAAAACAAATGTAGGTCAACTGTACACAATCACGAACGAGAATGATCTATCACGATTTCTCAGGGATACTAATCTTACAGAGAATAACTAAACAATGTCCAACTTAAAAGCCTACGTAGTGTAGTGTATGTTTTGCTCCATTATTGTTCAAATTTCATTGTACAATCTCTTAGTAATTAAATATTCAACTACCTCATTTTGTAATTTTACTAGTAAGCATAAATCACCTTATGTGATTTTCTTATTTACTATTGTTCGCTTGAACACTAGCTGAATTGATACTTTCTCTGTCCATATTACTACCTCTTATTTTTTTAAATACTATCAATTGATATTACTTACTAAAATTAATAAATATCATTTTTACTAAAATTTCTATTTACTCTTAACATTTTTGACATTTAATAACCATTACTTGTCTAATTACCTTTACCTGTTTTAATACCACATTTACTATCCTAGATTACTCTTAATTACCTTGTACTGCCATATAACCTCAAGTATAACTACCAGTGCAATATTGAATGAAATAAACATTACTTTTTCACTTTTTTGTAATCATTATTACTTACTAAAATTTTTATTAAACACCATATTTACTACCAGTCAATTTTACTTTTGTACATTAAACATTATTTTATACTTCCCATAACATTTTGTTGCCAAATTTTCAAGTTTTTATATTCAACCCCAACCTTTGTATTATCCTTTGTACCTGTGTACCTGGGTACCTGTCTACCATCTTACTATCATATTATAACCAAGACATTACCATTGTGATTTTTTACTATTATTCTTTTGGTACTTTAATTGTGAATTTTATTTTGTCAATTTAAATCTATAGTTATAATCTTGATCTTGTCAACAACCTATACTAGACTCTAGTGCAATTGCAAGTACCATTTCAAATTGTATTTTTATATTATAAGTTCATATTATAATTCCTACCATCTGTCCATTTAACTTTTCTTACCATTACTTAATTTTAGTCCCTTATATATTTTCTCCTTTATTTTAGCTTTATATAACTATCCTAGTTTATATATCTGCAACTGTTAAAATAATCAAGGTGCTATTCTCAGGTGCTAAAGTAGAATAAGCTCACAATTTTGCCATTATATTCCAAAGCTCATTTATTTGATTACCACTTTGTTGTTCACCACAACCTATATTAGTCCCTTTTTATTATAATTTTAAACTATAATTCTAACTTTAAAAATTACCTTTATAGTATTACCTACTATCATATTCCCAAGCACTATTGTATGATCATCACTTTATTTGTATTAGTCCCTTAGCTCATTATTTTACATTTGTTAAATAATTCAGGTGCTCTTTTTTAGCTTAAGACTATTTACTTTGTTTTATACTTAATTCTAACTATAGATTCACTACAAATCTTATGATTACAAGCATTGATCCTGATACCAACCTCTTATTTAGTGACTTAAATGAATCAAACAGTTACTGTAATTACTACACTGCAGAACAATCAAAGGCACTTCTCAGTGCCAACAACAACATAACTATCTTTAACTACAATATCAGATCTTTAAGCAAGCATTACGATGACCTCATAGCATTACTAAATTCCTTACATGCCAATATGTCCATCATTACACTAACTGAAACCTGGCTAAAGCCTGATAGTACAGATGTCTATGCCATTCCTGGTTACACAGCCATACACAACTGTAGGCCAGACCAACAAGGGGGTGGCACAGCCATATACTACTCAGACCAACTAGAATGTATCACTAATACTTGCACAAGGGATGAACATGGGGAATATATAATAGCTAAATTCAAATCCAAATACCTACAAAAACCTCTCACATTGATAACCATCTACAGAGTTCCACAGTCAAACATTAGCCAATTTAGTCAAAATCTAGGAAGTATGATAACTGATGCACGCATGAACAAAGATCACTTACTACTCTCAGGTGACTTCAATATAAATCTCCTGCAAGACCAGGACCCACACGTTACTGAATTCACAAACACAATGAGTAACTGTATGTTACTACCAGCAGTAACAAAACCTACAAGAGTTACAGAGACTAGTGTTTCCCTACTTGACCACATCTGGACCAACACCATATCCCCTTTAAAATCAGGCATAATTACAGATAATACCACAGACCACTACCCTACTTTCCTCATAACAACTCTTGGTAAACTACCCCAAGACACTACTAAAGTCACCTTCAGACTTCACAATGAGGCAGCCATTAATAACTTCACAACAGCATTAGCAAACATTGATTGGCACACTGAGCTAGAAATCTATACAGATATTGACGAATGTATTAATAATTTTCTAAAAAAGACCCAATACCTCTATAACAAGCACTGCCCTAAAAAAACTAAACAGATGACAGCAAAGAGACTGAACAGTCCCTGGCTAACACCCAGCATTCTCAAATCCATAAATACAAAACACCAATATGAAAAGCAGTACAGAATGGGTCACATAACCAGAGACCAAACAAAACGTTACTCGTCAGTCCTAACCAGCCTGATAAGAAGGGCAAAAAAATTGTATTATGAGAACAGATTATCCAACTTACGAGGTGATATAAAAAAGACCTGGAAAACCCTATCAGAAATTCTGGGAACAAAAAAGATATCACGAAATAGCGAAATAAAATTAGCAAAATCAGATGAACCCCAACTCCCACCAACAGAAACAGCAAACAGACTCAATGATTTCTTCTCCACTATAGGACAAAACCTTGCCAATAAAATCCCAAGCTCAGATACCCCACCAAATGACTACCTCACCGGCAACTACCCGAACACACTGTTCCTAGCTCCGACTAACCCATACGAAGTCTCCCTTATTATCAATGCACTAAAAAACAAGGCAGGAGATTTAAGTACCTTACCACCCTTTATATACAAAAAAGTGTCACAAGTGCTATCTCCAATCATTGCAACACTCTTTAACAAATCCATTGAATCCTCCACCTTCCCTACAGTACTCAAAATAGCAAGGGTCACCCCGATCCACAAAGGAAGAGACCAAACAGAGTTGAATAACTATAGGCCAATATCCAACTTACACCCTCTCTCAAAAATCTTCGAAAAATTAATTCATAAACGAATCTACTCCTACCTTATCTCCCAAAACATACTCAACCCCTGCCAGTTTGGATTCAGGCCTAATAAAAATACTAATGATGCTATTATACACATGCTAGAACATATATACACTGCAATAGAGAAAAAAGAAGTCCCACTGGGGATCTTCATTGACTTACGTAAAGCTTTTGATACAGTTGACCATGACTTGCTCCACGTAAAATTGTCACACTATGGTATAAGAGGGCACTCCCTCAACTACCTCAAGTCATACCTCAGCAACAGAAGCCAATATGTGTACGCAAATGGGGCAAACTCTTCTGCGCAACCAATTACAGTTGGTGTCCCACAGGGAAGTGTCCTTGGCCCTCTTCTCTTTCTCCTATACATAAATGACCTTCCAAATGCTTCGCAATTACTCAAACCCACACTATTTGCAGATGACACTACATACGTCTTCTCTCACCCGAGCCCAGTCACACTAGCCAATACTGTAAATACCGAATTACAGAAAATATCTACCTGGATGAGGACTAACAAACTTACACTAAACATTGACAAAACCTACTTCATTCAGTTTGGTAACAGAGCTACAGATGTCCCTCTTAACATAATGATAAACGGATCACCTATCACAAAGCTAACAGAGGGAAAATTCTTAGGAATCCACCTTGATAATAGACTCAAATTTCATACACATATACAACAAATTTCTAAGAAAATTTCCAAGACTGTAGGCATACTATCGAAGATACGGTACTATGTTCCACAGTCAGCCCTCCTGGCCCTATATCACTCTCTTATTTACCCCTATCTCACCTATGGAATTTGTGCATGGGGCTCAACAACAATTAACCATCTCAGACCACTAATTACCCAACAAAAGGCTGCAGTTAGAATGATAACAAATTCTCACTACAGGCAGCACACTCCACCAATATTCAATACACTAAACCTACTCACCATACAAAACATCCATACTTATTACTGCACCTATTACATACATAGAACACTTAACTCTGATATTAACCCTCCCCTCAAACATCTCCTTGCCAACCTCAACAGAACACATGACCATAACACAAGGCACAGATCACTCTTTGATGTTCCTCGTGTTCATCTCACACTATGCAAAAACTCAATGCACATAAAAGGCCCTAAAATCTGGAATTCATTACCTGTAAATATAAAAGAAACACTACCTGTTTATAAATTCAAGTCTCTACTCAAAGATCACTTACTCACCCAAAACCAAATAAATACTGAATAACTGAACCTTATAAATTGTATATCTTAAATGTTTCTCACAATTATATCACATAAATGTTAAACCTAAAACCGAATCTAACTTTATTATTTTTTAAATACACTACCTAACAGAATCCTTCATATGACCTGTCTTTGTAATACTCACTTGTGCTTTATAGTAATCTGTTTACATTAATGTTTTATCACTGACTTCATCATTGCTTAGTTAATCTTAAGTTAATTTTAAGCCAGCCCGTAATGCTATGCATAGTATAAGTGGCTTTGGCATACTGCTCTTATCTGTATTTTTTTTTTTTGTACCTCTGTATGTGTGCACAAATTTATAATAAATAAATAAATAAATAAATAAATAAATAATCCGTGGTATTTACCACTTGTATAGGATGTTCTCTATCTGGCATGTATAGTTCTTGCATTGTATAGAGTTGTTTCCTTTTTAGGGTGTCAAGGCGTACATTTATGGCAGTAATATCTTGTTGTATGTGTAAATCTGCCATTTTAACTCTGTCTCTCCTCCTGGTATCGGTAATGAAGCGAAGAGCTCTATTCTGGACCCTTTGTAACTGTAGCATGTTGGTCTTTGTTGTTAATGACATTGGGACACAAGGGTATTCGAGTATAGGTCTTGTTAACATTTTATACAGATGTTTTTTGACATGTTGAGGGGCTTGATTGAATCGAAAGAGACTGCTAAGACCGGCTTTGGCTATGTTGATCTTTTTAGTTACATGAGATGTTGAGTGGAGCAGCCTGTCTATTTCATATCTCAAAATCTTGTTAGGGTTTCTAATGGCTACAGGTGTACCTCTGATGGAGATACCCCCTTTATCTTCAATTGTTGATGCAAAACATCCTATCGTGCTAACAAGGACCTTGTCAGGATTAGTCGTAATTCTCCATTTCTTTTCCCAATTAGATGTTTGACGAAGTTCAATATTCATTTTTTCTATGACTCTCTCATACTTGTATTTTCCTGTTACCGGAGTTGATGAGACGACATGAATAACATCATCTGCAAACTGTGTCACAATTGTATCATTAAACTCTGGTTGAGGAAGGTCATTCACATAAATGTTGAACAGAAGTGGACTGAGACAAGAACCTTGTGGGACACCAGCTGTCGGTATAAAAGGCTCTGTCGACCTGCCATGAAAGGTGGGAATGATTTTTCTTTGAGTTAAGAAATTATATATTACTCTGAGAAAAGTCCAGTTATGGTCTGGTAGGTCAATGAGTTTGTATATAAGGCCATCATGCCATAAGCTATCAAAAGCTTTATGAACAACTCTGGTGGCAATTAAGGCAAGATTTCCCTGATGTTTTAGACTTGCTACAGTATTGAAAATAACATTTATTGCATGATTGGTACCTCTGTGTTCTAAAGCCAAATTGTTTTTCAGTAAAAAAGTGATTAAACTCCATATAGTAGTTCAATCTGTTGGAAATGACCTTCTCAAGAACTTTTCCAGTGACTTCAAGTAAAGATATAGGTCTATAGTTCCCAGGTTGGTGGATGTCTTTATTGGGCTTAGCAAGAAAGATCATCCTAGCAGTCTTAAAAACCACTGGAAAATGTCCTGAGGCCAAGATGGCATTAAAGATATTTACCAAAGACTGTTTACAGTTTCTGGGTAGGAACTTTATTTGTTTCATTGTTATTCCAGAGAGGCCAGGGGCTCTATTTCGCATTCTTCCAATAACTTGACTCATCTCTAGTAATGCAATAGGCCTAGTAAGCGGGTGGGTATCTTCAAGAGTTGAAGTATCGATGGAAGGTAGTGGTTGTAGATCATCCAAGTTCTCAGCTCTCCATTCATTTACCAACTGATAATGATTATTGTTAAATTGACGACTCTTATTGTGGGAGAGAATTTTCTCCCATACATCACCCATCAAATTAGCCTGGTCCTGTGGATCGTCAAGTTTAATTTCAACATCTTCATCATCCTCATCAGTGAAGGTATGAACTAGGTAGTTAGGAGCCTTGTGCTTTGCCCCAAAAATTTGTCGGATCTTACTCCAAAATTTTGCTGGTTCACGTTTATACTGATTAGCTTGAAGAACTAGCAATTTCCATAAGTCCCGTTTGTGATGATTAATCATGTTAATTAATTCTTGCCCTAATCGGTGCAGTGTAGCTACTGGTGGTTGTCGCGTTTGAAGATGCCTTCGACATTCTGCTTGATAATTTCTTAAATTGTCTCTAATTTCCCTAGTAGGTTTATATTGTTGGTGTATCTTTGTGGAAGCTAATTGACAAGTTGCATTAGTAGCTTCAATTATTCGATTATGCAGGGACCTGATTGCATCATCAATTGCAGTGGAAGGTAGATTTTCCAATGACACAATTTCATCGTTACCCAGAAATGCCCTGAAGGGGTCAAATCCTAGGGTGTTAAGATTGGGTTTAGGAGGTACAGGTATTCTAAATGGAGAAGTTTGTAGTTGTATTATAACAGGGATATGGTCAGATCCTACGTTTCCACCAGGAGATATACGACAGTGAAAGATGTCACAGTCTCTGTTTGTCAGTACTATATCTGGTGTCCCTGGATGAGGTCCAATGTACGATTTAAAGAATGGGCCTTGAAATGACAAGTTTCTAGCTGTCATGATATTAAATAGTTGTTTTCCTTTTAAGTCACCCAGTGGAATACCAGCTCCACAGTTGAAGAGGGCAGGGTGATGAGCATTAAAATCTCCCAGTAGAATTGTTGGAATATTTCTGCTTAATATCCTATGTAGAGGAATTGACTCTATATATTGTTGTCTCGGGGGAAAATATCCAGTTCCTATTCCTGTCGTCAGTGGTCAGTCGTCACGTGAGGTCACAGACCCTGAGCTGCTTTGGGGATTAGTGTGGACGGTTACAAAGCATGGCTTGCTTCTGCAGTGTTTTAAAAATTGAGGTTGGAGAGTTGAAGGAGGAGGTCTTGCTTCTCCAGGAGGAGATTAGGAGGCTGAAGGACCACTTCAATGGGTCTGGGAGAGAGTGTGAGGTGGCTGGAGTTGTGGGGAATGAGGCTTCAAGTGAGGTGCAGTCTGTCTCTCGCTGTGAGGAGGCTGTAGTTGGGGAGGTAGCAACGGCTACCAGCAGTGAGGTGCAGTCCAGCACCTGCTACAAGTGGCGAGTGGTTCACAGTAATGGAAGGCGCATCAGAGTAAGGAAAGTTAAGAGTGAAGATCTGAAGGTAGGAAATCGCTTCTCTGTTCTTCAGGATGAATGTACTTCAGTGGCCAGTGAAGGTAAGGGTACTACTGCCCCTGCTAATGGAGGTAAGCGCATTCTTGTGGTTGGTGACTCTCAGGTAAGATATATTGACCGTGCTTTTTGTAATAGGAATAAGAAGATGAGAGATAGAGTGTGCTTCCCTGGAGCTGGTGTTGGGGACATTGTCAACAGGCTGGATAATATCATGTCAGGTAATGGGAACAAGCCCATTATCTGTCTCAGTGCTGGTGGAAATGATATTGGGAAGGGTAGGAGAGAAGAGCTGCTAGATAAGTACAGGTCAGCTATAGATTTCATTAAGTCTAAGGGAGGGATCCCAATCATATGTAGCATCTTGCCTAGAAGGGGAGTAGGAAATGAATGGTTGTCTAGGGCAATTGGTGTAAATTGCTGGCTAGACAGATACTGCAAGGAACTTGCAATCCCATTCATTGACAACTGGAACAACTTTTATGGCAAACATGATATGTATGCAAGGGATGGGGTACATCTCTCTGGGGCTGGGGTGGTAGCACTTGCAGACTCGATTGAGAAGGCCATTGGTGAAATGCCTATGATTTTAAACTGAGGGAAGATAGAGGTATGGGTGTGTGTGGGAAACAAGCAGGTTGCAACACTTGGGTTGGAAACAGTAAATGTATAAAAGGCATTCAGCATGAAGTTATAAATAAAGACAATAGATCAGGTCAGCAAACAAAGGGGGACAGCAGAGGGCAGCAAGGGACTAGCTCCCTTAAGGTTTACTATACTAATAGCAGGAGTGTAAGAAATAAGATAGATGAGCTAAGATTAATTGCAAGTGCAGGAAACATAGATATTATTGCTATAACAGAGACCTGGCTCAATCTGAAAGATAGAGAGATGCCCTCTGAATGTCACATACAAGGCTATAAATTATTCCACACTGACAGGGTCAACAGGAAAGGTGGTGGAGTAGCGATGTATGTCAGAGACAATTTAAATTGTTGTGTTAGACAAGATATTAAATTAGAAGCGTCAGCCACTGAATCTGTTTGGTTACAGCTTCTCGAGGGCCGAGAAAAACTAATTTTGGGTGTGATTTACAGGGCCCCAAATCTTGATAGGGAGTGCAGTAAACTTCTATGGGACGAAATTCGTAAGGCATCTACATACGAAAATGTTGTGCTAATGGGAGATTTCAACTATAGACAGATTGACTGGAGCAATTTGACAGGAAATTTAGAGTCAGGTGACTTTCTTGATACGATCCAGGATTGTTTTTTAAAACAGTTTGTGACAGAGCCAACTAGGGGAAATAACCTCCTTGACTTGGTTCTTGCCAGTAGGGAAACACTAATTAATAATCTTGAGGTTAATGATGAGCTTGGGGAAAGTGATCACAAATCACTCAGTTTTAATATATCATGGAATTCCCCTAATAATGGCAATCAAGTCTCCGTCCCTGACTTTCGCTTGGCTGATTTCATAGGACTGAAAAATTACTTAGGTGGGCTGAACTGGAATGACCTGACTAAGGGTCAGGTAGGTGGTGACGGTTGCCGATATGATGCTTTCCAGGGCATAGTTCTAGCTGCTCAGTCAAATTATGTTCCAAATAGGGAAATCAGATCAAACAAAAATGATCCTAAATGGATGAACAATAGATTAAAATATTTGATTGGTCAAAAGAGAGGCATATATAGGCAAATCAAAAGAGGAGAGGGGCAATTGAGAAATCGATATATTCAGTTAAAGAGAGAAATAAAAAAGGGAATTAGAAAAGCAAAAAGAGATTATGAGGTTAAAGTTGCAAGAGAATCGAAGACTAACCCAAAAGGATTCTTTCAGGTATACAGAAGTAAGATCAGGGACAAGATAGGCCCACTCAAAAGTTCCTCGGCTCAGCTCACTGACAGTGATAAGGAAATGTGTAGAATTTTTAACACATACTTCCTCTCAGTTTTTACACAGGAGGATACCAGCGATATTCCAGTAATGAAAAATTATGTAGAACAGGACGATAATAAACTGTGCACTATTAGGGTCACAAGTGACATGGTCCTTAGGCAAATAGATAAATTAAAACCTAACAAATCCCCAGGCCCTGATGATCTGTATGCAAGGGTTCTAAAGGAATGTAAAGAGGAGCTTAGCACACCTTTGGCTAATCTTTTCAACATATCACTACAAACTGGCATGGTGCCAGATAAGTGGAAAATGGCAAATGTGATACCTATTTTCAAAACAGGTGACAGGTCCTTAGCTTCGAACTATAGACCAATAAGCCTGACCTCCATAGTGGGAAAATTTATGGAATCAATAATTGCCGAGGCAGTTCGTAGCCACCTTGAAAAGCATAAATTAATCAACGAATCTCAGCATGGTTTTACAAAGGGGCGTTCCTGCCTTACGAATTTATTAACTTTTTTCACTAAGGTATTTGAGGAGGTAGATCATGGTAATGAATATGATATTGTGTATATGGACTTCAGTAAGGCTTTTGACAGGGTCCCACATCAGAGACTGTTGAGGAAAATTAAAGCACATGGAATAGGAGGAGAAATTTTTTCCTGGATAGAGGCATGGTTGACAAATAGGCAGCAGAGAGTTTGCATAAATGGGGAGAAATCAGAGTGGGGAAGTGTCACGAGCGGTGTTCCACAGGGGTCAGTGTTGGGCCCCCTGCTGTTCACAATCTACATAAACGACATAGATGAGGGCATAAAGAGCGACATCGGCAAGTTTGCCGATGACACCAAAATAGGCCGTCGAATTCATTCTGACGAGGACATTCGAGCACTCCAGGAAGATTTGAATATGTAAAGTAAAAGGACACAAGTGCAACTAATGTGACATTTATTGTGGCAACGTTTCGCTCTCCAGGAGCTTTATCAAGCCATATCAAGTAATGGCTTGATAAAGCTCCTGGAGAGCGAAACGTTGCCACAATAAATGTCACATTAGTTGCACTTGTGTCCTTTTACTTTACATATTGTCGGTAATTCTACCAACTTTATTACAAGATTTGAATAGACTGATGCAGTGGTCGGAGAAGTGGCAGATGCAGTTTAATATAGACAAATGCAAAGTTCTAAATGTTGGACAGGACAATAACCATGCCACATATAAACTAAATAATGTAGATCTTAATATTACGGATTGCGAAAAAGATTTAGGAGTTCTGGTTAGCAGTAATCTGAAACCAAGACAACAGTGCATAAGTGTTCGCAATAAAGCTAATAGAATCCTTGGCTTCATATCAAGAAGCATAAATAATAGGAGTCCTCAGGTTGTTCTTCAACTCTATACATCCTTGGTTAGGCCTCATTTAGATTATGCTGCACAGTTTTGGTCACCGTATTACAGAATGGATATAAATTCTCTGGAAAATGTACAAAGGAGGATGACAAAGTTGATCCCATGTATCAGAAACCTTCCCTATGAGGATAGACTAAGGGCCCTGAAACTGCACTCTCTAGAAAGACGTAGAATTAGGGGGGATATGATTGAGGTGTATAAATGGAAGACAGGAATAAATAAAGGGGATGTAAATAGTGTGCTGAAAATATCTAGCCTAGACAGGACTCGCAGCAATGGTTTTAAGTTGGAAAAATTCAGATTCAGGAAGGATATAGGAAAGTACTGGTTTGGTAATAGAGTTGTGGATGAGTGGAACAAACTCCCAAGTACCGTTATAGAGGCTAGAACGTTGTGTAGCTTTAAAAATAGGTTGGATAAATACATGAGTAGATGTGGGTGGGTGTGAGTTAGACGTGATAGCTTGTGCTACCAGGTCGGTTGCCGTGTTCCTCCCTTAAGTCAATGTGACCTGACCTGACTAGGTTGGGTGCATTGGCTTAAGCCGGTAGGAGACTTGGACCTGCCTCGCATGGGCCAGTAGGCCTTCTGCAGTGTTCCTTTGTTCTTATGTTCTTATGTTCTTATCACTAGTTGTCCATGAGACGTCATTTCTATTGCAAGAATGTTATCTTCATCAACATGAATATTTTTAAATGAATAGCCTAATTTAACTAAGATGGCTACACCACTAAAGGGTCCTCTCGATTTCTCCACAGTAGAGTAACCACGTAATTGTAATTACGTAGTTCAACCTCAAGGAGGTAACGGTTATTAAAGAAATGTTGAACATTAAGTCGGAAAATTGTAATCCCCATTATTTCTTGCACTTCGCTCGTGTACTGCGGTCTGAACGCCTGCAAGTAATGTCATGTTTGGTATCCACACTATCCCTGCTGGACTCGTCAAGGGGAGGAGGGAACTTCTGCGTAGTTGCTTGTGTATTAAAAATGCCATCATCTTCACTAGAGGTGGTAATATTAACAGACTCATTAGAATCGTTAGAGTCATCATCAGAAAACTGAGGTATGATATTCCCAGTTACAGGAAGCAGAGGCTCGTGAGAGTTAATGGGAGACTGTGGAGGCTCCAAGGAAAAATTAGGTAGGCAAGGTGAGTTACCCTGGGAAAGTTCCTGTTCAACAGGATCAGCTTCAATAGCGGGAGAGTAGGCACCAATTTCTGGGGCATTGTTATGTTCAGGTGTTGACTTATCAGGTTGAGGGGAGTTGACAACCTGGGTATGCGAGGTGGGCGATCCCTGGGCTAGGGATGACTTAGGCTTATTTTTAGATGTAGAGTAGGGTACATACTTCTTGTTATGAGAAGGCTGGGTCATAATAGCCTTCACATTTTCTGGGATAGTGATGGGAGTGATCCCATTAGCCATTAACAGATCATTTAAAACCTGAGAGCAGAGTTGAATGTCACCACCTGCTATGTCTTTGGCCATCATATACATTAGTTGTGCTTTCATCATATCCCCGGCTGTGGATACCTGAGACATAGGAGATGAGACTGAACCTTGTTGTTGCGTTTGTGTATGTTGTAGGTGAGGGTTAGATTGGGGCGCTCCAAGAGGGGCAGAATTCCAAACATTGGAACCATTGGTAGAGACCTGAGGAGTCCCACTTGATCCAGGCAGAGCTGGGAAGGAAGTTTGGGACATCGTTGGCAGTGCCTGGGGAGTGGTCTTCTTAGAAGTGGACAGTTTCTTAGCTTCAATAATTTTCTGCATTTCCTTTTTCCTTTCAGGACAAATAGCAGAAACAGAATGATGTTTTCCATTGCAGAGGACACATTTGGGTGTATTTTTATTATTACAATCTCGATAAGAATGTTGGCCAGAGCAAATGCTACAAATCTGCCCTTGAGTACTGCATTTGTTGGTGTTATGACCAAAGGCATAACATTTAAAACATTGTGTCACACTGACAAATCGTTCAAGAGAGATTTGGTCAGGTGTACATTTATTTTTTTTTTTTTTATTATCACACTGGCCGATTCCCACCAAGGCAGGGTGGCCCGAAAAAGAAAAACTTTCACCATCATTCACTCCATCACTGTCTTGCCAGAAGGGTGCTTTACACTACAGTTTTTAAACTGCAACATTAACACCCCTCCTTCAGAGTGCAGGCACTGTACTTCCCATCTCCAGGACTCAAGTCCGGCCTGCCGGTTTCCCTGAATCCCTTCATAAATGTTACTTTGCTCACACTCCAACAGCACGTCAAGTATTAAAAACCATTTGTCTCCATTCACTCCTATCAAACACGCTCACGCATGCCTGCTGGAAGTCCAAGCCCCTCGCACACAAAACCTCCTTTACCCCCTCCCTCCAACCCTTCCTAGGCCGACCCCTACCCCGCCTTCCTTCCACTACAGACTGATACACTCTTGAAGTCATTCTGTTTCGCTCCATTCTCTCTACATGTCCGAACCACCTCAACAACCCTTCCTCAGCCCTCTGGACAACAGTTTTGGTAATCCCGCACCTCCTCCTAACTTCCAAACTACGAATTCTCTGCATTATATTCACACCACACATTGCCCTCAGACATGACATCTCCACTGCCTCCAGCCTTCTCCTCGCTGCAACATTCATCACCCATGCTTCACACCCATATAAGAGCTTTGGTAAAACTATACTCTCATACATTCCCCTCTTTGCCTCCAAGGACAAAGTTCTTTGTCTCCACAGACTCCTAAGTGCACCACTCACTCTTTTTCCCTCATCAATTCTATGATTCACCTCATCTTTCATAGACCCATCCGCTGACACGTCCACTCCCAAATATCTGAATACGTTCACCTCCTCCATACTCTCTCCCTCCAATCTGATATTCAATCTTTCATCACCTAATCTTTTTGTTATCCTCATAACCTTACTCTTTCCTGTATTCACCTTTAATTTTCTTCTTTTGCACACCCTACCAAATTCATCCACCAATCTCTGCAGCTTCTCTTCAGAATCTCCCAAGAGCACAGTGTCATCAGCAAAGAGCAGCTGTGACAACTCCCACTTTGTGTGTGATTCTTTATCTTTTAACTCCACGCCTCTTGCCAAGACCCTCGCATTTACTTCTCTTACAACCCCATCTATAAATATATTAAACAACCACGGTGACATCACACATCCTTGTCTAAGGCCTACTTTTACTGGGAAAAAATTTCCCTCTTTCCTACATACTCTAACTTGAGCCTCACTATCCTCGTAAAAACTCTTCACTGCTTTCAGTAACCTACCTCCTACACCATACACTTGCAACATCTGCCACATTGCCCCCCTATCCACCCTGTCATACGCCTCTTCCAAATCCATAAATGCCACAAAGACCTCTTTAGCCTTATCTAAATACTGTTCACTTATATGTTTCACTGTAAACACCTGGTCCACACACCCCCTACCTTTCCTAAAGCCTCCTTGTTCATCTGCTATCCTATTCTCCGTCTTACTCTTAATTCTTTCAATTATAACTCTACCATACACTTTACCAGGTACACTCAACAGACTTATCCCCCTATAATTTTTGCACTCTCTTTTATCCCCTTTGCCTTTATACAGAGGAACTATGCATGCTCTCTGCCAATCCCTAGGTACCTTACCCTCTTCCATACATTTATTAAATAATTGCACCAACCACTCCAAAACTATATCCCCACCTGCTTTTAACATTTCTATCTTTATCCCATCAATCCCGGCTGCCTTACCCCCTTTCATTTTACCTACTGCCTCACGAACTTCCCCCACACTCACAACTGGCTCTTCCTCACTCCTACAAGATGTTACTCCTCCTTGCCCTATACACGAAATCACAGCTTCCCTATCTTCATCAACATTTAACAATTCCTCAAAATATTCCCTCCATCTTCCCAATACCTCTAACTCTCCATTTAATAACTCTCCTCTCCTATTTTTAACTGACAAATCCATTTGTTCTCTAGGCTTTCTTAACTTGTTAATCTCACTCCTAAACTTTTTCTTATTTTCAACAAAATTTGTTGATAACATCTCACCCACTCTCTCATTTGCTCTCTTTTTACATTGCTTCACCACTCTCTTAACCTCTCTCTTTTTCTCCATATACTCTTCCCTCCTTGCATCACTTCTACTTTGTAAAAACTTCTCATATGCTAACTTTTTCTCCCTTACTACTCTCTTTACATCATCATTCCACCAATCGCTCCTCTTCCCTCCTGCACCCACTTTCCTGTAACCACAAACTTCTGCTGAACACTCTAACACTACATTTTTAAACCTACCCCATACCTCTTCGACCCCATTGCCTATGCTCTCATTAGCCCATCTATCCTCCAATAGCTGTTTATATCTTACCCTAACTGCCTCCTCTTTTAGTTTATAAACCTTCACCTCTCTCTTCCCTGATGCTTCTATTCTCCTTGTATCCCATCTACCTTTTACTCTCAGTGTAGCTACAACTAGAAAGTGATCTGATATATCTGTGGCCCCTCTATAAACATGTACATCCTGAAGTCTACTCAACAGTCTTTTATCTACCAATACATAATCCAACAAACTACTGTCATTTCGCCCTACATCATATCGTGTATACTTATTTATCCTCTTTTTCTTAAAATATGTATTACCTATAACTAAACCCCTTTCTATACAAAGTTCAATCAAAGGGCTCCCATTATCATTTACACCTGGCACCCCAAACTTACCTACCACACCCTCTCTAAAAGTTTCTCCTACTTTAGCATTCAGGTCCCCTACCACAATTACTCTCTCACTTGGTTCAAAGGCTCCTATACATTCACTTAACATCTCCCAAAATCTCTCTCCTCTGCATTCCTCTCTTCTCCCGGTGCATACACGCTTATTATGACCCACTTCTCGCATCCAACCTTTACTTTAATCCACATAATTCTTGAATTTACACATTCATATTCTCTTTTCTCCTTCCATAACTGATCATTTAACATTACTGCTACCCCTTCCTTTGCTCTAACTCTCTCAGATACTCCAGATTTAATCCCATTTATTTCCCCCCACTGAAACTCTCCTACCCCCTTCAGCTTTGTTTCGCTTAGAGCCAGGACATCCAACTTCTTTTCATTCATAACATCAGCAATCATCTGTTTCTTGTCATCCGCACATCCGTACATCTGGTGCCAAAACATTTGAAGCCGTTTTGACACACAAGTTTGGCCTCATCAGGTGTCTCAAGTATTAACTTTAAGGTTACCTTGTTGTTGTTAGGTTTAGAGAATTTATGTGCTTCGACAGCCCTAAATTCAGAATTCTCTGTATTAAAGTCCTCAACAATTTCATTCACTGTGCTATGTCTCATGAAACTGTTAATTCTGGCCACAAACACAGTCCTCTGAGCTTGATAGCTCTCAGGTGCAACTGGGGTAACACCAGAAGTCTTCAGTTTTTCAAGGACATCATGCTTCAGCAGTTGAAGTAACTCTTCTTCCGAAGAGAGGAGAAGTACTGCTCCAGCGTGGGTTTGAAAAACATCCACTGGAGCAACAGTTGAGTTCCAGCAAATACATGCTAGAATTTATTTCATCGACTTTTGGTTTCCATCAACACGTAATCTTACTCGTATCCTCGCCATAATGTCTAGGAAGGAACATCTGGCATAGGAGTTTCTTAACAAAAAGGGATCTTTCCTTAATGTTATTCTAGCATCCTATTTCAGCTGACTTATGAAGGTCAGCCCCTAAGATAGCCTACCCTCGAGTGGTGAGGGGGAAAGGGCCCAAGGCAAAGATCGGCCGGATTTTAAAAAACCACACGGGCTACCGGATGGTCAAAATGCCTTGTGTTAACTCGCCAAAGCGAAGTTGCCGAAAAAGAAGATAGGAAAGTCAGAAGGATAGCAATGTATGTAGTGTGTTAGTGTGTGGGCCAGTGTTGATGTTTGGGTGAGGGGAGGATGGGGAAGGATGGGGGGATGGGGATGAGAGGGGTGAACAAGCAAGCAAGTCACTGCCTTACCCTCTTGATGGGATGGGGCTCGAAGTGACTGCAAGCAAGTTTCCTCTCAGCTCTAGTGAAGAACTACTCAGGATAACCCAAGAAAAATCTCGAGCAACAGTGTTCAGAGTTGCTCAGCTGAAGAGCAGGAACGACGACGTCTTCTCTCCATGGCGGCTGGGCTGCTTCCTCTATTTTCTATTTTGTATTTATAAATCAAACATGGTAATTACTTTGCTATATGTTTCATTGTTTTCTTGCTTCACAGGGAAACAGGGGCCCATTCACCCGTCCTTGGCAGTCTTCGGTGCCACCCCTAGTGAGCTCAGTGGATGAATTGGTGCAATACCCAAGTGACACTGAAGATACTGGTTTGGTTATTGTAGCATGGAGAGGACCTTCTTCTGTTTACCAAATTAATGAGTGGGTTTCTGTACATTTATTTGTTTCTTTATTATCCTTTATTTTTGTTTCCCTGAAAGCTCTGTCTCCTTTTATGTATATCTTCATAAATAATTATTTCCTAGACATAAATATTGAATACAAAAATTCTTTTATGGACACCAAAAATGTAAATAAAAGTAGAGAGAGAGTTAATTCCATGTTTTTATTATTCTTATCTTCACAGGTTGTTGAGCATGGGAGTGTTGATGGAGTATTTGACTCACTCCTCTGTCTCTCCACTGCCCAGCATTTTCGTTGAAGTTGATGATCCACTTTCCAGCAGTGTAAGGATTAACCCCTTGACTGTCGCAACCCCAAATCCTGAGGTGTCTCCTGGTGTTGCAAAAATTAAAAAAAAAATTATTTTTTCTTATGAAATGATAGAGAATCTTTTTCCGATGGTAATGACACCAAAAGTACAAAGTTTGATGGAAAACTTATGGAATTATGCTCTCGCAAAGTTAGCGACCTCAGCGATATTAACGAATCGGCGATTTCCCCCCACTTTGAGCCCTATTTTC
Organism: Cherax quadricarinatus; assembly: GCF_038502225.1. Classification (NCBI taxonomy): domain Eukaryota; kingdom Metazoa; phylum Arthropoda; class Malacostraca; order Decapoda; family Parastacidae; genus Cherax; species Cherax quadricarinatus. Next base: position 23,018,805 of record NC_091293.1, on the reverse strand, counting down.
GGCTATTTCCATTGTCCCAGTCGACCAAACTCATAACTATTTCTTTAGAACTCCATTTGTTCTATCGATTGATTACAAGAAACCATCCATTTACTAATTTCAACTACCCAGTAAAGTGGTCAGAAATTGGCAATTTGGCCAATTTCACGCAAATTAAAAAATATGCCAATTTCAAAATAGGGTCCAGAATGAACAATGCAAACATTCCTGGCTCTAAAATAACATTTTCTTTGTTCAACAGTCATGTCTCCAGACCCTCTGATATTACTCTTGCTTTCTATTTTGAATTTTTATTCAAACAAAAAATAGAAAATTTACTGTTATGCAGACTACTGCAATATTGTAAAAATTGCGTAAATAATGTCAACCCATTCATGACTGCATACTAGAATGGTGAGTTGAACATTTATTGGATAATGACATCATTTGTTTACTTTTGAACATTGGCAAAAAATCAAATATTTCCCGTACTTTGAGCTTCATTTCAAGGTTCTTTTCATAGTAAAACCAATCAAAATCACCTCCATTTCTATAACATGTTTTCCATTCTGTCAAATGAGACCAAGAAAACTAGAATACAACCATAAATACTATATGAAAATAGACCACAAAGTCAGCATTTTTATTAAAAAAATGGTCTTTTTTTTTTCTCATGCACTTCGTGCTGCAGGATTTTTTTTATATGGTGCACACTGACCACACAGACCCATTCTCTCACTTGTGGGCCTACCAGCTTTCTCCTGCTTGATTTGAAGCCGCTGTCAGATCACTTTCTAGTTGTAGCTACACTGAGAGTAAAAGGTAGATGGGATACAAGGAGAATAGAAGCATCAGGGAAGAGAGAAGTGAAGGTTTATAAACTAAAAGAGGAGGCAGTTAGGGTAAGATATAAACAGCTATTGGAGGATAGATGGGCTAATGAGAGCATAGGCAATGGGGTCGAAGAGGTATGGGGTAGGTTTAAAAATGTAGTGTTAGAGTGTTCAGCAGAAGTTTGTGGTTACAGGAAAGTGGGTGCGGGAGGGAAGAAGAGCGATTGGTGGAATGATGATGTAAAGAGAGTAGTAAGGAAAAAAAAGTTAGCATATGAGAAGTTTTTACAAAGTAGAAGTGATGCAAGGAGGGAAGAGTATATGGAGAAAAAGAGAGGTTAAGAGAGTGGTGAAGCAATGTAAAAAGAGAACAAATGAGAGAGTGGGTGAGATGTTATCAACAAATTTTGTTGAAAATAAGAAAAAGTTTTGGAGTGAGATTAACAAGTTAAGGAAGCTTAGAGAACAAATGGATTTGTCAGTTAAAATAGGAGAGGAGAGTTATTAAATGGAGAGTTAGAGGTATTGGGAAGATGGAGGGAATATTTTGAGGAATTGTTAAATGTTGATGAAGATAGGGAAGCTGTGATTTTGTGTATAGGGCAAGGAGGAATAACATCTTGTAGGAGTGAGGAAGAACCAGTTGTGAGTGTGGGGGAAGTTCATGAGGCAGTAGGTAAAATAAAAGGGGGTAAAGCAGCTGGGATTGATGGGATAAAGATAGAAATGTTAAAAGCAGGTGGGGATATAATTTTGGAGTGGTTGGTGCAATTATTTAATAAATGTATGGAAGAGGGTAAGGTACCTAGGGATTGGCAGAGTGCATGCATAGTTCCTTTGTATAAAGGCAAAGGGGACAAAAGAGATGCAAAAATTATAGGGGGATAAGTCTGTTGAGTATACCTGGTAAAGTGTATGGTAGAGTTATTATTGAAAGAATTAAGAGTAAGACGGAGAATAGGATAGCAGATGAACAAGGAGGCTTTAGGAAAGGTAGGGGGTGTGTGGACCAGGTGTTTACAGTGAAACATATAAGTGAACAGTATTTAGATAAGGCTAAAGGGGTTTTTGTGGCATTTATGGATTTGGAAAAGACGTATGACAGGGTGGATAGGGGGGCAATGTGGCAGGTGTATGGTGTAGGAGGTAGGTTACTGAAAGCAGTGAAGAGTTTTTACGAGGATAGTGAGGCTCAAGTTAGAGTATGTAGGAAAGAGGGAAATTATTTCCCAGTAAAAGTAGGCCTTAGACAAGGATGTGTGATGTCACCGTGGTTGTTTAACATATTTATAGATGGGGTTGTAAGAGAAGTAAATGCGAGGGTCTTGGCAAGAGGCGTGGAGTTAAAAGATAAAGAATCACACATGAAGTGGGAGTTGTCAGAGTTGCTCTTTGCTGATGACACTGTGCTCTTGGGAGATTCTGAAGAGAAGTTGCAGAGGTTGGTGGATGAATTTGGTAGGGTATGCAAAAGAAGAAAATTGAAAGTGAATACAGGAAAGAGTAAGGTTATGAGGATAACAAAAAGATTAGGTGATGAAAGATTGGATATCAGATTGGAGGGAGAGAGTATGGAGGAGGTGAATGTATTCAGATATTTGGGAGTGGACGTGTCAGCGGATGGGTCTATGAAAGATGAGGTGAATCATAGAATTGATGATGGGAAAAGGGTGAGCGGTGCACTTAGGAGTCTCTGGAGACAAAGAACTTTGTCCTTGGAGGCAAAGAGGGGAATGTATGAGAGTATAGTTTTACCAATGCTCTTATATGGGTGTGAAACATGGGTGATGAATGTTGCAGCGAGGAGTAGGCTGGAGGCAGTGGAGATGTCATGTGGTGTGAATATAATGCAGAGAATTCGTAGTTTGGAAGTTAGGAGAAGGTGCGGGATTACCAAAACTGTTGTCCAGAGGGCTGAGGAAGGGTTGTTGAGTGGTTCGGACATGTAGAGAGAATGGAGCGAAACAGAATGACTTCAAGAGTGTATCAGTCTGTAGTGTAAGGAAGGCGGGGCAGGGGTCGGCCTAGGAAAGGTTGGAGGGAGGGGGTAAAGGAGGTTTTGTGTGCGAGGGGCTTGGACTTCCAGCAGGCATGCTTGAGCGTGTTTGATAGGAGTGAATGGAGACAACTGGCTTTTAATACTTGACGTGCTGTTGGAGTGTGAGCAAAGTAACATTTATGAAGGGATTCAGGGAAACCGGCAGGCCGGACTTGAGTCCTGGAGATGGGAAGTACAGTGCCTGCACTCTGAAGGAGGGGTGTTAATGTTGCAGTTTAAAAACTGTTGTGTAAAGCACCCTTCTGGCAAGACAGTGATGGAGTGAATGATGGTGAAAGTTTTTCTTTTTCGGGCCACCCTGCCTTGGTGGGAATCGGCCAGTGTGTTAATAAATAAAAAATAATAAAATATACGTCAAACACAGTGGCTCGTAAAATGTTTATATACGACCAAAACAATCAAAGGGTTAAAATGATTGCATAATTTTTTCGTATTTTTTTGTTTTTTTTTACACGTCAGCCGTTTCCCATCAAGGCAGGGTGATGCAAAAAGAAAGAAAGAAAAAAAAAGTCCCCTCCCCCCAAAAAAAAAAAATTTTCATCAATCAACACTTTCACTATCACTTACGCATAATCAGTGTCTCTACAGAGCTTAGACATCCTTCAAAACTATCAATATTCCAAACCCCTCCTTTAATGTGTAGACATTGTATTTCCCATTTCCAGGACTCAAGTCCAGCTAATTGGTTTTCCTGGATCCCTTCACAAAATATTACCCTGCTCACACTCCAACAGTTCGTCAGGTCCCAAAAACCATTTGTCTCCTTGCACTCCTATCTAACACGCTCATGCATACTTGCTGGAAGTCCAAGCCCCTTGCACACAAAACCTCCTTTACCCCTCCCCTTCAACCTTTTCGAGGATGATGCCTACCCCACCTTCCTTTCCCTACAGATTTATACGCTCTCAAATCATTCTACTTTGTTCCATTCTCTCTAAATGACCAAACCACCTCAGCAACCCCTCTTAGTCCTCTGACTAATACAGTGGAACCCCGGTTTTCAAACTTAATCCGTTCCAGAAGGTCATTCTAAAACTGAAACGTGCAAAAACTGAATCAATATTTCCCATAAGAAATAATGTAAATATAGTACAATTAATTCGTTCCAGACACCCAAAAATATTCACAAAAAATTTATTTTTTAAGAATATAACACTAATATCACTCTACGGTTTATTTATCACAATTGATCTTGTATGACATAATAAACAGTATTAATAACAGAAACATGATACAGTGGACCCTCAACCAATGGCATTAATCCGTTCCAGAGAGCTTGCCGTTAGTCGAATTTGCCGTTGGTCGAAGTAATTTTCCCCATAAGAAATAATGGAAATAGAATTAATCCGTACCTGACACCCCAAAATATGAAAAAAAAAAAAAATTTTTTACATGAAATATACATTTCCCTACACCAAAACGAATGGGACATGCAAAATAAACAATAATTAAATGCCACTTACCTTTATTGTGGAGTTGTTGATGAGTGATGAGACGGTAGGAGGGAAGATGATGCAGATGTTTTATTGTTTGGAAGGGGAATCCTCTTCCATAAGTACTTGAGGTACCAAGTCCTTTGGTGGGGTTACCTCCCTTCTTGGTTTTTTAATGCCACTAGGACCAGCTTGAGAGTCACTGGACTCCTGTCGCACAAAACATCTGTCCAGAGAGCTCTTTTTCTCACGTGCCCTTAGGATTTCCCTAAAATAGGACACAAGAGTGTCATTGTACATGTTGCCAATATGGCTTGCAACTTCTGTGACAGGATAAAATTCATCGATAAATGCTTGCACCTTTGTAAACATTGAACACATTTCCCTAATCCTTGACAAAGTCATCTTCCTCTGTCTCTCTTCATCCTGCTCTGAAGAACATTCCTGAGATGTGATCTGTTGCTGTTGCATCTGAAGCTCTTGCAGGTCTGCAGTGGTTAGTTCTTCGTTGTCGTTCTGCACCAACTCTTGCACATCCTCGTCACAAACCTCCAACCCCAAGGACTTCCCCAATGACACAATAGCTTCCACTACTGGCATAGCCTCCTGAGGGTTAGCCCCAAACCCTGCAAAATCCCTCTCTTCTACACATTCTGGCCACAGTTTCCTCCAAGCAGAGTTCAAGGTCCTCTTAGTCACTCCCTCCCAAGCCTTACCTATAAGGTTTACACAACTGAGGATATTGAAGTGATCTTTCCAAAACTCTCTTAGGGTCAAATGAGTGTCTTGAGGTCACTTCAAAGCACTTTTGAAACACTGCTTTTGTGTAGAGTTTTTTGAAGTTTGAAATGACCTGCTGGTCCATGGGCTGGAGGAGAGGAGTTGTATTAGGAGGCAAAAACTTCACCTTAATGAAACCAAACTCCCCTGCAATTTCCTCTTGCAAGTCGTGAGGATGAGCAGGAGCATTGTCCATTACCAGGAGGCACTTGAGTGACAATTTCTTTTCCTGGAGGTACAGTGGACCCCCGGTTAACGATATTTTTTCACTCCAGAAGTATGTTCAGGTGCCAGTACTGACCGAATTTGTTCCCATAAGAAATATTGTGAAGTAGATTAGTCCATTTCAGACCCCCAAACATACACGTACAAACTCACTTACATAAATACACTTACATAATTGGTCGCATTCGGAGGTAATCGTTATGCGGGGGTCCACTGTATTTTGTCACAGTGGGGCCAAACACACCATAAAGCTAGTCTAAGAAAAATACCCTAGTGACCTATGTCTTACTGTTTGATCTCCACAGCACACACAAATTACCCTTGATGATATTGTTTTTCCTGAACACTCTGGGAGTTTCAGAGTGATACACCAATAATGGCTTCACTTTGCAATCACCATTAGCATTACTCCTGAGTAATGTAGGTCCTGTTTGGCATTTTTTTCCAAACCAGGCCTGTTTCATCACAATTAAACACTTGTTCAGGTTTTAAGTTTTCAGTCTCTATGTATTCCTTAAAGTCGTTCACATATTTTTCAGCCGCTTTTTTGTCTGAACTGGCTGCCTCACCATGCCTTACCACTCTGTGTATGCCACTACGAATCTTAAATCTCTCAAACCAGCCTTTGCTGGCCTTAAATTAATCAGCACTGATCCACCCTCTGTTCCTTCTCTCTCCTCTCCTCCATCTGCGCAACTCCTTTTTCACAGCGCACCGTTCCTTCGCTGCCAATCATGGCCTATTTACAGTGGAATATACGCGGCCTCAGGGGTAATCGGGGTGAGCTTCAGATGTTACTCTCCCAGTTTTCCCCTGTTGGTGTTTGCTTACAGGAACCAAAATTACACTCTGCTGTTATCTATCCCATCTCAGGCTATAATTTATTGTATTCTTCAGATCCTTTTCCTGATGGGACCTTTAATGAAAGTGCCCTTCTTCTACGCACTGATATTCCGTACCATCAGCTGTTTGTTCGTACTTTGCTGCATTACACAGCAGCCCGTATCCACTTGCATAGGTGGTATACGCTCTGTTCTTTATATATCTCTCCTTCTCGGGCATTATCTATTCCGGATATTGCCTTTCTTGTTTCGTCATTACCGCCACCGATTCTGTTACTTGGCGATTTTAATGCCCATCATTTCCTCTGGGGGGGTCTCACTGTGATTCCCGTGGCATTCAGTTAGAGGCTTTTCTTGCCACCCACCCCCTCCATGTTTTAAATGCAGGTACTCACACCCATTTTGATCCTCGGACTCGCACTCTCTCTTGCATCGATCTCTCAGTCTGCTCTTCCTCCGCCGCATTAGACTTCACCTGGTCTGTTCTCCCAGATTTACATGACAGCGATCATTTCCCAATCATTCTTACTTCCCCTTCATATTCACCACCTCTTCGTATCCCACGCTGGCAATTTGATCAGGCAAATTGGAACCTTTACTCACAACTAACTGTTTTTAGTGAGGTTCCTTCTTCGTCCTCCGTTGATGAGCTTTTACACCTCTTCTCGTCCTCCGTTTTAACCGCAGCTTCTAATTGTATACCCCAAACTTCGGGCAGGCATTCTCAGAAATGCGTGCCTTGGTGGTCTCCTGCTTGTGCTCGTGCAGTACGTTTGAAACGCGCTGCATGGGGCAGGTACCGGTACAATAAAACCACGGAGAGACTTCTTGATTTTAAGCAGAAGCGTGCGATCGCTCGCCATGTCATCCGTGACGCTAAACGCACTTGCTGGCAAGATTATGTCTCCACCATCACCTCTGCTTCCTCTATGAGTGCAGTCTGGAAAAAAGTACGAAAACTGAGTGGTTAATATTCTCCTGACCCGGCTCCTGTTCTGCGGGTTGCCGGTGTTGATGTAGCAAACCCACTAGATGTTGCCAATGAAATTGGCAATCATCTGGTCCGTATTTCTCAGGGGCTCCATCTATGCCCCTCGTTTCTTTCCTCAAAGTCTGCCAGAGAGTTAGCACCCTTGGACTTTTCTTCTCTCAGAGAAGAGCAGTATAATGTGCCTTTTACACTTCAAGAACTGGAGGCAACACTCTCAGCTTGCCGATCATCGGCAGCTGGGCCCGACGACATTCATATTCGCATGATTCAACATTTACATCAGTCAGCCCTTGCGGTCCTGTTACGCCTTTTCAATCTTATTTGGTGACAAGGAGTTCTTCCACAGCCGTGGAAATCTGCCAGTGTTCTCCCTTTCCGCAAACCAGGCACTACGGGACATGAAGCCTCCCACTATCGTCCCATTGCTCTTACCAGTGCAGTTTGCAAAGTGATGGAACGCCTGGTAAATAGACGTTTAGTGTGGTATTTAGAGGCACACAACAGTCTCTCCACTCGTCAGTATGACTTTTTTAAGGGACGTTCTACCATAGACCCCTTACTATGTTTGGATACGTATGTTCGTAATGCCTTTGCGAATAACCACTCAGTTATTGCCATATTTTTTTGACCTTGAGAAGGCATATGACACAACTTGGAGGTATAATATTTTGGCCCAAGCCCATTCCTTAGGCCTCCGAGGCAATCTACCATCCTTCCTTCAGAACTTTTTAACTGATAGACATTTCCGTGTTCGGGTTAATAATGTGCTCTCCCCGGACTTTATCCAAGCTGAAGGTGTCCCCTAGGGATGTGTTCTGAGCACAAAACTTTTTCCCCTTGCTATTAATGATTTGGCCTCTAGTCTTCCATCAAATATTTGGTCATCACTCTATGTTGATGACTTCACTATTGCCTGTGCAGGCGCTGACTGTCACCTCATTACAGTTTCTCTCCAGCATGCGGTCGACCGTGTTTCCAATTGGGCCACCACACATGGGTTTAAATTTTCCAGCACTAAAACCCACCACATTACTTTCACTAGACGCTCTGTCATCTCCGATCATCCTTTGTACCTCTATGGCTCACGTATCCCTGAACGTGATACAGTCAAGTTTCTGGGCCTCCTCTTTGACCGTAGGTTATCCTGGAAACCTCACATTACCTCTCTGAAGGCAACTTGTCACAGCCGGCTGAACCTTCTTAAAACCCTTGCTCATCTTTCATGGGGAGCTGATAGTCGAACCCTCCTTCGCCTACATTCCACCCTCATTTTATTGAAACTTGATTATGGTGACCAGATCTATTCAGCGGCATCTCCTGCTACTCTCTCTAGCCTTAACCCCATTCATCACCAAGGATTGCGTTTATTCCTTGGTGATTTTCGCTCTTCCCCTGTTGAGAGCCTCTATGCAGAAGCGAACGTTCCATCCTTATCCGATCGCCGTGATGCCCATTGCCTTCGCTACTATGTACGCTCTCATGATCTCCGCAATCCTTCCATTTATAGAATGGCCACTGATATTAGTAAACATACTTTATTTGTTCGCCGCCCCTGTTTACTCCGTCCCTTCTCTCTTCGCCTTCATTCGCTCTTGACTTCTCTTCAGTTACCACCTTTCTATGTTCATGTAGCATCTCACTTTTCCCTACCCCCCTGGGAAGTTCCAGCTGTTCGAGTCTGTTCTTTCTCTCTCCCTTGCTCGAAAGCCCAACTGTCTACGGTCGCTTCCCGCTCTCTTTTTCTTAACCACTTCCACTCTCATTCTCATGCCATTGCTGTGTACACAGATGGCTCTAAGTCCTCTGACGGCATAGGATTCGCAGCAGTGTTTCCGGACAGCGTCGTACAAGGGCATTTACTATCTTCAGCTAGTATTTTTACTGCTGAATTGTATGCCATCCTTGCAGCACTTATCTGTATTGCATCTATGCCTGTGTCATCATTTGTGGTTGTCTCAGACTCCCTTAGCGCTTTACAGGCTATACAGAAATTTGATACACCTCACCCCTTAGTCCTCCGTATCCAACTTTGGCTACACCGCATCTTTACCAAGCATAAAGATATTGTTTTTTGTTGGGTCCCTGGTCATGTTGACGTACAGGGCAATGAACAGGCGGACACTGCTGCGCTGTCAGCAGTACATGGCCTACCAGTTTCATGTAGAGGTATTCCATTTACGGACTATTTTGCTGCAATATCTTCCCACCTTCACACCCGTTGGCAACAACGTTGGTCTACTATGCTCGGTAACAAACTTCATTCTATTAAACCGAGTATAGGTTACTGGCCATCTTATTATCACCAGTGTCGAGGTTGGGAGACTACTCTCTCCCATCTTCGCATTGGCCATACTCGTCTTACTCATGGATATCTCATGGAGAGGCACCCTGCTCCTCTCTGTGAGAATTGCCAGGCTCCCTTATCAGTGAGCCACATTCTGTTGGACTGCCCACTTTATCAACGAGCACGCAGAATTTGCCTCCGTCGTCGTCTTCGCTCCGCTGCTCTCTCTCTACCTTCCCTTCTCGCTGATGGACCCACCTTTCATCCGGACTCTCTCATTGAATTTTTGACAACAACTGACTTACTTCACAAATTCTGATACCTTCAGCCCTTTCTACCTCAATCTCTTGCTACCCTCTACCCCCGTGCTATCCCCTGCCCCGCAGTTTTCTGTAACCTACTGATCATCCCTCCTCCCTTCTGCCGCCCAATACCCTCGCTTCCTTCCCTACCCTGCAGCGCTGTATAGCCCTTGTGGCTTAGCTCTTCTTTTTGATTATAATAATAGTAATAATTTTAAATATCGATGAAGAAAGGGAGGCGGTAATTTCATGCACTGGCCAGGGAGGTATATCATCTTTTAGGAGTGAAGAAGAGCAGGATGTGAGTGTGGGGGAGGTGCGCGAGGCATTACGTAGAATGAAAGGGGGTAAAGCAACTGGAACTGACGGGATCATGACAGAAATGTTAAAAGCAGGGGGGGACATAGTGTTGGAGTGGTTGGTATTTTTGTTTAATAAATGTATGAATGAGGGGAAGGTACCTAGGGATTGGCGGAGTGTGTGTATAGTCCCTTTATATAAAGGGAAGGGGGACAAAAGAGATTGTAAAAATTATAGTGGAATAAGTTTACTGAGTATACCAGGAAAAGTGTACGGTAGGGTTATTATTGAAAGAATTAGAGGCAAGACAGAATGTAGAATTGCGAATGAGCAAGGAGGTTTTAGAGTGGGTAGGGGATGTGTAGATCTAGTGTTTACATTGAAGCATATATGTGAACAGTATTTAGATAAAGGTAGGGAAGTTTTTATTGTATTTATGGATTTAGAAAAGGCATATGATAGTGGATAGGGGAGCAATGTGGCAGATGTTGCAAGTATATGGAATAGGTGGTAAGTTACTAAATGCTGTAAAGAGTTTGTGATATTGAGGCTCAGGTTAGGGTGTGTAGAAGAGAGGGAGATTACTTCCCGGTAAAAGTAGGTCTTAGACAGGGATGTGTAATGTCACGATGGTTGTTTAATATATTTATAGATGGGGTTGTAAAAGAAGTAAATGCTAGGGTGTTCGGGAGAGGGGTGGGATTAAATTATGGGGAATTAAATACAAAATTGGAAGTGAGTTACTTTTTGCTGATGATACTGTGCTTATGGGAGATTCTAAAAAAAAATTGCATAGGTTAGTGGATGAATTTGGGAATGTGTGTAAAAGTAGAAAGTTGAAAGTGAACATAGAAAAGAGTAAGGTGATGAGAGTATCAAATGATTTAGATAAAGAAAAATTGGATATCAAATTGGGGAGGAGGAATATGGAAGAAGTGAATGTTTTCAGATATTTGGGAGTTGACGTGTCAGTGGATGGATTTATGAAAGATGAGGTTAATCATAGAACTGATGAAGGAAAAAAGGTGAGTGGTGCATTGAGGCATATGTGGAGGCAAAAAATGTTATCTATGGAGGCAAAGAAGGAATGTATGAAAGTATTGTAGTACCAACACTCTTATATGGGTGTGAAGCTTGGGTTGTAAATGCTGCAGCAAGGAGGCAGTTGGAGGCAGTGATGTCCTGTCTAAGAGCAATGTGTTGTGTAAATATTATGCAGAAAGTTCGGAGTGTGGAAATTAGGAGAAGGTGTGGAGTTAATAAAAGTACGTCAGAGGGCTGAAGAGGGTTTGTTCAGGTGGATTGGTCATTTAGAGAGAATGGATCAAAGTAGAATGACATGGAGAGCGTATAAATCTGTAGGGGAAGGAAGGCTGGGTAGGGGTTGTCCTCGAAAAGGTTGGAGGGAGGGGGTAAAGGTGGTGGTGTGGGCGAGGGGCTTGAACTTCCAGCAAGCGTGCGTGAGCATGTTAGATAGGAGTGAATGGATACAAATGGTATTTGGGACCTGACGATCTGTTGGAGTGTGAGCAGGGTAATATTTAGTGAAGGGATTCAGGGAAACCGGTTATTTTATATAACCGGACTTGAGTCCTGGAAATGGGAAGTACAATGCCTGCACTCTGAAGGAGGGGTTTGAGATATTGGCAGTTTGGAGGGATATGTTGAGTATTTTTATACGTATATACTTCTAAACTGTTGTATTCTGGGCACCTCTGCAAAAACGGTGATTATGTGTGAGTGAGGTGAAAGTGTTGAATGATGATGAAAGTACAGTAGGGCCCCCTCTTATACGGCGGGTTAGGTTCCAAGCTGTCGCCAGAAAGCAGACATCGCAGGAAGGCAGAACGCCATTTTTTTTCCATTTATAAATGCATATAAATGCCAGACAACAAGTTTACACTAAATTATATTAAGTTAGTAATGGAACCAGGCATTAAAAACACACAAAGTAAAATACATTCACAGTAAATTCATTACTTATCTTAAAGTATTTGTAATCTTAATGTAGGGAGGGAGGTGAGTAGTACTTATTTGTAGGAAGTCAGGTGCAGGTAGCCCAGGTGTAGGTAGCCCTGGCTCCCCGTTTCATACTTAATATACTATATTTAAAACATCCCAGAGAGGTAAAATACACATACAGTACACTCATTATTTACCTTAAAATATGTGTAGTCTTAACCCTTTGACTGTTGCAACCCCCAATCCTGAGGTGTCTCCTGGTGTCGCAAAATTTAAAAAAAAAATTATTTTTTCTTATGAAATGATAGAGAATCTTTTCCCGATTGTAAAGACACCAAAAAAACGAAATTTGATGTAAAACTGACGGAATTACGCTCTCGCGAAGTTAGCGGCCTCGGCGATATTTACAAATCGGCGATTTCGCCCACTTTGAGCCCTATTTTTGGCTAATTCCATTATTCCAGTCAACCAAACTCATAGCTATTGCTTCAGAACTCCATTTTTTCCATCGATTGAGTACAAGAAACTGCCCATTTACCGATTTCAACTACCCAATAACATGGTCAGAAATTTGCAATTTGGCCAATTTCACGAAAATTAAAAAATATGACAATTTCAAAATAAGGACCAGAATGAACAATGCACACATTCCTGGCTCTAAAATAACATTTTCTTTGTTCATCAGTCATGTCTCCAGACCCTCTGATATTACTCTTGCTTTTTATTTTGAAATTTTATTCAAACAAAAAATAGAAGATTTACTGTTATGCAGACTACTGCAATACTGTAATAATTGTAAAAATTACATCAACCCATTCATGACTGCATATTAGAATGGCTATTTGAACATTTATTGGACAATGACATCATTTGTTTACTTCTGAACATCGGCAAAAATCAAACATTTCCCGTACTTTGTGCTCCATTTCCAGGTTCTTTTTATAGTAAAATTAATCAAAATCACCTCTATTTGTATAATATAGTTTCCATTCTATCAAATGAGACCAAGAAAACGAGAATACAACCACAAATACTGTACGAAAATAGACCACAAAGTCGGCATTTTAATTAAAAAAAATGGTCAGAGTTTTTTTTCTCTCATTAAGCACTGCATGCTCCAGGATTTTTTTTATATGGTGCACACTGACCACACAGACCCATTCTCTCACATGTGGGCTTACCAGCTTTCTCCTGCCTGATTTGAAGCCACTAGAATTTATGAGTATATATACGTCAAACACGGTACCTCGTAAACGTATATATACGGCCGCGACAGTCAAAGGGTTAATATAGGAAGATAGGTGAGTAGTATTTATTTGTAGGAAGTCAGTGTAGGTAGCCGGTAGGTGTAGCCCACCTGGGCTACACCTACCGGCTACCTACACTGTGGCCCAGAGCCATATTATTAACATCGACATAACTTGTTCACCAAATTTAATCATTTCTAACAACTACCTTTAGATGCCATCATAAACAAAGGTAGAAGTAATGAATAATTCATGCCGAAAATTGTAAACAAAAGCGGAGTGAGGGAGTGGCTGGGGCAAACGCAGATTCATACACGTTTTCTCTGATGGCTGAGCAGAGAGAACGTAATGTTATCCCTCCACCCGTCTACCACACAGCTCCACAAGTATTATTATCAGAGCACACATAAAATATGCAATAAATGCCAGACAACAAGTTTACACTAACTTATATTAAGTTAGCAATAGAAATAGGCATTAAAAACACAATAAAAGGTAAGATACACACAGAGTACACTTATTACTTACCTTAAAATATTAATGTGTGAGAGGTGATTGGCATGGTGTTTATTGAATAAAATCAGAATGGCACACCATCATCCTCTAACTTGGCACTTAAAGCAAGAGGCTTACGACTTCTCTTTTTATCACAGCTAACCTTAGACGCCATCGTCAATGAGAGCCAACTAGTTAACGAAAGAGTAAATGAGAGAGAGAACGAGATACAGAGTTGAGACAATGTAAGAACACAAACTGAACAGGTAGTGGACGATCACTTGGTCAGGCGAAGTAAATGCGTATTAATATGTGTCTACTTTTAGTTCATTCACGACCATTTGTAAGAGTTTGTAAAACATTTACCTCAATATTTTTTTATAATAATAATAATTACCTCACAATACAAATGCTCTTACATTGTGTACAAGTTGTACAAGTTAGTTCAGAATAAACAAACAGGAATACACCATTTTTAGAGTGAATGAAGATAATAATAATAATATTATTATTAGTAGTAGTAATAATAATAATATTATTATTATTATTATTATTATTATTATTATTATTATTATTATTATTATTATTAAAAAAGCACTAAACCCACAAGGGTCGTGAATTGCTATATACAAAGGCATACGAAAAGAATATTTTTCTACAGGTATCTCCCAGTTTGACTAGAGAAAATGTAATTCTTCCGACACTACCTACACAGCTGTTTTGTAAACAAATCGCATATTTACATCAATTTTTATTCCGTGAGTGTATGTATCATGTTTATATGCTATGTAATGGATTTCATATATAATTTTGAGGAAAATATCATAGATGGATTAATGAAAATGCCTATATTGATGTAAAATAAGACACTTAGTGTGCCCAAGGATGATTATTATTACGTAGTATTGGCGTGAACATTAAAATGGTATGAAATACCGACAGATTGTTAGGTAAGACACATATGCAACAGTTAGGTATCTTTATTTTGAAACGTTTCGCCTACACAGTAGGCGAAACGTGATGGACTGATTACATCGTCTTCAAGTATCTTCTGCTTCTATCAACTTTTCTGTACTCGACTGAAGAAGCCTACTGTGTAGGCGAAACGTTTCAAAATAAAGATACCTAACTGTTGCATATGTGTCTTACCTAACAATCTGTCGGTATTTCATACCATTTTAATGTTCATTCTGTCAGACACTGCAACACAAGGGTATCTTGGTACAGACCATCTACTTCGACAACCTCTACTAGTGAGAACGGCTGGGTTTGAGAAGGACCTGCCCTCCCAAATCAACCTACGTCTCACCTCCTGGCACTATATAAGGCCCGATTCTGTCACTTCAACTTCATATTGTTTCAGACAACGGAACAATGCTCTTCTCCAGACTGAGGGACTGACCACCTCAAAACTTTAAGGGTGATGGACTGATTACATCGTCTTCAAGTATCTTCTGCTTCTATCAACTTTTCTGTACTCGACTGAAGAAGCCTACTGTGTAGGCGAAACGTTTCAAAATAAAGATACCTAACTGTTGCATATGTGTCTTACCTAACAATCTGTCGGTATTTCATACCATTTTAATGTTCATTCTGTCAGACACTGCAACACAAGGGTATCTTGGTACAGACCATCTACTTCGACAACCTCTACTAGTGAGAACGGCTGGGTTTGAGAAGGACCTGCCCTCCCAAATCAACCTACGTCTCACCTCCTGGCACTATATAAGGCCCGATTCTGTCACTTCAACTTCATATTGTTTCAGACAACGGAACAATGCTCTTCTCCAGACTGAGGGACTGACCACCTCAAAACTTTAAGGGTGATGGACTGATTACATCGTCTTCAAGTATCTTCTGCTTCTATCAACTTTTCTGTACTCGACTGAAGAAGCCTACTGTGTAGGCGAAACGTTTCAAAATAAAGATACCTAACTGTTGCATATGTGTCTTACCTAACAATCTGTCGGTATTTCATACCATTTTAATGTTCATTCTGTCAGACACTGCAACACAAGGGTATCTTGGTACAGACCATCTACTTCGACAACCTCTACTAGTGAGAACGGCTGGGTTTGAGAAGGACCTGCCCTCCCAAATCAACCTACCTACGTCTCACCTCCTGGCACTATATAAGGCCCGATTCTGTCACTTCAACTTCATATTGTTTCAGACAACGGAACAATGCTCTTCTCCAGACTGAGGGACTGACCACCTCAAAACTTTAAGGGTGATGGACTGATTACATCGTCTTCAAGTATCTTCTGCTTCTATAAACTTTTCTGTACTCGACTGAAGAAGCCTACTGTGTAGGCGAAACGTTTCAAAATAAAGATACCTAACTGTTGCATATGTGTCTTACCTAACAATCTGTCGGTATTTCATACCATTTTAATGTTCATTCTGTCAGACACTGCAGCACAAGGGTATCTTGGTACAGACCATCTACTTCGACAACCTCTACTAGTGAGAACGGCTGGGTTTGAGAAGGACCTGCCCTCCCAAATCAACCTACGTCTCACCTCCTGGCACTATATAAGGCCCGATTCTGTCACTTCAACTTCATATTGTTTCAGACAACGGAACAATGCTCTTCTCCAGACTGAGGGACTGACCACCTCAAAACTTTAAGGGTGATGGACTGATTACATCGTCTTCAAGTATCTTCTGCTTCTATCAACTTTTCTGTACTCGACTGAAGAAGCCTACTGTGTAGGCGAAACGTTTCAAAATAAAGATACCTAACTGTTGCATATGTGTCTTACGTAGTATTGGCGTCATGAGTAGAGAGAGACTTGGCGATTTTAATGTGTACCTGCACACCAGCACAGTGTGTAAGTATATTTAGGTACAGGTACACTTAAGTATAATTATCAGAGTACAGTGGACCCCCGGTATTCGATAAATCTGGTATTCGATGCATTTTAACGCAAAAATTTTGCCTCAGTATCCGATCGAAAACCCGGTATTCGATACGATTCGTACGAGACGTGTCCACATGTGGCCTGAACTGCCCTGTGTGTGCCAGTGTTTACAAGCCAGGCAGTGTGTGCGCATCTAAGGATACATTCGGTACATTCCATATTATCACTGTTTTTGGTGCTTGTTTCTGCAAAAAAGTCACCATGGGCCCCAAGAAAGCTTCTAGTGCCAACCCTTCGAGAAAAAAGGTGGTAATGACTATTGAAATGAAGAAAGAGATAATTGCAAAGTACGAAAGTGGAGTGCATGTGTTGGAGCTGGCCAGGTTGATTAGTAAACCCCAATCAACCATCTCTACTATATTTTTTATTTTTTTTTTATTATCACACCGGCCGATTCCCACCAAGGCAGGGTGGCCCGAAAAAGAAAAACTTTCACCATCATTCACTCCATCACTGTCTTGCCAGAAGGGTGCTTTACACTACAGTTTTTAAACTGCAACATTAACACCCCTCCTTCAGAGTGCAGGCACTGTACTTCCCATCTCCAGGACTCAAGTCCGGCCTGCCGGTTTCCCTGAATCCCTTCATAAATGTTACTTTGCTCACACTCCAACAGCACGTCAAGTATTAAAAACCATTTGTCTCCATTCACTCCTATCAAACACGCTCACGCATGCCTGCTGGAAGTCCAAGCCCCTCGCACACAAAACCTCCTTTACCCCCTCCCTCCAACCCTTCCTAGGCCGACCCCTACCCCGCCTTCCTTCCACTACAGACTGATACACTCTTGAAGTCATTCTGTTTCGCTCCATTCTCTCTACATGTCCGAACCACCTCAACAACCCTTCCTCAGCCCTCTGGACAACAGTTTTGGTAATCCCGCACCTCCTCCTAACTTCCAAACTACGAATTCTCTGCATTATATTCACACCACACATTGCCCTCAGACATGACATCTCCACTGCCTCCAGCCTTCTCCTCGCTGCAACATTCATCACCCACGCTTCACACCCATATAAGAGCGTTGGTAAAACTATACTCTCATACATTCCCCTCTTTGCCTCCAAGGACAAAGTTCTTTGTCTCCACAGACTCCTAAGTGCACCACTCACTCTTTTTCCCTCATCAATTCTATGATTCACCTCTCTACTATAGTGACCAGGAAAACGGCAATCAAGGAAGCTGTTCTTGCAAAAGGTGCAACTGTGATTAGGAAACAGCGACTGCAAGTGTTAGAAAATGTTTAGAGACTGTTATTGGTGTGGATAAATGAAAAACACATAGCAGGAGAGAGCATCTCTCAAGCTATCATTTGTGAAAAGGCTAGGAAGTTGCACGACGATTTGGTAAAGAAATTGCCTGCAACTAGTGGTGATGTGAGTGAATTTAAGGCCAGCAAAGGTTGGTTTGAAAGATTTAAGAATCGTAGTGGCATACATAGTGTGATTAGGCATGGTGAGGCTGCCAGTTCGGACCAAAAAGCAGATGAAAAATATGTGAAGGAATTCGAGGATTACATAGACAGTGAAGAATTTAAACCTGAACAAGTGTTTAATTGCGACGAAACAGGCCTGTTTTGGAAGAAACTGCCAAGCAGGACCTACATTACTCAGGAGGAAAAGGCATTCCCAGGACATAAGCCTATGAAAGACAGGCTTACTCTGTTGATGTGTGCTAATGCTAGTGGTGATTGCAAAATGCAGCCTTTATTGGTGTATCGCTCTGAAGCTCCCAGAGTGTTCAGGAAAAACAGTGTCCTCAAGGCTAATTTGTGTGTGATGTGGAGGGCAAACAGTAAGGCATGGGTCACTAGGGACTTTTTCTATGACTGGTTACACCATGCATTTGCTCCCACTGTGAAAAATTACCTAATTGAAAAGAAATTAGACCTTGAGTGCCTCCTGGTATTAGACAATGTCCCTGGTCATCCTACAGACTTGGCAGAGCAGCTTTCTGGGGACATGAGCTTCATTAAGGTCAAGTTTTTGCCTCCTAATACCACTCCTCTACTGCAGCCCATGGACCAGCAGGTCATTTCCAACTTCAAGAAACTGTACACAAAAGCTATGTTTCAAAAGTGAGACTATGGTAACATGCTGGCATCTTCCTCTCACCGTGCCGTCCATGTTTAAACACAGCGAGACTATTTTAACATGCTCTCTTTGGAGCTGCCGCCTCCTTCTCAACGTGCCGTTTGTAAAAGAGTTTTGGAAGGATCAATTTAATATCCTCAATTGTATAAACCTGATACCGGCTTGGGAGGGAGTGACTAAGAGGACCTTGAACTCTACTTGGAAAAAACTGTGGCCAGAATGTGTAGACAAAAGGGACTTTGAAGGGTTTGAGGCTAACCCTGGGAATCCTATGCCAGTTGAGGAATCCATTGTGGCATTGGGGAAGTCCTTGGGGTTGGAGGTTAGTGGGGAGGATGTGGAAGAGTTGGTGGAGGAGGACAATGACGAACTAACCACTGATGAACTGCTAGATCATCTTCAACAGCAAGAGGCCAGACCTGAGGAAACTGCTTCGGAGGAGGGGATAGAGAAATTGAGGGAGTTGCCTACTTCAAAGATTAAGGAAATGTGTGCAAAGTGGCTTGAAGTGCAAACCTTTTTTGATGATAATCACCCTGACACAGCTACTTCAAGCCGTGTTGGCAACCTGTACAATGACGATGTTGTGAACCTCTTTAGGAAAGTCATAAAGGAACGAGAGGTACAGGCCTCTATGGACAGATATGTTGTGCGACAGAAGTCAAGTGACTCTCAAGCTGGTCCTAGTGGCATTAAAAGAAGGGAAGTGACCCTGGAAAAGAACTTGCTACCTCAAGTCCTAATGGAAGGAGATTCCCCTTCTAAACACTAACACCATCCACACACACCCCTCCTCCCATCCCATCAATCATCACCAGATCTTCATTAAAGGTAAGTGTCAATTATTCTATTGTTATTATTCTATTGTTATTGTTGTTATTGTAATTATTCTATTGTATTAAACTTAATATTTCATGTGGTAAAATTTTTTTTTTCATACTTTTGGGTGTCTTGCACGGATTAATTTGATTTCCATTATTTCTTATAGGGAAAATTGATTCGCGTTTCGATATTTTCGGTATTCGATAAGCTCTCAGGAATGGATTACCATCGAATACTGGGAGTCCACTGTACATATAAAATATGCAGTAACTTTAAAACGCTTGAAATTTTGGAAAGTTTCCTGACATATTAGATGAGGTCACGGAAAATGTAAACAAACCGGGTGGAGGGTGCCGTATTTGAAAGCCACTTGCCGTATAGCAAATTTTGGTCATAATTTGACATCGCCATATTAGCGGAATGCCGTAAAGTGGGGCCTTACTGTATTTTCTTTTTGGTGATTTTCTTTCTCTTTGGGTCACCCTGCCGTGGTGGGAGACAGCTGACTTGTTGAAAAAAAAAGTGTGAAAGAGGGGAAGGTACCTAGGGATTGACGGAGAGCATGTGTAGTCCCTTTATATAAAGGGAAATGGGACAAAAGAGATTGTAAAAATTGTAGAGGAATAAGTTTACTGAGTATACCAGGAAAAGTGTACGGTAAGGTTATTATTGAAAGAATTAGAGGCAAGACAGAATGTAGGATTGCGGATGAGAAAGGAGGTTTTAGAGTGGGTAGGGGATGTGTAGATCAAGTGTTTACATTGAAGCATATATGTGAATAGTATTTAGATAAAGGTTTGGAATTTTTTATTGCATTTATGGATTTAGAAAAGGCATATGATAGTGGATAGGGGAGCAATGTGGCAGATGTTGCAAGTATATGGAATAGGTGGTAAGTTACTAAATGCTGTAAAGAGTTTTTGTGAGGATAGTGAGGCTCAGGTTAGGGTGTGTAGAAGAGAGGGAGACTACTTCCCAGTAAAAGTAGGTCTTGGACAGGGATGTGTAATGTCACGATGGTTGTTTAATATATTTATAGATGGGGTTGTAAAAGAAGCAAATGCTAGGGTGTTCGGGAGAGGGGTGGGATTAAATCATGGGAACTCAAATACAAAATGGGAATTGACACAGTTAGTTTTTGCTGATGATACTGTGCTTATGGGAGATTCTAAAGAAAAATTGCAAAGGTTAGTGGACGAGTTTGGGAGTGTGTGTAAAGGTAGAAAGTTGAAAGTGAATGTAGAAAAGAGTAAGGTGATGAGGGTATCAAATGATTTAGATATAGAAAAATTGAATATCAAATTGGGGAAGAGGAGTATGAAAGAAGTGAATGTTTTCAGATATTTGGGAGTTGACGTATCAGCGGATGGATTTATGAAGGATGAGGTTAATCATAGAATTGATGAGGGAAAAAAGTTGAGTGGTGCATTGAGGTATATGTGGAGACAAAGAACGTTATCTATGGAGACAAAGAAGGGAATGTATGAAAGTATAGTGGTACCAGCACTCTTGTATGGGCGTGAAGCTTTGGTTGTAAATGCTGCGGCCAGGAGGCAGTGGAGATGTCCTGTCTAAGGGCAATGTGTGGTGTAAATATTATGCAGAAAATTCGGAGTGTGGAAATTAGGAGAAGGTGTGGAGTTAATAAAAGTATTAGTCAGAGGGCTGAAGAGGGGTTGTTGAGGTGGTTTGGTCATTTAGAGAGCATGGATCAAAGTAGAATGACATGGAGAGCGTATAAATCTGTAGGGGAAGGAAGGCAGGGTAGGGGTCGTCCTCGAAAGGGTTGGAGGGAGGGGGTAAAGGAGGTTGTGTGGGCAAGGGGCTTGCATTTCCAGCAAGCGTGCGTGAGCGTGTTAGATAGGAGTGAATGGAAATGAATGGTATTTGGGACCTGACAAGCTGTTGGAGTGTGTGCAGGGTAATATTTAGTGAAGGGATTCAGGGAAACTGGTTATTTTATATAGCTGGACTTGAGTCCTGGAAATGGGAAGTACAATGCCTGCACTTTAAAGGAGGGGTTTTGAGATATTGGCGGTTTGGAGGGATATGTTGTGTAACTTTATACGTATGTTCTTCTATACTGTTGTTTTTTGAGCACCTCTGCAAAAACAGTGATTATGTGTGAGTGAGGTGAAAGTGTTGAATGATGATATAAGTATTTTCTTTTTGGGGATTTTCTTTCTTTTTGGGTCACCCTGCCTCGATGGCAGACAGCCGACTTGTTAAAAAAAAAAAAAAAAAGTGAGGCTTATGTTAGGATATGTGGGAGAGAGGGAGATTACTTTCCAATAAAAAGTAGGTCTTAGGCAGAGATGCATGATGTTACTATGGTTGTTTAACACTCATAAATAGACTGTTTGGAGTGATGTCTAAATTGCCATATCTGGGCGCCCCTGGTAAAATAGTGATTTTGTGCGAATGATGGTGAAAGCGTTGAATAATGGTGAGAGCGTTTCTTTTTTGGGTCACTCTGCCTTGATGGGAGACTGCCGACGTGTTCAAAAAAGAAAAAAAGTAGGGTCATTAAAGAAGTAAATACTGGGGTGTTGGGGAGAGGGGTGGGAATAAATTATGCAGAATGAAATACAAAATGGGAGTTAATACAGTTTCTTTTTGCTGATGATACTGTGCTTTTGAGAGATTTTGAAGAGAAGTTGCAAAGGTTAGTGGACAAGTTTGGGAGGGTGTATAAAGAAAGGAAGTTGAAAGTGAATGTAGATAAGAGTAAGGTAATGACGGAATCAAATGAGTTAAGGAAAAATTATATCAGATTGAGAGGGAGTATGGAAGAAGTGAATGTGGTTAGATATTTGTGAGTGGACGTGTTGGCAAAAGGGTTTATGAAAGACGAGGTAAACCATTGAGTTGATGAAGGAAAAAAGGTGAGTGGTGCACTGAGGCATCTGTGGAGACAAAGAACATTATCCATGGAGGCAAAGAAGGGAATGTATGAGAGTGGCACCAGCTCTCATATATGGTTGTGAAGCATTGATTCTAAATGCTGCAGCAAGGAGAAGGCCGGAGGTAGTGGAGATGTCGTGTCTAAGGGCAATGTGTGGTGTAAATATTAAGAGAATTCATAGTTTGGAAATTAGGAGTTACTGAAGGTGTTATTCAGAGGGATGAGGAGGGGTTGTTGAGGTGGTTTGATCATTTAGAGAAGATGGAACAAAGTGAGATGACTTGGAGAGTGTATAATCTGTAGTGGAGGGGAGGACAGGTAGGGGTCGTCCTAGGAAAGGATGGAGGGAGGAGGTAAAAGAGGTTTAGTGTGCAAGGGGCTTGGACATCCAGCAGGCATTTGTGAGCATGTAAGAAGGGAGTGGATGCAAATGATTTTTGGGACTGACAAGCTGTTGGAGTGTGAGCAGGATAATATTTTGTGAAGAGATTCAGGGAAACTGGTTAGCTGGACTTGAGTCCTGGAGGTAGGAAGTACAATGCCTGCACTCTAAAGAAGGGGTTTGGAATATTAGCTGTTTAGATATTATTATTATTATCACACTGGCCAATTCCCACCAAGGCAGGGTGGCCAGAAAAAGAAAAACTTTCACCATCATTCACTCCATCACTGTCTTGCCTGAAGGGTGCTTTACACTACAGTTTTTAAACTGCAACATTAACACCCCTCCTTCAGAGTGCAGGCACTGTACTTCCCATCTCCAGGACTCAAGTCCGGCCTGCCAGTTTCCCTGAACCCCTTCATAAATGTTACTTTGCTCACATTCCAACAGCACGTCAAGTATTAAAAACCATTTGTCTCCATTCACTCCTATCAAACACGCTCACGCATGCCTGCTGGAAGTCCAAGCCCCTCGCACACAAAACCTCCTTTACCCCCTCCCTCCAACCTTTCCTAGGCCGACCCCTACCCCGCCTTCCTTCCACTGCAGACTGATACACTCTTGAAGTCACTCTGTTTCGCTCCATTCTCTCTACATGTCCGAACCACCTCAACAACCCTTCCTCAGCCCTCTGGACAACAGTTTTGGTAATCCCGCACCTCCTCCTAACTTCCAAACTACGAATTCTCTGCATTATATTCACACCACACATTGCCCTCAGACATGACATCTCCACTGCCTCCAGCCTTCTCCTCGCTGCAACATTCATCACCCATGCTTCACACCCATATAAGAGCGTTGGTAAAACTATACTCTCATACATTCCCCTCTTTGCCTCCAAGGACAAAGTTCTTTGTCTCCACAGACTCCTAAGTGCACCACTCACCCTTTTCCCCTCATCAATTCTATGATTCACCTCATCTTTCATAGACCCATCCGCTGACACGTCCACTCCCAAATATCTGAATACATTCACCTCCTCCATACTCTCTCCCTCCAATCTGATATCCAATCTTTCATCACCTTATCTTTTTGTTATCCTCATAACCTTACTCTTTCCTGTATTCACTTTCAATTTTCTTCTTTTGCACACCCTACCAAATTCATCCACCAATCTCTGCAACTTCTCTTCAGAATCTCCCAAGAGCACAGTGTCATCAGCAAAGAGCAACTGTGACAACTCCCACTTTATGTGTGATTCTTTATCTTTTAACTCCACGCCTCTTGCCAAGACCCTCGCATTTACTTCTCTTACAACCCCATCTATAAATATATTAAACAACCACGGTGACATCACACATCCTTGTCTAAGGCCTACTTTTACTGGGAAATAATTTCCCTCTTTCCTACATACTCTAACTTGAGCCTCACTATCCTCATAAAAACTCTTCACTGCTTTCAGTAACCTACCTCCTACACCATACACCTGCAACAATGTTCATATTTAAGAAAAAAGTCTGAAATGGTAGAGAATACTTTTCTGAAGGCATTAACACCAGAAGTAAGAAAGTAAATGAAAACTTAGGGAATTATGCAGGTGCAATTAACACTTTGGTCATTTCACCCACTTTGAGTCCTGTTTTAAGCCAATTATTTTCCTCATTTCAACAAGATTCTATTTCACTAGTATGCCTTCACAAAAAAACTGAAGATTTAACCTATTTCTCAGGTGATAAAATATAACCAGGAATGGTCCGTGATGGTTTACTGCATCACAATAATTCAGTCAGATCTAGTAAAAACCCATAAAACATTTCAGGGGGGTGTAAGGGGATCTTACCTATCCACAATTTGTCCAAAACAAAAGATACCACTTCCACCCAATGCCTATTCCTGCTTTACTAGTCTTTTTTTACTGATAAATGGGGAAGAATGTAAGTCAGTGATTTTGCTTAACTTGGGTTTTCAGTTATGTAGAATCCTGATGTGTTAGAAGCATCTGCATTACTGTACTGTACTGTATTATGCAAAAGCAACCTTTTTTTTTTTTTTAAACACATCGGCCATTTCCCACTAAGGCAGGGTGACCCAAAAAGAAAAACTTTCATCATCAACACTTTCACCATCACTCATACATAAGCACTGTCTTTGCAGAGGCGCTCAGATACGACAGCTTAGACGTCCCTCCAAACAGCCACTATCTCAAACCCCTCCTTGAAGTGCAGGCATTGTACTTCCCATTTCCAGGACTTGAATCCAGCTAACCGGTTTCTCTGAATGCCTTCACAAAATATTACCCTACTCCACCTCCAACAGCTTGTCAGGTTCCAAAAACCATTCGTCTCCATTCACTCCTATCTAACATGCTCACGCACGCTTGCTGGAAGTCCAAGGCCCTTGCCCACAAAACTTTCTTTACCTGCCCCCTTCCCTCCAACCTTTTCAGGGATGACCCCCTACCCTGCCTTCCTTTCCCTACAGATTTATGCACTCTCCAAGTCATTCTACTTTGTTTCTTCTAATTTCTACACTACAAATTCTCTGCATAATATTTACACCACACATTGCTCTTAGACATGACATCTCCACTGCCTCCAGCCACCTCCTCGCAGCAGCATTTACACCCCAAGTTTCACACCCATATAAGAGTGTTGATACCACTATATAGTGGCTGCAAAAAAGAATCTATACATTTCCAATGCAAAAAAAATCTGTACACAAGATTTTGGTGCATACGTTTCACTTGTGTTTCCGCCATAGGAAACGTTGGCAGAGCTTGTGATGATGTAGTGTACTGGAGCCCATCTCACTCCATTGTTCCCCATCATGCCACGCTTCAGTGCTCTGCCAGAGCTCAGTGAGGAAGGAGGTCTGGTACATTGTTCCTCAGTGCCCCTTTTGGTGCATACATTTCACTTACGTTTCCACCATAGGAAAAGTTGGCAGAGCTTGTGATGACGTGGTTTACTGGAGCCCATCTTGCTCCATTGTTCCCCATTATGCCACGCTTCAGTGCTCTGCCAGAGCTCGGTGAGGATGGAGGTTTGCTACATTATTCCTCAGTGCCCCTTTTATCACTCGACTATGAACTTTGCCCTGCTACATCTTCGCTCTAAGTGTTCAGAATGGGTCAAACTAAACTTTCAATTGCAGAGAAGACCCGTGCAAGGCATGTCTGATACATGTAGCTGCAGACCTGAAGGTGACTAGGATGGCAATTTACAACCTCAAGAAAGCACCATACCACCCAGAAAATTGGGCTCTGGGGCCCCCAGAAAGACTTCTCATCACACAGACAAGATCTAGAAGAGGGAAGTGTTATCAGATCCTGCCATAACAGCTGCAGACCTCAAGGAAAAGCATCCTGCACTCCTGAAAGACATCGCATTGCGAACCATTCAGTACTGACTGCAAAAGGACCTCAGAATGCCTGCGCAACATGCCGCCAAGAAGCCCATGCTAACTGAAATCATGAAGAAGAAGTGGCTTCAGTTCTGCAAGAAGTACAAGGATTGGACTTGAGACCAGTGGCAGAAGGTGATGTTCAGCAATGAGTGTACCTTCAGGCTCATCAGGAGTGGCTCCAAGACCGTCCATCGTCCCAGTGGTATCTTCTGTCGAGACCCGCGGTACGCCATGAAGACAATGAAGCACCCTAACAGTATTATAGTCTGCAGTGCTTTTAGTGGTTATAAGGGTAAGGGTGGACAATACTTCCTTCCTAAGAACATTACGATGAAGGGAAGTAATTACAGTAGGCCCTCTGTTTTCATTAACCTCTGATTTCGTGATTTTCAGTTATTGCCGTCTTTTTGCGTCAAAATATACAGGTGTCCCTCCACATTCATGAGGGTTAGGGGATCAAGAACCTCACGAATGTTGAAAAATCGCTAATGTTTGGTACCCAAATATATTGTAGGGACATATAATAATAGCATTTACTGAGCTTGGCAAATGGCCGGGCTCCGAGAGTAGCAAGACTCGAAACTCATCAAAGATATAGCAGCCTAACACTACTGCTTCTTAACCTATTGAACCATGAACAATCATAAAACACATGAAAACATCATAAAATATTGTACTAGTTCCAGCCCTTTGGGAAAAAAAAGGTGAGAAAGACTATAGAATTCAAGAAAGAACTCGTAGCAGAGTACCAAAGTGGAGGAGGAAGAGAGAGGGGAGAATGTGCCTTCTTCACTGATTCAGTAATTCTACGATATGTACGATACTAAAGCAGCATGAGTTGATAAAGGCTATAGCACCAGCCAGCGATAAAGTGTAGCATTAACACTGTAACCATTAAGTTAAGCGATTAATTGATAGAAAAAGGACAGCATGAACCTAACTTCTCCAATGTTGTTGGAGTTATATAGGGCAACTGACAACACCGCCGTCTCTAGTCTCTATCACCTCCACTACCACTATGTACGGCTTATCTCTCAGTGGCCCTTATACACCCAACAACAACACAACAACACTTGTGACATACTTAATGACGTATTTTATTCATTCTAGAGTATTTGTCATGTTTCTATGTTATTAATATTGTTTATTATGTCATATTAGATGAATTGTGGTAGATAAATAAGCCATAGAGCTGATATTAGTATCATATTGAAGGACTATTTTGTCCTATCTCCAAACAAACTCTGCCACCACCACCACCACAATTCCTAACATATGTAATGACATATTTTAAATATGATTGGGCGGCTGGGAATTTGCGAATGTTTGAAGCCCACGAAAGTGGGAAACGTCCATGTTGAGGGAGACCTGTAGTCTGTTTTCGTTAATTCCCGAGTGCCTGCATGCATACAAAGCCTCCCACACACCATTCTGAGTCAGTGTGGCATTGTCTCTCGGCGAGTGAACATTTTCTGCGAGGTCATACGAAACATTTCGTAATAATACATTGTTTTTTGCACTTATTTATTGTGTGTGACTGCTAAATAAGCCACCATGGGCCCAAAGAAAGCTCCTAGTGCCAGCCCTTTGGTAAAGAAGGTGAGAAACACAATAGAATTCAAGAAAGAACTCGTAGAAAAATATGAAAGTAGTGTACATGTGCCCGACCTCGCCAGGCTGTACAGAAAGCCCGCATCAATGATCAGTTCCATTGTGGCAAAGAAAAAAGAAATCAAGGAAGCTGGTGTTGCAAAAGGGGTAAATATGCTAACGAAACAGAGATCACAAGCAGTCGAAGATCTGGAGAAATTGTTGTTGGTGTGGCTCAACCAAAAACTGTTAGTGTGAGATAGTGTTGTGCAGTCACTAATTTGCGAAAAGGCAAGGCAGTTGCATGGAGATCTCGTAAGGAAAATGCCTGGAACAAGTGCTGCTGTTAGTGAATTTAAGGCCAGCAAAGGCTGGTTCAAAATATTCAAGAAGTGTAGTTGCATACACAGTGTTGTAAGGCATGGTGAGGCTGCAAGTTCAGACAAACATGCAGCTGAAAAATTTGTGCATGAATTCAAGGAGTATGTAGAGGCTGAAGAATTCATCCCCCAACAAGTGTTGATTTGTGATGAAACAGGCCTCTTTTGGAAGAAAAAGCCAAAGAGGACCTACATCACACAGGAGGAAAAGGTACTGTCAGGAAACAAGCCTGTGAAAGACAGGCTAACTCTCTTTTTCTGTGGTAATGCCAGTGGGGATTGCAAAGTGAAGAATTTACTGGTGTATCACTCTGAAAATCCCAGAGTGTTCAAGAAAAACAATGTCATCAAAACTAAACTGTGTATGATATGGAAGGCTAACAATAAGGTGTGGGTCATGAGGCAAATTTTCCTTGATTGGTTCAATGAAGTGTTTGGCCCAAGTGTGAAGAAATACCTCCTGGATAATAAATTGCCACCCAAGTGCCTCCTGGTAATGGACAATGCTCCTGCTCATCTTCCAGACTTGGAAGATCAATTGTTGGAGGAGTTTAGTTTCATCACAGTGAAGGTCTTGCCCCCTAATACCACTCCTCTCATCCAGCCCATGGACCAGCAGATCATTTTAAACTTCAAAAAATTCTATACCAAAACATTGTTTCAAAGGTGCTTTGATGTGATCTCAGACACTGAATTGACCCTAGGAGAGTTCTGGAGGGATCACCAGTATCCTCAATTCCATAACCCTTATAGATAAGGCATGGCAGGGAGTGACTTCCAGGACAATGACCTCTGCTTGGAGAAAATTGTGGCCAGAATGTGTCCCAGAGAAGGATTTTGAAGGGTTTGGGGCTGACCCTGACGACCCTCTGCTTGTTGTGGAATCTGTTGTGGCATTGGGGAATTCCATGGGGTTGGATGTGAGTGGTGAGGATGTGGAAGAGTTGGTGGAGGACCACAGTGAAGAGCTAACCACTGAAGAGCTGCAAGATCTTCATCTGCAACAGCAACAGACCACAGCTGAGGAAATGGCTTCAGAGGAGGAGGAGGAGAGAGGTAAGAAGGTGTCTTCTTCAGTGATTCAGGACACTTGTGCAAAGTGGAGTGAGATGCAAATGTTTGTGGAGGAACATCACCCTAACAAAGCTGTTGCAGGCCGTGTCTGCAACATGTTCAACGACACTGCTTTGTCCCATTTTAGGCAAATGTAAGAGACGCCAGAAACAGAGCTCTGGAAAAATTTAAGGTGCGACAGGGGCCCAGTGACTCTCAAGCTGGTCCTAGTGCCATTAAAAAACAAAGAAGGGAAGTAACCCAGGATAAGCACTTGGTACCTGAAGTCTTTATGGAAGGGGATTCCCCATCCAAACACTAATCAGTCCTCCCTCTCCCCTCCTCCCCATCTTTCATACACCAACAAGAGTCTTCAATAAAGATAAGTGTGATGTTAAATGTTCATTTATACATTTTATTAGTGCCTTATAATCATTTGTCATTGTTTTCTGTATGTTAATCTACATTTAATCTCTAAAAAATTTATTTTTTGTTAATACTTTTGGGTGTCTGGAACGGATTAATTGGATTTACATTATTTCTTATAGGAAAAATTATTTCGGGTTTCATGATTGAGTTTTATCAGACTCTGGAATGGATTAATCACGAAAACAGAGGGTCCATTGTAGTATATCAAGGTGTTAAGGGGTCACATGCTGACATTTTGGTACATTCATGAGTGTGATTTTTTTTATGCATGATGGTGCCCCTGCCCATAAGCCAAAAGCAGTGCAAAAGTTCCTTGAGGACAATAATACGTATTAGTGTTTTGGAGTGGCCAGGCAATTCCCCTGACCTAAATCTTATCGAGAATGCCTGGCATGTGATGAAAAATGAGTTAGCCAAAGCTCTACCCACCAGCATCATGGACCTGAAGGAGGCACTGAGGAAGCTTTAGATCAACATGAATGCCTCCTTATTCGCCACCCTTGCCACTTTGATGTCCAGGCAACTTCAGATGGTGATAAAGAACAAGGGTAACATGACCAAGTACTAGTTGGAAGATAAAAAGTGAAAATAAAATGCATATTTTCATTTTATTGTCCAAAAATTGGTAATGTATAGATTTTTTGCAGCCACTGTACTCTTGTACATTCCCTTCTTTGCCTCCATGGATAACATTTTTTGTCTCCAGAGATAATTCAGTGCACCACTCACCTTTTTTTCCTTCATCAGTTCTATGGTTAACCTCATCCTTCATAAACCCATCTCCTGACAAATCAACTCCCAAATACAGTGGACCCCCGCCTTACGAACACATCGCGTTACGTTAAATCCGCCATACGAAGCATCTGAATGCAAAAATTTTGCCTTGCCTCACGATAAAAAACTCGCCTTACGTGATTCGTCTGGGACGTGTCCCACGTGTGGCCTTGATGCCAGTGTTTACAAGCCAGCCAGTGTGGTCGCATTTACGCATACATTCGGTACATTTCACATTATCCCAGTGTTTTTAGTGCTTGTAACTGCAAAAGAAAGCATTCACTTGTTCCATACTCCCTCCTTCCAGTGTGATATTCAAATTTTCTTTATCTAAATCATTTGATACCCTCATCATCTTACTCTTATCTATGTTCACTTTCAACTTTCTACCTTTACACACCCTCCCAAACTCGTCCACTAACCTTTGCAGCTTTTCTTTAGAATCCTCCAAAAGCACAGTATCATCAACAAAAAGTAACTGCATCATCTCCCATTTTGTATTTGATTCCTCATAATTTAATCCCACCCTTCTCCCCAACATTTACATCTTTTACAACCCCATCTATAAATATGTTAAACAACCATGATGACATTATATACCCCTTATAGAGAATAAACTTTGAATTTGAATTTGGGATGTAATCTCCCTCTCTCCTATACACCCTAACCTGAGCTTCACTATCTTCATAAAAACTCTTTACAGCATTTAGTAACTTACCACCTATTCCATACACTTGCATCATTGCCACATTGCTTCCCAATCCACTCTATCATATGCTTTTCTAAATCCATAAATGCAATGAAAACTTCCCTACCTTTATCTAAATACTGTTCACATATTGCTTCAATGTAAATACCTGATCTACACATCCCCTACCCATTCTAAAGCCTCCTTGTTCATTTGCTCTGTCTTACCTCTAATTCTTTCAGTAATAACCCTACCATACACTGTACCTGGTATACTCAGTAAACTTATTCCCCTATAATTTTTACAGTCTCCTTTGTCCCCCTTCCCTTTATATAAAGGAATTGTACATGCTTTCTGCCATTCCCTAGGTACTTTCCCTTCTTTCATACATTTATTAAAGAAAAATACCAACCACTCCAACACTATATCTTTTCTGCTTTTAACATTTCTGTCATGATCCCATGAATTCCAACTTCTTTCTCCCCTCTCATTCTAGATAATGCCTCACGCTTCTCCCCCACACTCACATCCTGCTCTTCTTCACTCCTAAAAGATGTTATACCTCCCCTTTTAAAAGCAAGCTATAGTTTTTAATAATTATTTATGCCTGTTATATTGAATGAAATATTTCTCTCTCTAACAGGTACAACATAGTTGTTATGAAAATTCTGATTCTGCATGTTACTTTGAGTTTAGTGGTGTTCCACATCAGAAGATTAATGACGTGAAACCTCTCCTTATGGATACCTTAAAGCGGCTTTCTACTGGTAAAACTGACATAAATATGCAGACCATGAAAGACATTATTAGTAACCTGATGTTGAGACAAGACAGCCGAATGGAAACTTCGCCTCATGACACCGTTGCTGACCACATTATTGGAGACATTCTCTATGGACAGACTTGTCAAGATGTAAGTCGAGCCTAAACATATTTCTGCTTAGCATTTATCTCTGCCAGATGGTGATAATATTCACAAATCCTGTACTTGATTTTAATGGCATGAATGAATGTTACATTGAAAATGCCAGTAAATCTGAATTCCTAATAAATTCGGCAGTTAATTTTTTTTTTTTTTTTTTTTTTTTTTTTTTAGAAATAATTTTGGTCCCATACTATAAAAAATTAACATTCATGTATGAATACTGTATATTTGGCTTTTCTCTTGAAGATGAATTTTTAAATTTTACTTCAGCCCCGTAGTACTGTTCCATTTTGCCACATAAATGATGAGTGTAATTTTTCAGATGGACACTCGACTTAACAAAAAAAGATGGTTGGAACACCTATTGCATGAGCCATACAAGTACTGGATTAACCTAATCCACAAGTATTTCATAGAGGGTCCCTCAGTTGTTGTTCGTGGAGTACCGTCCATAGCTGAAGCCACAAGGCTAGAAGAGGAGGAGAAGAAAAGAGTGGAAGCTAGAAAGTTGGAGCTGGGTGAAGAGGGTCTTAAAGTTTGGAAGGAAAGGATTGAAAAGGCTAAGGAAACTAATGAGGTAAAAATTTATTTTGAGAAGACAAATGGTTTTTAATACTTGACGTGCTGTTGGAGTGTGAGCAAAGTAACATTTATGAAGGGGTTCAGGGAAACCGGCAGGCCGGACTTGAGTCCTGGAGATGGGAAGTACAGTGCCTGCACTCTGAAGGAGGGGTGTTAATGTTGCAGTTTAAAAACTGTAGTGTAAAGCACCCTTCTGGCAAGACAGTGATGGAGTGAATGATGGTGAAAGTTTTTCTTTTTCGGGCCACCCTGCCTTGGTGGGAATCGGCCAGTGTGATAATAATAATAATAATAATAACCTTGTTTGATACCCTACCTGTGCGTGTATTATTTTATAATGTAGTGTGCTATTGATTTTTATTGAAATATGTGCCATGTTACAGTTAGGTGGGAATGGAGTACTGATACAAATAATGTTTCATTAAGATGTATGCTTTCATAACAAGAAGTAAAGAGTCATTTATTTTTAAGATCATTGTTGAATGGGAATTTAACCCTTTGACTGTTTCAGGCCCCTCTCTGAAACTGTCATTCTATGTCGCCAAATATTCAAAAAAAAAAAAATTATTTTTTCTTATGAAAATGTTAAGATTATTTTTCTGAGTGTTTTAGTCCAAAAAAAATTTTTTGCCATCGGTACTTACCGAGATATAGAGCGGTGAAGTTTGCAGAAAATGAGCCGCGTATGGCAACAGCGGCGACTGCCGCTCACCCGGTAAACTTTAGTTTACTTGTAATTGAAGGTTTTTTGTTTTTTTCACTATTTTATTTTTTCACATAACTTATGTGGCCTATGAGACCAAAGTAAGGTGCAATGTATATATATACACTCGTTGTATACAACACAATAAGCACACAAACATAATTATCAATATATTGTTTACAAAACTTGTTTACAAAAACAAACAAACAATCATCCTCCTCCTTCTCCTCCTCCTCCTCCTCCTCCTTCTCCTCCTCCTTCTCCTCCTCCTCCTCCTCCTTCTCCTCCTCCTCCTTCTCCTTCTCCTCCTCCTTCTCCTCCTTCTCCTCCTCCTCCTCCTTCTCCTCCTCCTTCTCCTCCTCCTTCTTCTCCTCCTCCTTCTCCTTCTCCTTCTTCTCCTCCTCCTCCTCCTCCTCCTCCTCCTCCTCCTCCTTCTCCTCCTCCTCCTCCTCCTCCTTCTCCTCCTCCTTCTCCTTCTCCTTCTCCTCCTCCTTCTCCTCCTCCTCCTCCTCCTCCTCCTCCTCCTCCTTCTCCTTCTCCTCCTCCTTCTCCTCCTTCTCCTCCTCCTTCTTCTCCTCCTCCTTCTTCTCCTCCTTCTCCTCCTCCTCCTCCTTCTCCTCCTTCTCCTCCTCCTTCTCCTCCTCCTTCTTCTCCTCCTCCTTCTCCTCCTCCTCCTCCTCCTCCTCCTCCTCCTCCTCCTCCTCCTCCTCCTCCTCCTCCTCCTCCTCCTCCTCCTCCTCCTCCTCCTCCTCCTCCTCCTCCTCCTTCTCCTCCTCCTTCTCCTCCTCCTTCTCCTCCTCCTTCTCCTCCTCCTCCTCCTCCTCCTCCTCCTCCTTCTCCTTCTCCTCCTCCTCCTCCTCCTTCTCCTCCTCCTCCTCCTCCTCCTCCTCCTTCTCCTCCTCCTTCTCCTCCTCCTCCTTCTCCTCCTTCTCCTCCTCCTTCTCCTCCTCCTTCTTCTCCTCCTCCTTCTCCTTCTCCTCCTCCTTCTTCTCCTCCTCCTTCTCCTCCTCCTCCTCCTCCTCCTCCTCCTCCTCCTCCTCCTCCTCCTCCTCCTCCTCCTCCTCCTTCTCCTCCTTCTCCTCCTCCTTCTCCTCCTCCTTCTCCTTCTCCTTCTCCTTCTCCTCCTCCTTCTCCTCCTCCTTGTCTTGTGTGCGAGTGTGTGGCTTATAATTGTTTTGAGTCAGAAGTCGGCAGCTGTCAAAGTGACATATTGTCTCATTAGTTACTCCCCCTACCGCCTGTCAAAACAATGGGGTCGGATGCTGCTTCCCCTCCTCCATTCTATCTAATTATCTTTCTCCCTCATTCTATATCTTTCAATCTGTCTCTCTTTCTATCTGTCTGCCTATCTCTGTCTCACAGGTACACATAAATACAAGTATACATAGTGTAAATTACCTAGGATAACCCAAGAAATCCAGACAAAGTGCTATACTCTGCTTGAAGATGTTGAGTAAACGTGATGACACAGTCTTGTGGCTCTCTCTGAGACAGAGAGCTAGATGGACAGACAGGGAGCTTGACAGACAGACAAATAGACAGACAGAAATGTTTGTGTACCAGCAAAAACAAAGGGAGGGCGATGGTCATGTAATATTACCCTCCTTTACGCTCATCAAAGTCAGCTCTTATCAGATGTTATCTCCCCTTATCTTGTCACTGTCATGGGGTGGACTTTTTTTTTTCTTGCTTCAAGGGAACAATATTATTACATCTTCTTCTTTCTCCTCCTCCTCCTCCTCTTCTCCTCCTCCTCCTCCTCCTCCTCCTCCTCCTCCTCCTCCTCCTCTTCCTTCCCTCCTCCTCCTCCTCCTCCTCCTCCTCCTCCTCTTCCTCCCCTCCCCTCCTCCCCCTCCTCCTCCTCCATTGCTTTTGGTCTCAAACTCCTCCAAATCATGAAATTGATCTTCACTGACACTTCCATCTGTGTTAGAGCATCACTTGGGAAGAGAAGAGTCCCAGATTTGCTGGGGAATCACATATTTCTTACCGCTAGACATGCTGAAAAAGGACAACTGAAATGGCATTCCCACAATGCACCACTGGCTCCCCGATTTTTTTTATATGGTGCACACTGACCATGGAGACCCATTCTCTCACATGTGGGCCTACCAGCTTTCTCCTACTTGATTTGAAGCTGCTAGAATTTATGCGTATAAATACGTCAGAAACATTGGCTCGTAAGACGTATTTATACGTCGGAAACAGTCAAAGGGTTAAGCATTAACAACAGTTAAAATACTTTAATTATTCTATATGAATCTTTGCTTCCATGAACAAAGTTCTTTGTCTCCACAGCCTCCTGAGTGCACCACTCACCCTTTTGCCCTCATCAATCATAGAATTGATGAGGGGAAAAAAGGGCGAGCGGTGCACTTAGGAGTCTGTGGAGACAAAGAACTTTGTCCTTGGAAGCAACATGTGACAGTACAGTGGTACCCCGAGTTATGTACAGCTCCCAACTCGAACAGCTATGCAAGTGTATTATTGTAAGTGTATTTTTGGGTGTCTGAAACGGACTAATCTAATTTACATTATTCCTTATGGGAACAAATTCGTTCGGTAACGGCACTCTAACGGCCTTCTGGAATGAATTATGGCCGAAACTCGGGGGTACCACTGTATAGTTATACCAACACTCATATATGGGTGTGAAGCATGGGTGGTGAATGCTACAACAAGAAGGCTGGAGGCAGTGGAGATATCATGTCTGAGGACAATGTGTGGTGTGAATATAATGCAGAGAATTCGTAGTTTGGAAATTAGGAGGTGTGAGATTACTAAAACTATTATCCAAAGGACTGAGGAAGGGTTGCTGAGGTGGTTCAGACATGTAGAGAGGATTGAACAAAATAGAATGACTTCAAGTGTGTGTAAATCTGTAGTGGAGGGAAGGCAGGGTAGGGGGCAGTCTAGGAAAAGTTGGAGGGAGGGGGTTAAAGGAGGTTTTGTGTGCGATGGACTTGGACTTCCAGCAAGCATGCGTGAACGAATTGATAGGAGTGAATGGAAACGAATGGTTTTTAGGAGTTGACGTGCTTTTGGAATGTGAGCAGGATAACATTTATGAAAGGATTCAGGGAAACTGGCAGGCAGGACTTGAGTCCTGGAGATGGGAAGTACAGTGTCTGCACTCTGAAGGAGGGGTGTTAATGTTGCAGTTTTATAACTGTAGTGTAAGCACGCCTCTGGCAAGACAGTGATGGAGTGACGAAAGTTTTTCTTTTTCAGGCCACCCTGCCTTGGTGGGAAGCGACTGATGTGTTAATAAATAAATAAATGAATCTGATGAACATAAACATAGGTGTAAAATTTTCTTTGGATGACATTCAGCGTATTTTGCAGACTCCTCCACCAGCAGAGATGCTTGAGTCGGTACCAGTTCCAGGTGTGGAGAGCATCAACTTCCA
Source organism: Cherax quadricarinatus (assembly GCF_038502225.1). Classification (NCBI taxonomy): domain Eukaryota; kingdom Metazoa; phylum Arthropoda; class Malacostraca; order Decapoda; family Parastacidae; genus Cherax; species Cherax quadricarinatus. The sequence continues at coordinate 22,982,008 of NC_091293.1, read as the reverse complement.
CCATCTGAGGGCCTATAGTAATCCTTTGGAGAATCAACCCAGCCTCAAGCAGGCAGAACCCAATCTACCCACTCATTTAAGTCAGCTGCCTATCAAATTCCAACTAGATGACTTACACTCTAATTTTGTTGAAGTAAGTACGGAAAGCTTTTTAGCTGTGTTTGTGTTATAGACAGCAATTACTTATGCAAACTTCTTAGCAAGAAAAGAAATAAAATGTTGACTACTAAGCTTTGAGAATTAAGGTCGGTAACCAGAGTGAGGTACTTGATAACATGCTGCTCGGAAATTAACAAAATTTCCCATTACACTTCTGACAAATAGACCACAAATGACGTAGAATTTCTTTATTACACAAGGCTGAAGATAGGTGCACCATATTGAACCTCTTAACATTAGTCTTATAACAGCTGTGTACCATTTTTTATTCATTTAAATCTTCCTGCCACATATAATAAAATATCAACAAGGGACTTGGGCAAATTTCTGTATGCTAACAATTTTGATTGTACATTGCCAAATTGTCAATTATTTTAGGATATGTGTAAGCATGTTAGGAGTGAATTTTGATGAATAATTTTTGGGACTTCACAAGCTGTTGGAGTGTGAGCAGGGTAATATTTTGTGAAGGGATTCAGGGAAACCGGTTAGCCAAACTTGAGTCCTGGAGTGGAAAGTACAATGCCTGCACTTTAAAGGAAGGGTTTGGGATATTTGCCATTTGGAGTGACATCTGAACTGTCATATCTGCACACCTCTGCAAAGACACTGATTATGTGTGGATGATGGTGAAAGTGTTTCTTTATTTTTTTATGGGTCACCCGCCTTGGTGGGAGACTGCCAGTGTGTTAAAAAAATTGAACATACCATTAGAAAGAGAGATGTTGCTGTAAGTTAGAGGATTTAAAGCTTTGAAACTTGGTAAAAATCCTACAAACATTATCAGTGAGGCAGTTTAATAGTCCACTTTAATCATATAGAATCATATCAGTATTTTAAAGATGCTTGTTTCATGGTGTATGTGTTCAGTTTTTTTTTTTTTTTTTTTACCTTAACAGCTACCTTGCACAGGTAGGATGATCCAAAAAAGAAATCTCATTTACCATCCTTCATTTAGTCACTGTCTGGCCAGAACTGTGCTGATTTCGCAATTCAGATTACCCTTTGATTGCAACATCCCCATCCTTCCTTCAGCATGCAGGCAATGCCCTTCCTACCTCCAGGACTCTAATTTACCTAACTTCTTTCCCTAAATCCTTGCTTAAGTTTGCTTGCTCAGACTCCAGCAGCATGTCCAATAAAAGCCACTTGTTTCCATTCATTTATAATGTACTCACACAAGCCTGCTGGATGTTCAAACCCACATTGTGTGTATTTAATTCACAGATAATTGCTGTCCTAGACACATCAACTGTTCCGGCAGAACTTCGTCCATATCTTACTCTTCTCTTGGACCTCCTCTTTGAATCTCCAATATTGCGTGAAGGTTCCATTATTCCATATGAAGACATAGTACGTGAACTCTCAGCAGACACATTATTCCGAGACTCTACATTAGGCCTTTCTCTTAATATTCGACAGTTTTCCTGTGGGTCATACTGCACTAATGCTGCTCTTATCCTAAAGGTAAGTGATAGAACATCTTAAATTTTTTGATTTAACACAAATATCATTCATTCTCGATATCTTTTGTTGTTGAAAGGGTCATCTGTTAGTTTTAAATGTGAAGAAAGGTACCACATAAGGACAGATCTTTAGTGTAGATGAAGCTCATCCCAAGTGAGAGTTATCAAAACAGAAGCAACTGGATAATGTTCTTCCTGATTGACTCATTGCCTACAATAAAGTCTTGCCTTTTGCAGTGTTTGTAGTCACATATTTGTTGGCAGTCTTATCTGTACATTAATTTTAGTTATTCATTTGACAGGGTTATTATTTGTGCGATAGGAATTAGTTATTTGCATGCTAGGACTGTTATTCAATGAAAAGGACTTAATTTTGTGAGTGGGCTCATCTATTCCTTTGATAGGATTCTATTAGTCATGTGATGGGACCATGTTATTTATGTGATAGAGCTCAGCTAATCATGTAATGCAACTCAGTCATGCGTAAGGACTCTTCTTAGAATAAGCATCTAAGTGACTAATGTTTTCTTATGGGATGTAGTTTATGTATTAGTGATGTGGCCACAGGCACTTAAATGCATTATTGTCTGGGCTGTAGTTTTATGGGTTTGCAATCTGTCTGTGCCATAGTTCAATGCTTTGAGCTTATCTTACTCAGATAAGCAGTGCAGTAAATTTGGGCCTTGATATGAGAGAATGAGTCAATGCAGTAAGTGTCCATAATATGAAAATAATCCTGCATAGTGGGAAAAAAAATTCAACCATGTTTTTGGTTTAATGTTTGTATTCTCAGTTTCTTGGTCTTATTTGATAAAAGGGAAGATGTACTTATAGAAATAGTGAGGACTTTGATTGGTTTCAGGACTGACAGTGGGTCAAAGTAACGGGAATGTTCGATTTTTGCTGATATTCCACAGTAAATAAAACGCGTCTCCAATACACATCCAACTGGTCGGTCTAATATGCATTCACGAATCCACTGATATTATTTATACAATTATTACAATAATGCATAACACTAATTTTTTTTGGGGGGGCAAATAAAAATTCTTTGTGTGAATAAAACTTGTAATTGGAATTCATATGTAAAGCCTGGAAGTGTAACTAATGAACAGGAAATGTTATTTTAGTGCCAGGAATGCCTGCATTATTTATTCTAGACCCTATTTTGAGTCCTGGAAGTGAGAAGTACAATGCCTGCACTTTAACCCTTTGACTGTTTTTGTCGTATATATACGTCTTACGAGCCAGTGTTTCAGACGTATATATACTCAATAATTCTAGCGGCTTCAAATCAAGCGGAAGAAAGCTGGTAGGCCCACATGTGAGAGAATGGGTCTGTGTGGTCAGTGTGCACCACATAAAAAAAATCCTGCAGCACACAGTGCATAAAGAGAAAAAAAAAAATGATTGTTTTTTGGATTAAAACGCTGACTTTGAGGTGTATTTTCGTGTAGTATTTATCGATGTATTTGCGTTTTCATGGTCTTAGGTGATAAAATGGAAAAGATATTACAGAAATAGAGATGATTTTTATTACTTTGACGATGAAAACGACCTTGAAACTGAGCTCAAACTAGCGGAAATGTTCGATTTTTACCAATGTTCAGGAGTAAATAAATCACACCACACGTCCAATACACGTCAACTGGGGAGTCTAATATTCTTTCACTAGTGCACTGATATTATTTATACCATTTTTACAATAATGCAGTAGTCTGCATAACAGTAAATTATATTTTTTTGTATGAATAAAAAATCAAAATAGAAAGCAATAATAATATAAGAGGGGCCTAGAGATGTGACTAATGAACAGAGGATATGTTATTTTAGTGCCAAGAATGTCTACCTTGTTTATTCTGGACCCTATTTTGAAATTGGCATCTTTTTTAGTTTGCGTGAAATTGGCCAAATTGCCAATTTCTGACCACAATATTGGGTAGTCCAGATTGGTAAATGGGAGGTTTCTTGTACTCAGCAGATAGATAAAATGGAGTTCTAAAGAAATAGCTATGAGTTTGGTCAACTGGAACAACGGAATTGGCTGAAAATAGGGCTCAAAGTCGGCAAAATCGCCGATACGCATATGTCGCCGAGACCTCTAACTTCGTGGGAGCGTATTTCCATGAGTTTTCGACCAAATCTCAAACTTTTGGTGTCATTACCATCGGGAAAAGATTCTCTATCATTTCATAAGAAAAATAATTTTTTTTTTTTTTTCAAAAATTTAGTGACAGAATGACAGTTTCAGAAAGGGGCCTGAAACAGTCAAAGGGTTAAAGAAGGGGTTTGGGATATTGGCTGTTTGGAGGGACATCTAACCCTTTGAGGGTTGAGAGCCTCAATCCTGTTGTCCCACTGAGGGTCGAAAAATATTCGAAAAAAAAATTCTTAGCAAAATCTTAAGATTATTTTCCTAAGTGTTTTAGTAAAAAAAAATTTTTATGATCAGTACTTACCAAGATATAGAGGTGTGAAGGTGACAAAAAGTGAACTGCTTATGGCAACATCGCCAACTGTCGGTCCTGCAGCAATCGTTTATTTTTTTTTTAACTTTTTTCTTTTATTTTTTAATTTTTTTTTTTCGAGTAACTTTTATGGCCTATGAGATCAATATAAGGCACACTGTATATAAATTCACTCATTGTATGCTACACAGTAACTGCACAAACATTGTTGTCATTATATTGTTTACAAAATGTGTTTACACAATAGAAAATGTTGTTATTACTATTTTTCCATATTATATATACACATATAGAGTCACTGGACATGGTCCTAGAAGTGCCGCAGCTTGTGGAATTCTTTGAAACACGTCATGCACAATGGTGTTTTACACTGCTCACACATAAAACGAGTGTCTGCGTTTTTGTGGGTGTTTTGTTGTATGTGCACAGACAAAAGACCTCTTCTGAGCAGTTTTTCTCAAAGTAATAGGAGGCAGTTGTATCTGGTAGTGATCACCAATCCTCATGAGAGGGTAGTTGTTCATCAGTTCACAGGCAGTGTTCTGTTGCAGGTGTTGTTACTTGGTAAATGAATAATATTTGTCTGATGACAGACAAAGAAATTTGACCATATCATGGTTTGGTTCTGGTATTCAACTTATGCATGTTATAAGCATTGAGCATGGAAATGTCCAGAAGATGAAAAAAAGTTTTATGTACCACTTATAACTCTTGTGAACACAATCAGCACACCCAATTTGCATGTCACATTTGTCCACTGAGCGCATATTGAGGCTGTAGTCCATCACCACTGCAGGTTTTAGTATAACGAGCTTATTTGGTAGTCTGGTAGCGGGGTGTGAATGATAAACTTCTTCGGAGGCTTCTTACTTTATTGATAAGTAGTGGTGGGTTACCCAGGCTTGTGTGTTTGTGCCCATGGCCCGGGAGGGCCATGCCCATGAGAGAGAGCTGGGAGGCCTTGTGTCTTGATGCCAGGCCGCTGTGTGAGTGAGAGCGAGGCAAGTCTGGGCATACTGAAGTGGCAAGGCCTATAGATGGCAGCACCTGAGTGGCGCGAAATATGAACTAAGCTGGCAGACAGCATGGGCTGTCTGTGCAGACAGTACAGGCTGTCTACATACGCTCGGCCACCTACCGCGAGTCGTCCCGACGCGACAATACTGGTAGTAAAAGAAACTCGGTCTCTCTCTCGTAGGAACAGGGCACAGAACACAAAATAAAAACATATATATACATATGGACATGGAAAAAAAACTTCCTACAGGGAGGGAAGAAAAAAACATGTGGGGTGTGCTAAACATCGTGGTCATAGGCAATGAGCGTCCATAGGCATCACTGCACGCCTTCCTGCTTCTGGACAGATACTGCAACACGGGAGACATCGCTGCGGCTGAGCTGTGACGTAACAGGGTACGGTCTCCTCTGGAACGGTGAAGCAGACATCGTAGGAGTCGCTGCAGGTTTTCACTCAACCTGGGGCACGACATGCTGGTGCCCTCGAGTGAGGCGTCGACAAAACTCGGCAACTGGGCAGGACTTCTGGCAAGCGACTCAGGACACTTCTCGACTGGTACTGTCGCTGGGCTGTCACTGCCGGCGAACGTGGAGCGAGTTGTGGAGCGAGTCGTGGCAGAGACGACTGGGCGAAACATCTGGGAGTCGTAACATCATACACCAGACTGCAGTGAGCGAGCTAGCAGTCAAAGTGACATCATCTTTGTGCAGGCTGCTCACTGAACCTTGTGACACGAGGCTGACACAGCGCCTGCCGACAGGGCTGGCTGCGGCTTGACGAGTATCATCTCTCGACAGTTGGAGTTATAGCAGAGGTTAGCCTAAGCGTCCCCAGACTTGTTTCTCTACATATAACTGCACTCTGACGGTCTGGAGGTGAAGTGAAACAAATCTCGATGGGAATCGTAGCAGGTACGATTCTGCAGAACAACACGAGCGACGAGCATAAAAGCTTTCTGTACAAGGGGGCTCATACGCTCAGGGCTGAGAAATCAGCTGTCAAACACTGGTCAGGCGGGTGACTTAGCACAGTGGTGCAACTCAAGGGTCTGACCACAGACCTCACTGGACACACGGAAAACTTACAAACACACCGCTGTACATACGGTACAACATGGCTTAACTAGCAAATGATGCTTTTCTGCGCATAAAACTGACTAAGACATACTAAAATGTGAGAACACTGACTGAGAGGAATTAACACACGACATATATCTTCTCTCAATCTTCTCGACAATACTGAAATAATTACTAGAACACTCGATGTGACATCATGTGATGTCAGGCGTGATGTCGCAAGGTGACGTCAGCAGCAGTGACGTCAACAGACATCTCGAGGTGACGTCAGGCAAACATCGTGAGGTGACGTCAGCAGACATCGTGACGTCATGAAGTCGGGCAGCATCGTGGGTGACGTCAGCAGACATCTCGAGGTGACGTCAGGCAGACATCGTGAGGTGACGTCAGCAGACATCGTGACGTCATGAAGTCGGGCAGCATCATGGGTGGCGTCGATGTGATGCGGGCAGCAGACCACAGCATGAGGCCTTGGGACATCTGGTAACTCACATGGCTTTGTAGGTCTACGTGACATCGCCCACACCCACGTGACGTCGTAATCCACGTAGCTTCGAGTGGCCTCGGGCACTCGGATACACAGCACTGGCAATGAATTCATACGAAAAACAGCAGAAAACACAGCAGAGGGAGTGGGCAGTGGTGAGTGTATGGTAGTGTGGTGGCGAGGAGCGTGCGTGAGTGTATGGCAGGGCGGGCATCTGGCCATTCCTCCTCCTCCTCCACCCACAAACACGTGGAGAAGCTCACACTGGACGCAGAAATCACCACAAAACTCACCTCTGGCTTGCTGAAACAGCTGTGCTGAGCTGAACAACAACAGCAACATACAAGTGACGCTGAACACGTGACTTGAGAAACAGCGTGGGGTCACTGGGACGCCACTTACAATTCTCGGAGAATTTCGGCAAATTTCGGCCTGGATCCTGCTTGTACCTGTGTCTGGATGCTCAAACGTGCAGACACGACATCAGGATAACTCGTTGAGAGACGGATGCTTCTTGTGTAGGGTGATGAAGTGAAGATGACTTCATACCTCTTCCTCTCTCTCCAGGCAAACACAACTGCTGCAAGCACCGCTGTCACCATTTATAACGGGTTATTTGGTAAGCTGTAGAGCGGTGTTAATGATATAATTCTTCGGAGGCCAGGCCGCTGTGTGAGTGAGAGCGAGGCAAGTCTGGGCATACTGAAGTGGCAAGGCCTATAGATGGCAGCACCTGAGTGGCGCGAAATATGAACTAAGCTGGCAGACAGCATGGGCTGTCTGTGCAGACAGTACAGGCTGTCTACATTAGAATGGGTTCAGTAGTCTCTATTCTGCCTGCCACTGTCTGTCATTTCATTTTGGTGAATTGATGTCAGCAGTGTGACATCTCGTATGTCATGCCACCGAAATGCCATGATGTCATTGGCAGCAGACGCCTGCACCTCACCTCTACCAATGCCTGCGTTGAATATAGGCATAGGCTTATGATTTGCACGTACTCTGCCACACACGTCTGTCATGTTCACTCGCAAGAAATCACTGAGAAAGGGGCTTGTGTACCAGTTATCAGTATATAATATATGCCCCTTACCACATCACCAGAGATACCCAATAACTTCCTGGCATCTTGCAATATATTACACAATTGTGTACACAATTGTATCCAATGCAAGACCACTGTAGCAATCACAAAGTACGAACAACTTGATACCAAAGCGTTTCCTCTTGCTTAGTATATACTGCTTGAACAACATAAGAACATAAGAAAGGAGGATCACTGCAGAAGGCCTGTTGGCCCATACTAGACAGGTCCTTTACAATCCATCCCACTAACAAAACACTTGCCCAACCCATCTCCCAATGCTACCCAAGAAATAAGCTCTGATGTGCAAGTCCCACTCAAATCCAACCCCTCCCACTCATGTAGTTATCCAACCTAAATTTGAAACTACCCAAAGTCCCAGCCTCAATAACCCAACTAGGTAGACTGTTCCACTCATCAACTACTCTATTTCCAAACCAATGCTTTCCTATGTCCTTTCTGAATCTAAACTTATCTAATTTAAATCCATTACTGTGGGTTCTCTCTTGGAGAGATATCCTCAAGACCTTATTAATATCCCCTTTATTAATACCTATCTTCCACTTATACACTTAGATCAGGTCTCCCCTCATTCTTTGTCTAACAAGTGAATGTGACTTAAGAGTCTTCAATCTTTTTTCATAAGGAAGATTTCTAATGCTATGTATTAATTTAGTCATCCTACGCTGAATGTTTTCTAATGAATTTATGTCCATTCTGTAATATGGAGACCAGAATTGAGCTGCATAATCTAGGTGAGGCCTTACTAATGATGTATAAAGCTGCAGTATGACCTCTGGACTTCTGTTGCTTACACTTCTTGATATAAATCCCAGTAATCTATTTGCCTTATTATGTACGCTTAGGCATTGCTGTCTTGGTTTAAGGTTGCTGCTCACCATAACCCCAAAGTCCTTTTCGCAATCTGTAAGGCTAAGTTCTACATCATTTAATTTATAAGTGCTAGGGTTATGGACACTCCCGAGCTTCAGAACCTTGCATTTATCTACATTGAACTGCATCTGCCACTTTTCTAACCAAGAATGGAGTTTGTTTAACCCTTTGAGGGTTTTGGTCGTACTAGTACGTCTTACGCGTAGGGGTTTTTGACGTACTAGTACTCATAAATTCTAGCGGCCTCAAATCTAGTGGGAGAAAGCTGGTAGGCCTTCATATGAAAGAATGGGTCTATGTGGTCAGTGTGCACAGTCTAAAAAAAATCCTGCAGCACACAGTGCATAATGAGAAAAAAAAAACTTTGACCATTTTCTTTTTAATAAATCAGCGACTTTGCAGTGTATTTTCGTATAGTATTTATTGTTGTATTCTAGTTTTCTTGGTCTCATTTTATAGAATGGAAGACATATTACAGAAATTGAGATGATTTTGACTGGTTTTACAATGAAAGGTGCCTTGAAATTGAGCTCAAAGTAGCAGAAATGTTCGATTTTTACCAAACTTCAAAAGTAAACAAATCGTGCCAAGCGTGCAATACACGTCAACTGGTGAGTCTAATATTCTTTTACAAGTGCACCAATAATATTTATACCATTTTTTACACTAATGCAGTAGTCTGCATAACAGTAAATCTTATATTTTTATATTTTTTGTGAGAATAAAAATTCAAAGTGGAAAGCAAAAGAATATAAGAGGGCCCTTGAGACGTGACTAATGACTAGAGGAAATGTCATTTTAGTGCCAGGAATGTCTTTCTTGTTTATTCTGGACCCTATTCGGAAATTGGCATCTTTTGAAATTTGTGTGAAATTGGCAAAATTGCTAAATTCTGACCACTGTACTGGATAGTTGAATTTATAAATGGGTGGTTTCTTGCACCCATTCGATAGAAAAAATGGAGTTCTAGCGAAATATTCATGTTTTTTGTCGACTAGTACAGTGAAATTGGCCGAAAATGGGGCTCAAAGTGGGCAAAATCGCCGATGCGTAAACATCGCCGAGACCGCTAACTTTGCGAGAGCATAATTCCGTAAGTTTTCTATCAAATTTCAAACTTTTGGTGTCTTTATGATCGGGAAAAGATTCTCTATCTTTTCATAAGAGAAAATAATTTTTTTTTTTTTTAAATTTGGCCGACCCTGAGAACGAGTTTCGGAGAGGGCCTGTCGACCCTCAAAGGGTTAAATCCTCCTGAAGTTCCCTAACATCTACATTTGAATCAATTATCCTACCTATCTTTGTGTCATCGGCGAATTTGCTCATATCACTAGTAATTCCCTCGTCAAGATCATTGATATAAATTATAAACAACAACGGGCCCAAGACTGATCCCTGAGGAACGCCACTTGTTACAGATCCCCACTCGGATTTAACCCCATTTATGGACACTCTTTGCTTCCTGTCTGTGAGCCATGACTCGATCCACGAGAGCACCCTTCCCCCAATGCCATGAGCTGCCACTTTCTTTAACAGTCTTTGGTGCGGAACTCTATCAAAAGCCTTATTAAAATCTAAGTAAATAATATCAAATTCTTTATCGTGGTCAGCAGCCTCAAAAGCTTTACTGAAGAAAGTTATCAAATTAGTTAGACAAGACCGGCCTCTTGTGAATCCATGCTGAGTGTCATTAATCAAGCTATGCTTATCGAGATGGCTTCTTATAATCTCAGCTATAATTGACTACTAATTTGCCCACAATTGAGGTCAGGCTTATTGGGCGGTAATTTGACGGTAACGACTTGTCCCCTGTTTTAAAAATAGGAATTACATTAGCCATCTTCCACATATCAGACACTACACCTGTTTGAAGAGATAAATTAAAAATATTAGTTAATGGTTCACAGAGTTCCATTTTGCATTCCTTAAGAACCCTTGAAAAAACCTCATCAGGACCCGGCGACTTATTTTGCTTCAGTCTGTCTATCTGCTTCACAACCATTTCACTAGTGACTGTGATGTTACATAATTTATCTTATTCTAGCCCACTATAAAAATTAATTACTGGAATATTGTTAGTGTCTTCCTGTGTAAAAAACGAGAGAAAATAATTATTTAAAATTGAGCACATTTCATTCTCTTTGTCCGTAAGATGCCCATAGTTATTTTTAAGGGGACCTATCTTATCTCTAACTTTTGTTCTATAGACCTGGAAAAAACTTTTTGGGTTAGTTTTAGAATCCCTAGCAACTTTAATTTCATAGTCCCTTTTAGCTTTTCTTATCCCCTTTTTAATGTCCCTCTTAATGCCAATATACTGATTCATAAGATGACCCTCACCTCTTTTGATACGCCTATAAATTCCTTTATTATGCCCTAGTAGATATTTGAGCCTATTATTCATCCATTTTGGGTCATTTCTATTTGATCTAATTTCTTTATACGGGATGAGCGTTCTTTGTGCAGCATGTATAGTGTTCAGAAAACTGTCAAATTGATAGCTCTCTTGGTTACCCCAGTCAACAGATGATAAGTGTTCTCTAAGCCCATCGTAATCTGCTAAGCGAAAATCTGGGACTGTTACTGAGTTATCCCTACTATCGTACTTCCATTCAATGCTAAATGTAATTGATTTGTGGTCGCTAGCACCGAGTTCCTCTGAAATTTCTAAATTATTAACAAGGGATTCATTGTTTGCCAGAACTAAGTCAAGCAGGTTATTACCCCTTGTAGGTTCTGTCACAAACTGCTTCAAAAAACAATCCTGAACTACTTCTAAGAAGTCGTATGATTCTAAATTCCCAGTCAAGAAATTCCAGTCAATATGACTAAAGTTAAAGTCTCCTAGAATTACTACATTATCGTGTCTTGTGGCCCTAACAGTTTCCTCCCATAGTAGTCTCCCTTGGTCCCTATCTAAGTTTGGGGGACGGTATATCACACCTAAAATCAGTTTTTCGTGCCCTTCTGAAAATTCTATCCAAACAGACTCTGTATGTGTTACTGCAGACTTAATACCCGTTTTTATGCAACAGTTCAAGCGATCTCGGACATACAATGCCACCCCACCCCCCTTCCCGACACTTCTATCTACTTGGAACAATTTAAAACCCTGAATGTGACATTCCGCAGGCATGTCCCAATTTTTCATATTGAACCATGTCTCAGTTAAGGCAAATACATCAATGTTACCTGCACTAGCAACTAGTCTCAACTCGTCCATCTTATTCCTAGCACTACGACTATTTGTGTAATATATATTTAAAGACCCTCCTTTCTCTTTACCCTTCCTGCTCCTTTCTGTTATTCCGCTAAACCTATTACTGTCCTTGTCAATTAGTGCCACTGGCTTTCCAATATCCACCTCATTGTGCCTATTACTAGTTCTCCTAGTACTCATATTACTACCCTGCGACTTCACTGTTTTTCCGCCAAAACCCATACCACTAACTATTCCTAGTTTAAAGACCTAACAGCTCCCTCCACTGCATTGGCCAGTGCTCCCACCCCACACCTGGATAAGTGAACCCCATCCCTGGCATACATGTCATTTCTGCCATAGAAGAGGTCCCAGTTGTCAATGAATGTTACCTCATTTTCCTTACAGTATTTGTCCAGCCAGCAATTGACACCAATTGCTCTGGACAACCATTCATTTCCAACTCCTCTCCTTGGCAAAATACCACATATGACAGGGTTCCCACCCTTCCTCCTAATTATCTCTATTGCTGACCTATACCTGCTAATCAGGTCCTCACTCCTACGTCTGCCAACATCGTTGCCTCCAGCACTGAGACAGATAATAGGATTGCTCCCATTACCTCTCATGATGTCATCCAGACGGCTAACAATATCCTCCATCCCAGCGCCAGGAAAACACACTCTCTGCCTTCTACTCCTATCCTTCAAGCAGAATGCCCTATCCATGTACCTAATCTGGCTATCCCCAACAACAACAATGTTTTTACCTTCCTTGGTGACGTCCGTCGTGATGTTCCCAGTAGTCGACTCACATTCGTTAGGTAGCACCACACTTTCACTTGTGGAATTCGTCAAGACGTTCTCGATGGTTTTTGTTGGGGTTTCTAGGGATGTCTCACTCACGTCAGCCAATGCTTCCTTGGTGCTCATTGTGACATTCCCAGTAGAGCACCCACATTCGTCAGGTAGCACCGAAAATGGGTTGGAAGTTTCCACAGTAGTCTTCTGGGTCCTTGTTGTTTCTGCCTCTCCAACAGTCTTCTTGATCCTCAGTTTGGTTCTATGTTGCCCGGCCACTGACCAAGCTCCCCTCTTAACCTGGGGACTCACAACAGGAGGATTACTTCGAATCCTCTTGTTCTCCTCCGTTAATCGCCGTATCTCCTGCTTAGCAACTCTAAGCTCTTCTGTCAGCTGCTGGTAAAGTTGCTCAAGAGAGGGCATCCTGGTTCAGATTCACAGAGAACACACAAACAGGTCTTCACAGAGCTAAGTACACGTCACCACTCGAGCAGCCACCGACGCACCAATCTTGATGAAGACGAAGGTCCAGTAACCACCACTCTGAGGAAAGTCTCTCTCACCACGGGGTAATTAGAGAGGCGAGATCGTTGGTCGACCTTTGAACAAAATCAAAGCTCATCAATAACAAGCTTCCTGAAGGGATAAAAATACATATTGAATTTATGTTTCAGATACATAAACACATTCCTAATCTAATATAACCTGTCTTTTCTGTCAGGCCTGGTTTTGTCTTGAGAAGTGTAGCATACATAATAGTAGCACAGATTGATTCACTGGTATTATATCACTGAGAGATGGGGTTGCAATCAGGCGGTCTGTCGACCAGTATGATTTGACACTGTGCTTATACACATGTGGCATAAGCATTATTGTGGCAAAGAAAAGGTACATCTCAGCCACAGTTGTCTCCTTCCACTGGTGTAGGTGTGATCTTGGTAAAAACTTTCATTTGTGGTCACAGTGGTGCCTGTGCTAACCTTCCTATGGTGTAGAAATATACCTAGTTGGACGAATCTTATTGTGGCTAGCTGGTCTAGTGGCTAACGCGACGGGCTGGAGTTTTGAGACTCTCTGACCGCGGGTTCAATCCCGGCCGGGGTATGGTTTGTTTGCAATCGTGTCATTACAATTTCGTGAGTCATGTTGACGGCAGTGAAGGGACTTGAGCTAGAGTTCGTCACGGCCATGCTAGCTGGAGGTTCATCTGTAAAAACTTGCATTTGTGGTCACAGTGGTGCCTGTGCTAACCTTCCTATGGTGTAGAAATATACCTAGTTGGACGAATCTTATTGTGGCTAGCTGGTCTAGTGGCTAACGCGACGGGCTGGAGTTTTGAGACTCTCTGACCGCGGGTTCAATCCTGGCCGGGGTATGGTTTGTTTGCAATCGTGTCATTACGATTTCGTGAGTCACAAAAGAATTGTGTTTGCCATGGTGTAATCGAAGTATGTGTTGCTTTCCCCTGACAATAATTTCCATCAGGGGTTCATCAAAGAATAACTCGAAACATTCCAGTTCAGTGGCATTGTTCCCAGGTGTACAAGATGGCCATATTCCACTCTGACTTTTTTCAAAGTGATGGGGAGTGGGAACAAAATTGGCACCCTCCTGCCAATCCCAGGTGTGGTTTGCTGGGGGGTACTGGACATTGACAGGTGGTTGTGATTGTGGAGGTTGTTGTGGAGCTTGGTGTGGTGGGTGGGTGGGTGAGGGTGGGCTTTGTTGTAGCTCAGCTGACTCAGCATGAGCTGCTGCTGGTGCTTCATGGCACATGGCACCACTACCATCTGATGACACATGTACATTTTTCATCTCCATTGTAACAATATCATCTTCATTTTCACTATCTGTTCCTGTTGTGCAGCCATGGGATGTACTCCGAGATGTACTCCTTTACCTTGGAATAGCATATGGCACACTACCAGAGCGCAGGTAGCGCTGTAAATACTGATGCTTCACTGGGGAATATTCCACTTCATTCTTGCTACTGGAAATGTTTTCAAGAGCTTGGATATCATATTCACTATCACTATCATCACCACTGCTCACATCTGAGTCCTGGACACGGGAAAACACAAGTTTCCTCTTTTGTTCTGGTACAACTGAACGTGAACAAGACGCCTCAGCACCAGAGGTGGAAGGTTGAGGGTCATCTGGTTTTTTCTGCACTATTACTGGTATTATGTTCATTATTTTCGGTCACAAACTCGCCAAAACCATGAAATTCTTCTTCACTGACACTTCCATCAGTGTTTGAACTATCATTTGGGAACAAAAGAGTCCCAGTTCACCGTGGAGTGAGGAGTTTCTTACCACAAGGCATGGGGAACAAGGCGTACTAAAATGATGTTCTCACAATGCAGTGCTGGTGCCTTGATTTTTTTCTACTGTGCACACTGACCATGCAGACCCATTCTCTCACATGTAGGCCTACCACCTTTCTCCTGCTCGATTTGAAGGCACTAGAATTTATGCGTATAAGTACGTGACCGACCCTGGCGGTTAAGACATACATGTACGTGACCGACCCTCAAAGGATTAAACTGTTATATCTGAGCACCTCTGCAAAGACAGAATGTGTGTGAATGTTCGTGAAAGTATTGAACAATGATGAAATTTTTTTTCTTTTTAGGTTTTTCTTTGTTTTTGGGAAATGGCCGACATATTAAAAAAAAAAAATGAAATGTGTATGTGTGAATTGGCCAAATTATCAATTTCTGCACATAGGAGAGAAGAGCTTACGACGTGTTTCGGTCCAATTTTGTAAATGGTCCAAGTTGGATCAGAATTCATCGTAAGCTCCTCTCTCCCATGTGCAGGTTATTTGTGTATTGTTCCAGTCATAGTATTGTGCCTTGTTGTTCTTTACCCATTTCTTATCACTTTATTGGGTGGTTGAAATAGTTGATTGGGCAGTTTCTAGTGCCCAGTTGATAAAATAGAAGATATACTAGCAAAATAGCTAAGAATTTGATCTACTGGAACAGTGTAATAGGCCTTAAATAGGACTCAAACGTGGGCAAAATCCCTGATGTGTAAATGTTGTTGACATGGCAGAATCCACAAAAGCGTCATTTTGTCAGTTTTCCACCAAATTTCATGCTTTTTTGTTTTATTACCTCCAGAAAAAGATTCTCTACCATTTCATAAGAAAAAATAGCATTTTTTTTTTTTTTTTTTTTAATTCCTGGACACTGTAGACTACGTTTCAGATCGGAGGTCTGGACAGTAAAAGAGTTAAAGGGATGAATACACTGTAATGTGGCATGTAGAGAGGTAAGAACATAAGAAAGGAGGAACACTGCAATAGGCCTATTGGCCCATACTAGGCAGGTCCTTCAAAATCCATCCCACTAACAAAATATTTGCCCAACCCAATTTTCAATGCTACCCAAGAAATAAGCCTTGATAATTCTATTTACTCATGGGCAACATAACATAAGAAAGGAGGAACACTGCAGCAGGCCTGTTGGCCCATACTAGGCAGGTCTTTCACAATCCATCCCACTAACAAAATATTTGCCCAACCCAATTTTCAATGCTACCCAAGAAATAAGCCTTGATAATTCTAATTACCATGTGCAAGTCCCACTCAAATCCAACCCCTCTCACTCGTGTATTTATCCAACCTAAATTTGAAACTAACCAAGGTTTTAGCCTCGATAACCCTACTAGGCAGACTGTTCCACTCGTCAACTACCCTATTTCCTAACCAATACTTTCCTGTATGAGGAAATGGTATGGTGATACCGACAAGATGTGGAAAAAGACACTTATGTACAGTTCAGGACATTTATTAAAGGAAACGTTTCGCCACGAGTGGCTTCTTCAGTCCTAATACAGAGAAAACTAAGAAAACACACATATATATAGTGGCGGGAGTCAGGCGAGGTGATGCGTGGGTAGAGGTGGTAGTAGTAGTAGTAGTAGTAATGGAACTAAGGAGGTGAGGCTAGAGAGGGACCTGCTGGCATCAAGTAACACCAGTTCCCAGGATGGGTAATATCCTCTTGCTTAGTAATTTTGAAATACTGTAACTACCGGATTTTTGCTTTATAGTGTTACTGACAGAAATTAGTGCAGCTTCAATGCATTTTCTCCGTCTTAAGTCGTCTTCTTTAATAACTAGTTTAGCTTCATTGAATTTCATGAGGTGTCCAACATCGTCTCTATGTTGAACACATGCGTTTTTGCGGTCATCATTTCTGCAAGCATTTTTGTGTTCTGCTATCCTAATGTCCAGAGTTCTGGCTGTTTCCCCTACATATACTTTGTCACACCCCCCACATGGTATAGTGTAGATTCCTACACTTGTGCCAGAATCATGCTTGGGTTTTTGTATCAGGTTCCTAATAGTAGTTGAAGAGCTGGTAGATATTTTAGCCAGTTTTCTGTCAAACATTTTTGAAACATTAGTGGCAACGTTGCTGACCGGTAAAACGATGTAACTTGGAGGCTTTTCTTCAATTTGATAGGTGTTGGTCTTGTTGAGGATACGTGTTGCACGTTTCCTGCAGTCACGTATGAAGTGTATGGGAAAGTGTAGTGAACTAAAAGAGTTGGTGATGTATGTACATTCTTCTTCGAGGAACTGCGGACTGGAAATTCTGTAGGCTCTCAGAAAGAAGCCAATAACTACCCCTCTTTTAGTTCTTGTGTCATGGTGAGAGAAGAAATGTAGAAGATCATTCTTGTAGGTAGGCTTCCGGTAGACTTTAAAAGAAAGTTTGTTTTCCCCTGTGCGTAAGAGAACGTCGAGAAAAGGTAACTGGTTGTCCTTCTCCTCCTCTAGAGTAAATTTAATAGTAGGTTCCAGAGTGTTGATGGTGTTGAGGATGACCTGTACATCAAGATTTTTGGGTACAATGACCAAAATGTCATCTACGTAGCGCATCCAAGTAACTGAACGAGGGATGTTACTGAGGATCCTTCTTGATTCCAGGTCCTCCATATATAAATTGGCAAGAACTGCACTAAGTTGTTTGTACTTCTTGTCCTCGAACCTAAAACAGTTATAACGAACACAAAGTTCGACAAGGCTCACAAAATCTTGGCGGGGTACAGGTAACTCAATAAATAACAAAAAGGCACAATACCGTGACTGGAACGATACACAAATAACCCGCACATAAAAGACAGAAGCTTACGACGACGTTTCGGTCCGACTTGGACCATTGACAAAGTCACACTAACAGAGGAGGAGCAGAACGGCTATATATAGGCAGGAAGAGGTGGAGGTAGTAGTAGTGGTAGAAGTAGTAGTAGTAGTAGTACAAGAATTGTATATAATACCGACAGGATGAAATGACACATGCACAACACCCGGGCATCCCCACCGTAGACGTTTCGCCACCCGTGACTTAACCTGAATCCTCATTTTTTCTTCTTCTTCTTTTTCTTCTTCCTCTTCCCCTTTCCTCTCTCCTTTTCTCCTCTGGGTTGTCTTTCTCTCTCCTGTCTCGTGTTTCTGTTCCTTCTTTATTTTATTTCACCACTTCCCCTTTCACGCACCTCGGTGCGCTTGCTCTCCCTCTGTGGGTTTCTAGCTCTCTTGCAGTGCTCCCCTTCCTTTGTATTTGACTGGCTCGTCTTCCTTATTTCCCACTTCTACCACTACCACTACTACTACCTCTTCTTCTTCCACTACATCTACTGATGAAATTAGACACATGTGCGGCGTCTGGTTGTCTTTGTTGTGGACGTTTCGCCATCCAGTGGCTGGCTGGATGGCGAAACGTCTACGGTGGGGATGCCCGGGTGTTGTGCATGTGTCATTTCATCCTGTCGGTATTATATACAATTCTTGTACTACTACTACTACTACTTCTACCACTACTACTACCTCCACCTCTTCCTGCCTATATATAGCCGTTCTGCTCCTCCTCTGTTAGTGTGACTTTGTCAATGGTCCAAGTCGGACCGAAACGTCGTCGTAAGCTTCTGTCTTTTATGTGCGGGTTATTTGTGTACAGGTAACTCTGTATCATCTTTAATCACCCTGCGAAGAAGATCAATGGCTTGATCAACTGGGACATTGGTGAATAAGGCAGTCACGTCAAAACTTGCAAGCTTCTTATCACTCATGTCGAGATCCCTGATACGGTTAAGGAGGTCACCCGAATGCTTTAGATGAGCCTGACTGATTGTACCCAGGAGCTTTGACAAATATTTCGCCAAAACTCCTGCTAGACTGTGAGGGGCGCTGCCGATTCCAGATGTAATGGGTCTCATAGGCACATTTGGTTTGTGGGTCTTTGGTAAACCATAAAATCTAGCTGACTCCCGCCACTATATATATGTGTGTTTTCTTAGTTTTCTCTGTATTAGGACTGAAGAAGCCACTCATGGCGAAACGTTTCCTTTAATAAATGTCCTGAACTGTACATAAGTGTCTTTTTCCACTTTCCTGTATCCTTTCTAAATCTAAACTTGTCTAATTTGAATCCATTACTGCGGGTTCTCTCTTGGAGGGATATCCTCAAGACCTTATTTATATCCCCTTTATTGATACCCATCTTCCACGTATACACTTCAATCATGTCTCCCCTCATTCTTTGTCTAACCCTAGCACTTATAAGTTAAATAATGTAGAACTTAGCCATACAGATTGTGAAAAGGACTTGGGGGTTATGGTAAGCAGCAACCTTAAACCAAGACAGCAATGCCTAAGCGTACGTAATAAGGCAAATAGATTACTGGGATTTATATAAAGAAGTGTAAGCAACAGAAGTCCAGAGGTCATACTGCAGCTTTATACATCATTAGTAAGGCCTCACCTAGATTATGTAGCTCAATTCTGGTCTCCATATTACAGAATGGACATAAATTCGTTAGAAAACATTCAGCGTAGGATGACTAAATTAATACATAGCATTAGAAATCTTCCTTATGAAGAAAGATTGAAGACTCTTAAATTACATTCACTTGTTAGACGAAGAATGAGGGGAGACCTGATCGAAGTGTATAAGTGGAAGATAGGTATTAATAAAGGGGATATTAATAAGATCTTGAGGATATCTCTCCAAGAGAGAGCCTGCAGTAATGGATTTAAATTAGATAAGTTTAGATTTAGAAAGGACATAGGGAAGTATTGGTTTGGAAATAGGGTAGTTGATGAGTGGAACAGTCTACCTAGTTGGTAGATGAATGGTTCACAGAACCGACATGTTGATAAATTAGACACATGTGCAACTCTTGGGTATCTTTATTGAGGAAACGTTTTGCCACACAGTGGCTTCATCAATCAGTCCATACACAGGAGAAGCTAGAAGAACAGGAGGAGAATGAGGTAATCAGTCCCTCAGCCTTGAGTCGATGTGGTCAGTCCATCAATCTTGAATAGAATACGGAGAAGCAGCTTATAAACCTAGTTGGGTTATTGAGGCTAGGACTTTGGGTAGTTTCAAATTTAGGTTGGATAAATACATGAGTGAGAGGGGTTGGATTTGAGTGGGACTTGCACATCAGAGCTTATTTCTTGGGTAGCATTGAAAATTGGGTTGGGCAAATGTTTTGTTAGTGGGATGAATTGTAAAGGACCTGCCTAGTATGGGCCAACAGGCCTGCTGCAGTGTTCCTCCTTTCTTATGTTCTTATGTCTAACAAGTGAATGTAATTTATGGGTCTTCAATCTCTCTTCATAAGGAAGATTTCTAATGTTATGTATTAATTTAGTCATTCTGCACTGAATGTTTTCTAATGAGTTTATGCTCATTCTGTAATATGAAGACCAGAACTGAGCTGCGTAATCTAGGTGAGGCCTTACTAATGATGTATAAAGTTGTAATATAACCTCTGAACTTTTGTTGCTTACACTTCTTGATATATATCCCAGTAATGTTTGCCTTATTACGTACACTTAGGCATTGCTATCTTGGTTTAAGGTTACTGCTTATCATAACCCCCAAGTCCTTTTCACAATCTGTATGGCTAACTTCTACATTATTTAACTTACAAGTGCTAGGGTTATGGACACTCCCGAGCTTCAGAACCTTACATTTATCTACATTGAACTGCATCTGCCACTTTTCTGACCAGGTATTGAGTTTGTCTAAATCCTCGTGAAGTTCCCCGATATCTACGTTTGAATGAATTATCCTACCTATCTTTGTGTCATCGGCGAATTTGCTCATATCACTTGTAATTCCTTCATCTAGATCATTGATATATATTGCGAATTTGCTCGTATCACTTGTAATTCCTTCATCTAGATCATTGATATATATTATGAGCAACAACGGGCCCAAGATCCCTGTGGAATGCCACTTGTTACAGATCTCCACTCGGATGTAACCTCATTTATGCACACTCTCTGCTTCCTGTCTGTGAGCCATGACTCGATCCATGAGAGCACTTTTTCCCCAATGCCATGAGCTGCCACTTTCTTTAACAGTCTTTGGTGCGGTACTCTATCAAAAGCCTTACTGAAATCTAAATAAACAATATCAAATTCTTTATTGTGATCAACAGCCTCAAGAGCTTTACTGAAGAAAGTTAATAAATTAGTTAGACAAGAACGGCCTCTCATGAAACCACGCTGAGTATCATTAACCCTTAAACAGTGCAAACTTATATACACCTACCATCCGACTTACGACCTGCTCGACTTATGACCACTCGACTTAGGACCGTGTTTTTTATGCCAAATTTCTGGGAAATAAACAACTATTTGTGTTGTACAGTGTTTATCCTAAACCTTACAGTATAAAATACAATACTAACAACATAAAAAGTAAAGTAAAACATGAAATACCAAAATAAAACAATAAAATAGTCTTTACAAAAATGTTTTGTTGATATTCAGTAGTAAAGTTTGACTTACGACCAGTTTCGCGGAACCGAACTTGGTCATAAGTCGGTTGGTAGGTGTATACGTTCACGTGCGTAGTTCCCCGAATATTTTTATAGGAAAAAAGAGCATTTGGTACCCAGGCGTCCCCAATTTTTTTCATATGGCGCACACTGAGTGCGCACACCCATTCTCTCATGTCTAGGTGACTCTGGCCTATAGTGCCAATGTTGAATGAATGACAAAGGAAACGTGTATATACGTTTGCGGTGCTACACGAGAGAACGTATATATATACGTTTGGACCGTTTAAGGGTTAATCAGATTATGCTTATCCAGATGGCTTCTTATAATCTCAGCTATAATTGACCCTAGCAATTTGCCTACAATTGAGGTCAGGCTTATTGGGCAGTAATTTGACAGTAATGACTTGTCTCCTGCTTTAAAAATAGGAATTACATTAGCCATCTTCCACATGTCAGACACTACACCTGTTTGAAGAGATAAATTAAAAATATTAGTCAGTGGTTCACAGAGTTCCATTTTTCATTCCTTAAGAACCCTTGAAAAGAGCTCATCAGGACCCGGTGGTTTATTTTGTTTCGGTCAGTTAAGATTAAGATAAGATTTCGTTCGGATTTTTAACCCCAGGGGGTTAGCCACCCAGGATAACCCAAGAAAGTCAGTGCGTCATCGAGGACTGTCTAACTTATTTCCATTGGGGTCCTTAACCCTTTCAGAGTCCGTCCCGTAGATCTACGGCTTTACGTTCAGGGTCCAAACCGTAGATCTACGCCATGAGCTCAGCTCACTCTGATAAACTGTGAGTGGTACATTTGGGCCTAGATATGAGAGAATACATCTATGTGGTATGTGTGCACCACATAAAACAGATCCTGCAGCACACTGTGCATAATGAGAGAAAAAAATGAAATCATGATTTTTCGATTAAAACAGCAACTTTGCAGTGTTTTTTCGTATGTTTTTTATAGTTGTATTTGCGATTTCTTGGTCTCATTTGATAGAATGGAAGACATATTACAGAAATAGAGATGATTTTGATTGGTTTTAGCATTGGAAATGGCTTGAAACTGAGCTCAAAGTAGCGGAAATGTTAAATTTTTGCCGATATTCAAGAGTAAACAAACAACCTCACACGTCTAATACACATCAGCTGGTGGGTCTAATATACATTCACAAATATGGTGATGATATTTATACAATTATTACAGTATTGCATAACAGTAAATCTTCTATTTTTTGGTGTGAATAAAAATTCATTATGTGAATAAAAAATCAAAATGGAATTTATTTGTAAAGCCTCAAAACATAACTAATGAACAGAGGAAATGTTAGTTTAGTGCCAGGAATGCCTACATTGTTCATTCTGGACCCTATTTTGAAATTGGAATATTTTGAACTTTGTGTTAAATTGGCCAAATTAACAATTTCCGATCACTTTATTTTGTAGTTGAAACAGTTGACTTGGCGATTTCTTGTGCTCAATCGATAGAATAGAAGTAATACTAGTGAAATAGCTAAGAATTTGGTTGATTGGAATAATGTAATTGGCCTAAAATGGGAGTCAAAGTCGGCAAAATCGCCGATTCGTAAATATCGCTGACACATCAAAATTCGCGAGAGCATAATTTCGTCAATTTTCCACCAATTTTCGTACTTTTTGTTTTATTACCTTCACAAAAAGATTCTCTACGATTTCATAAGAAAAAATAACAAATTTTTTTTTTGAAATATCTTGGACACTGGTGCGTGACTCCAGATTTGGGCCTTGGACCCTGAAAGGGTTAATCTTGTCCCCCAGGATGCGACCCACACCAGTCGACTAACACCCAGGTACCTATTTGCTGCTAGGTGAACAGGACAACAGGTGTAAGGAAACGTGTCGAAATGTTTCTACCCGCCGGGAATCGAACCCGGGCCCTCCGTGTGTGAAGCGGGAGCTTTAGCCACCATTTCACTAGTGACTGTGATGTTACATAATTTATCTTTGTCAGGCCCACTATAAAAATGAATTACTGGGATATTGGTAGTGTCTTCCTCTGTAAAAACCGAGAGAAAATAATTACAGTGGACCCTCGACCAACAGCATCACTCCGTTCCAGAGTGCTCGCCATTAGTTGAATTAATTTTCGCCATAAGAAATAATGGAAATCTAATTAATCCGTTCCTGACAGCCTAAAGTATTAAAAATATATTTTTTTCTACATGAAATATACATTTCTCTACACAGAAAACAATTAGACATGCACAATACATACATAAATAAATACTAAAATGACACTTACCTTTATTGAAGAGTATTGTTGATTGATGAGACACTGTTTTTCTTGAACACTCTGGGATTTTCAGTGATAAATGAGTAAAGGCTTCAGTTTGCAATCCCCACTAGCATTACAACAGAACAAGAAAGTTAGCCTGTCTTTCATAGGCTTGTGTCCTGGGAGTGACTTTTCCTTCTGAGTAATGTAGGTCCTGTTTGGCATTTTCTTCCGGAACAGGCCTGTTTTGTCAAAACTGAACACTTGTTGGGGTTGGAATTTTTCAGCTTCACCATGCCTTATCACACTGTGTATGCCACTACGATTCTTAAATCTCTCAAACCAACCTTTGCTGGCCTTAAATTCACCAATATGAGCACTAGTTCCAGGCATTTTTTCCTGTTCACCTGGGTGTTAGTCGACTGGTGTGGGTCGCATCCTGGGGGACAAGATTAAGGATCCCGAAGGAAATACGTTGACAATCCTTGATGACGCACTGACTTTCTTGGGTTATCCTGGGTGGCTAACCCTCTAGGGTTAATTGTTTCTCGGTATTCTCGATAAGCGACACCAACAATAGTTGGTGCAGACCTGAAATCTACTTGGACAGCTTCTACTAGTGAGAATGGCTGAATTTGAGAGGGACCTGACCTCCCAACGACTTCATTCTTACCTCTACTAGTGGCCTACATCTCACCTCCTGGCAGTATATAAGGCTCCATCCTGTCACTTCAACTCCATATTGTTTCAGACTATGGAACAATACTCCTCTCCAGACTGAGGGACTGACCACCTCAAAACTTCAAGGGTGATGGACTCTTCAAGTATCTTCTGCTTCTATCAACTTTTCTGTACTCGACTGAAGAAGCCTGCCGTGTAGGCAAAACGTTTTGAAATAAAGATACCTAACTGCTGCATATGTGTCTTACCTAACAATAGTCTCTCCACATCTTCGAGTAGTACAGCTGACCGTGGCTCAGCAGCAGCTGACGGTGGTGCAGCAACAGCTTACGGTAGTACATCAGCAGCAGCAGCTGATGGTGTTGCAGCAGCAGCTGATGGCGGTGCAGCAACAGCTTAAGGTAGTACAGCAGCAGCAGCTGATGGTGTTGCAGCAACAGCTGATGGTAGTGCAGCAGCAGCTGACAGTGTTGCAGCAGCAGCTGATGGTGGTGCAGCAACAGCTTACAGTAGTACAGCAGCAGCAGCAGCTGATGTTGTTGCAGCAACAGATGACGGTAGTGCAGCAGCTGCTTACTGTGTTGCAGCACCAGCAGCTGATGGTGGTGCAGCAACAGCTTATGGTAGTACAGCAGCAGCAGCTGATGGTGTTGCAGCAACAGCTGACAGTAGTGCAGCAGCAGCTGACCGTGGTACAATAGTATTTCGAGAGTATTTCTCACTCTTTTTAGCACTAGAAGCTTTCTTGGGGCCCATGGTGGCTTATTTAGCAGTTACAAGCACTAAAAATACTGGAATATTACAAAATATAGCACAGGTACACTTGGAATCGACTGCAACGGCCTGTAAACATTGGCACACTGAGTAATGTACGTCCTGCTTGGCATTTTCTTCCAAAACAGGCCTGTTTCGTCACAATTAAACACTTGTTCAGGTTTCATTCCTTTACTGTCCATGTACTCCTTGAAGTCTTGCACATATTTTTCAGCCGCTTTGTGGTCCGAACTGGCAGCCTCACCATGCCTTATCACACTATGAATGCCACTACGCTTCTTAAATCTCTCAAACCAACCTTTGCTGGCCTTAAATTCACTCGCATCACTAGTTGCTGGCATTTTTTTAATTAAATCGTCATGCAACTTCCTAGCCTTTTCACATATGATCGCTTGAGAGATGCTATCTCCTGCTATCTGTTTCTCGTTTATCCACACCAATAAGAGTCTCTCAACATCTTCTACCGCTTGCGATCTCAGTTTTGAAAACGTAGTTGCACCTTTGGCAAGAACAGCTTCCTTGATTGCCGTTTTCTTGCCCACAATAGTAGCAATAGTTGATTGGGGTTTATTATACAACCTGACCAGCTCAGAGACACGCACTCCACTTTCATACTTAGCAATGATCTCTTTCTTCATCTCCATAGTAATTCTCACCCTTTTTGCTGTAGGGTTGGCACTAGAAGCTTTCTTGGGGCCCATGGTGACTTACTTTGCAGGTGCAATCACTACAAAGGCTGTGATAATATGAAATGTTCCAGTTGTATGTTTGGAAGCGACCGCGGTGGCTGGCTTGTAAACACTAGCACCCACGGGACAAGTGAGGCGCGCTCAGGCCAAAGTGGACGCGTCTCGTACAGAACGAATAGCGCTGGTCGGGTTTTTCAGCGCTAGTTGAGGCAAAATTTTTGCGTTAAAATTTATCACTAGTCACATTTATCATTAATCGATGCAATCGCTGGTTGAGGGTCCACTGTGCTTGATGCCGCCATTGGGCGGGGGTCCGCTGTACATGTATTTAAAATCGAGCACATTTTGTTCTCTGTCAGTATGATGCCCATAGTCATTTTTAACCCTTTGACTGTTTCGGTCGTATACAGGTCTCCCTCAACATTCACGTTTTCAACTTTCGCGGGCATAACACATTCGCCAATTCCCAACCACCAAATTAACAGCTTCCAAATTCCCAGCTGCCAAATCATATTTAAGTTTCCTGCCACCTGTGAGTCCCTACTACCCTCCCTCTGACCCCCCACAACTGGCAGCCAGCCCTCCCACCAGTGTGGTGAGTGTTTTGTTTGTTCACTATTTGCTATTAAACTACAGTATAAATAATGTAAACCCATTCATGACTGTATATTGGAATGGCTATTCAGACATGTATTGGACGGTGACATCATGTGTTTTCTCTTGAACACAGAAAAGAATCAAACATTAATGCTACTGCTAATAATAACAATAGTAATAATAATAATAATTATAATAATAATAAATGCGATAGAATTGAGGAAGGAAATTGTACAAAAATATGAGGGAGTGGTTAACACATCGTCAGTGTGGCTTTGTTTATGCTGGAGTGAGCATTAGTCTCCGCGCTCTTCCAAACATTTCACAATAATTCATTGTGTTTGGTGCTTGTAGATTGAGTGCGACTGGAGTGGTAGAAGCAGTGGTTGAGGAAGCGGTTGAGGCAGTGGGTGAGGCAGTGGTTGAGGCTGCCTCACCCACTGCCTCAACTGCTGCCTCAACTGCTGCCTCACCCACTGCCTCAACCACTGCCTCACCCACTGCCTCACCCACTGCCTCACCCACTGCCTCACCCACTGCCTCAACCACTGCCTCAACCACTGCCTCAACCACTGCCTCAACCACTGCCTCACCCACTGCCTCACCCACTGCCTCAACCGCTGCCTCACCCACTGCCTCAAACGCTGCCTCACCCACTGCCTCACCCACTGCCTCACCCACTCCCTCACCCACTCCCTCACCCACTGCCTCACCCACTGCCTCACCCACTGCCTCATCCACTGCCTCACCCACTGCCTCAACTGCTTCCTCAACCACTGCCTCTATTACTCCAGTCGCACTCAATCTACAAGCACCAAACACAATGAATTATTGTGAAATGTTTGGAAGAGCACGGAGACGGATGCTCACTCCAGCATAAACAAAGCCACACTGACGATGTGTTAACCACTCCCTTGTATTTCTGTACAATTTCCTTCTTCAATTCTATCGTATTTATTACTATTATTATTATTATTATTATTGTTATTATTATTATTATTATTATTATTATTATTATTATTATTATTATTATTATTATTACAGTGGACCCCCGCATAGCGAACTTAATCCGTGCAAGAGGGCTGGTCGTTATGCGAAATGTTCGCTATGCGAATTAATTTTCCCCATAAGAAATAATGGAAATAAAATTAATCCGTGCAAGACACCCAAAAGTATGAAAAAAAAAATTTTTTACCACAAAAAAATGTTAATTTTAGTACACACAAACTGAAAAAGGCATGCACAATTACATGACACTTACTTTTATTGAAGATCTGGTGATGATTGATGGGATGGGAGGAGGGGAGAGCATTATCTTCTTACTGTTTAGAAGGGGAATCCCCTTCCATTAGGACTTGAGGTAGCAAGTCCTTTTCTGGGGTTACTTCCCTTCTTCTTTTAATGCCACTAGGACCAGCTTGAGAGTCACTGGACCTCTGTCGCACAACAAATCTGTCCATAGAGCTCTGTACCTCCCGTTCCTTCAAGACTTTCCTAAAATGGGCCATAACATTGTCATTGAAATAGTCACCAGCACGGCTTGCAACAGCTGTGTCAGGGTGATTTTCATCCATAAAGGTTTGCAGTTCAACCCACTGTGCACACATTTCCTTAATTTTTGAAGTAGGCACAATGGATTCCACAACTGGCATAGGCTTCTCAGGGTTAGCCCCAAACCCTTCAAAATCTTTCTTAATTTCCATACTAATTCTCACCCTTTTTACCACAGGGTTGGCACTAGAAGCTTTCTTGGGGCCCATGGTCACTTATTTTCCAGAAACAGCACCGAAAACACTGTAATAATACGAAATATTCCGAGTGTATGCTTGAATGTTACCGCGGAGGCTAGCTGGTAAACAATGGGACGGGCGGCACATGTGAGGCTGGCTGAGGGCCCACATTGGACGCGTCTCGGACGAAGTTCGCTGAGCGGGTTTTTGTCTACTATGCGGGGCAAAATTTCAGCGAACAAAGCGTTCGCTATGCGGATTGTTCGCTATGCAAGGCGTTCGCTATGCGGGGGTCCACTGTATTATTATTATTATTATTATTATTATTATTATTATTACTATTGTTATTATTAGCAGTAGCAGAAATGTTTGATTCTTTGCTGTGTTCAAGAGAAAACACATGATGTCACCGTCCAATACATGTCTGAATAGCCATTCCAATATACAGTCATGAATGGGTTTACATTATTTATACTGTGGTTTAATAGCAAATAATGAACAAACAAAACACTCACCACACTGGTGGGAGGGCTGGCTGCCAGTTGCTGGGGTTGGAGGGAGGGTAGTAGGGACTCGCTGTGGTTGAGGAAGTGATGGAGGCAGTGGTGGAGGCAGTGGTATTTAGCCCTTAAACGGTCCAAACAGATTGACATTCAAATTTGTAGTGCTCCAAAAGTAGATCTACTTTTTTTTACATATTTTCAAATATAACAAAAAAAATGTAGATAAAATTTTTTTTACACGTTTTCAAATGTAAAACAAAAAAGAAGATTACATTTTTTTACATACTTTCAGATGTTGAAAAAACATATATATACGTTTGGACTGTTTAAGGGTTAATAACATACATGTTATTAAACCATAACATGTATGTATTTAGTACAGTTTACAACGTTTTCATGTATTTTATGATTGTTCATGGTTCAACAAGTTAAGGAAGCAGTATTGTATTATATTTCATTACATTATTTTGGAGCACCAAATAATTGCGATCAAACATTCGTGAGGCTCTTGATCCCCTAACCCTCGCGAATGTTGAGGGAGACCTGTATATACGTCTTTTGCACCACTGTTTCTGACGTATTTATACGAGTAAATTCTAGCGGCTTCAAATCAAGCAGGAGAAAGCTGGTAGGCCCACATGTGAGAGAATGGGTCTGTGTGGTCAGTGTGCACCACATGAAAAAAATTCTGCAGCACGCAGTGCGTAATGAGAAAAAAAACTGACCGTTTTTTTTTATTAAAACGCCAACTTTGAGGTGTATTTTCGTATAGTATTTATCGCTGTATTCTCGTTTTCATGGTCTCAGGTGATTAAATGGAAAACGTATTACAGAAATAGAGATGATTTTGATTACTTTCACAATGAAAACGACCTTGAAATTGAGCTCAAAGTAGTGGAAATGTTCTATTTTTACCAATGTTCAGGAGTAAGCAGATCACACCACACGTCCAATACACTTCAACTGGGGAGTCTAATATTCTTTCACTAGTGCACTGATATTATTTATACCATTTTTACAATAATGCAGTAGTCTGCATGTCAGTAAATTTTGTATTTTTTTGTATGAATAAAAAATCAAAATAGCAATAGTAATATAAAAGGGGCCTAGAGACGTGACTAATGAACAGAGGATATGTTATTTTAATGCCAAGAATGTCTACATTGTTTATTCTGGACCCTATTTTGAAATTGGCATCTTTTTTAATTTGCTTGAAATTGGCCAAATTGCCAATTTCTGACCACTTTATTGGGTAGTTCAAATCAGTAAATGGGTGGTTACTTGTACTTGACTGATAGAAAAAATGGAGTTCTAAAGAAATGGCTATGAGTTTGGTCAACTGGAACAATGGAATTGGCCAAAAACAGGGCTCAATGTCGGCAAAATTGCCGATGCATATATGTCGCCGAGACCGCTAACTTTGCGGGAGCGTAATTCCGTGAGTTTTTGACCAAATTTCGTACTTCAGAATTAGGTCATCCAAGTTTGGAGGATGAGCAGGTGCATTGTCCATTACTAGGAGGCACTTGAGATCAAATTTCTTTTCCAGGAGGTAATTCTTCAGACTAGGGCCAAACACTTCATTGAACCACTCGACGAAAATTTCCCTCATGACCCATGTCTTATTATTAGATCTCCAAAACACTCACAATTTACTCTTCATAACATTGTGTTTCCTGAACACTCTGGGATTTTCAGAATGGTACACTAGTAATGGCTACACTTTGAAATCCTCACTAGCATTAGCACAGAACATGAGCATCAGCCTGTCTTTCATAAGCTTGTGTCCTGGCAGTCCCTTATCCTCCTGAGTAATATAGGTCCTCTTTGGCATTTTCTTCCAAAAGAGGTCTGTTTCGTCACAATTGAACACTTGTTCAGGTTTCAATCCTTCAGCCTCTATGTACTCCTTGAATTCACTTATTAATTTTGTAGCTGCAATTTTGTCCGAACTGGCAGCCTCACCATGCTTTATCACTGTGTATGCCACTACAGTTCTTAAATCTCTCAAACCAACCTTTGCTGGCCTTAAATTCACAAATATCAGTACTCGTTGCAGGCAATTTCTTTACCAGATCGTCATGCAACTGCCTAGCCTTTTCACAAACAATTGACGTCATAAGACTATCTCCTGCTAATTGTTTCTCGTTTATCCACACCAATAATAACTTCTCAACCTCTTCGAGTTCTGGTGATCTCATTTTTGTCAGCATATTTATCCCCTTTGCAACAACAGCTTCCTTGATTTCCTTTTTCTTGGCCACGATGGAAGATATGGTTGTACGGGATTTGTTATACATCCTTACCAGCTCGGCCACACGTACGCCACTTTCATGTTGTTCCTTGTGTCCATCTCACACTATGCAAAAACTCAATGCACATAAAAGGCCCAAAAATCTGGAATTCATTACCTGTGAATATAAAAGAAACACTGTTGGTTTATAAATTCAAGTCTCTACTTAAAAATCACTTGCTCACCCACAACTAAATAAATACTGAATAATTGTATCTCATAAATGTTTAACCTGTGACCCAATCAGACTTTGCTATTTTTAATTACATTACCTAACAGCATACTCCATTCTACTGAATGTTCAGCAACACAGTAAATGACCATATGACCTGTCTCTGAAATACTCATTTGTGCTTAATTGTTATCTGTTTACAATAATGTTTACCACTGAATATATCATTGCTTAGTTTAATCTTAAGTTAATTTTAAGCCTGCCCGTAATGCTCTGCATACAAGGGGCTTTGGCATGTTACACTTAACCACTGTATTTTTTTGTACTTCAATGTATCATGTTCAAATTAATAAATAAATAAATAATTAAATCGTATTTCTCACCTTCTTTACCAAAGGCTTGGCACGAGAAGCTTTGTTTGGAGCCATGGTTGCTTATTGAGCACTTGCAAGCACTAAAATGAATGGAATATTATGAAATATTTCATATGAACAAGTGAGGGGACTGTCGCTCACTGGTAAACAATGGCACACTGGCTGGGAAGGGAGGCCGAAGCGGCTCAGAGCCGTGTGTACGTGTCCAGTACGAACGACGATTAGCGAGTCAACCGACCATTTGCGAGCCAGTGTTTGGACTAAAATAACGCGACAATTTCCGAAAAGGATGACTATCGAGCCCGACAATCATCAAGGGACCACTGTACATGTAATTTACCAAACTGCAGCAGGCCAGGACTCAACCCTACGAACCTTGTACTGCCTCCAGAGACAGAACAATGCACGCATCACCTTACCACTATGCCACTGATCCTACAAGAGCCAAGCACACAGCACGTGTGCACATGAGGCAGGTATTCAAACAGGATGAGGCTGAAATTAATCCTTGAGATACCATTGTCATGAGTCTCCTCGGGCCAAGGTGAACACATAGCTATGTGCTGTGTGCTTGGTTCTTGTAGGATCAGTGACGTAGTGGTAAGGTGATGCGTGCATTGTTCTGTCTCTGGAGGTGGTACAAGGTTCGTAGGGTCGAGTCCTGGCCTGCTGCAGTTTGCTAAATGATTTAAAATCACTTGTTTCGTGATTTCATTGCTATATAGACTGCTGGGAGGAGGCGGGTATTCAAACAGGATGAGGCTGAAATTAATCCTTGAGATACCATTGCCACGAGTGTCCTCAGGCCAAGGCGAACACATAGCTATGTGCTGTGTGCTTGGTTCTTGTAGGATCAGTGGCGTAGTGGTAAGGTGATGCATGCATTGTTCTGTCTTTGGAGGCGGTACAAGGTTCGTAGGGTCGAGTCCTGGCCTGCCGCAGTTTGGTAAATGATTTAAAATACTTGTTTTGAGATTTCATTGACATGTACATGTAAATGCATGTGTAGTGTGACCTAAGTAAGTAGAGGTAGCAAGATGTGCCTGTTATCTTAAGTGTTTATGAAACAAAAAGAAAGGATACCAGGAATACTACCATTGTAAAACAATTGTAGGTTTCCATTTCACATTCATTTGTCAGGAAGGTAGTATTTCCCTGGGTGGTTGCTGTCTACCAACCTGCTACCTATAGTAACAAAATTCTTCATACGAATTTATCTTTTACTAGCTTTATCACCTAATTATAGTCATGTTTCTCACTTTCATCTAGTTCTTTGTTTCTTACAAATTTAGACACTTGTTTTGTTTTTTAAGGTGATAGGGCATCTGAAATACTATATCTTTTCATTAATTATTATGCAGACTTTGATGTTTAATCATACAGGTGAATTAATGCTAACATTCTTCAGTGTATAACTGGTTGTTAATATATATACAGTATAAAAGAACTGTGGGGGAAGTGAAAGAAAGGTATGTGTTGAAAAATTTATTATAATTCATAAATTTAGCCTCTAAGAGTAGATTGTACATGGATTGTTGTAGCTTACTAATGTAAGAAGACATTGTAAATCTTGTTTCTTGTCACCTAATTAGGTTGAGATGCCCAAATATGAACGAGGAGTACAGTGGATGCACGAGATACTCTTCAAGAGCCAGTTTTCTGCACACCGTGTCAAAGTTAAGGCCACCAAGCTAATTAACTCTATTGGGGAAAATAAACGCAATGGCCCTAAAGTTCTTCAACTTATGTTTCATGATGTGGTGTTTAGGAATGGTGAGTACATAGTAATACATACATACAGTAGGGCCCCACTTATAGGGCGGGTTAGGTTCCAGGCTGTCGCCGGAAAGCAGACATCGCCGGAAGGCAGAACGCCATTTCTTTCCATTTATAAATACATATGAATGCCAGACAACAAGTTTACACTAAATTATATTAAGTTAGTAATAGAACTAGGCATTAAAAACACACCAAGTAAAATACATTCACAGTAAATTCATTACTTATCTTAAAGTATTTGTAATCTTAATGTAGGGAGAGAGGTGAGTAGTACTTATTTGTAGGAAGTCAGGTGCAGGTAGCCCTGGCTCCCTGTCTCATACTTAATATACGATATTTAAAACATCCCAGAGAGGTAAAATACACATACTGTACAGTACACTCATTATTTACCTTAAAATATGTGTAGTCTTAATATAGGAAGAGAGGTGAGTAGTATTTATTTGTAGAAAGTCAGTGTAGGTAGCCAGTAGGTGTAGCCTGGGCTACACCTACCGGCTACCTACACTGTGGCCCAGAGCCATATTATTAACATCAACATGCCTTGTTCACTGAATTTAATCATTTCTAACAACTACCTTTAGATGCCATCATAAACGAAGGTAGAAGTAATGAATAATTCATGCCGAAAATTGTAAACAAAAGCGGAGTAAGGGAGTGGCTGGGCCAAGCGCAGATTCATACACGTTTTCTCTGATGGCTGAACAGAGAAAACATAATGTTGTCCCTCCACCCGGCTACCACACAGCTCCACAAGTATTATTATCAGAGCACACATAAAATATGCAATAAATGCCAGACAACAAGTTTACACTAACTTATATTAAGTTAGCAATAGAAATAGGCATTAAAAACACAATAAAAGGTAAGATACACACAGAGTACACTTATTACTTACCTTAAAATATTAATATTAACCCTTTCAGGGTCCGTCCCGTAGATCTACGGCTTTACGTTCAGGGTCCAAACCGTAGATCTACGCCATGAGCTCAGCTCACTCTGA
>NC_091293.1:22921878-22947589 GCF_038502225.1 Cherax quadricarinatus | reverse complement strand
AAGGCTAAGTGACTACATCATAATTTGTGAGTTTAGCAATGTGAATGCTTTTGTTTTGGCACAATACAAGGTGTCTATATTTGAGTATCATAGGCAAACTTATGACTAGTTAGGATTTATTATTTTAAGATTAAGATTAGTATTTCTGGGTTTATAGTCAGTTGGTGAGTGTAATTGTGAACCACCAGGTGGTTATTATGTAGTTAGTTGTTGGGGTGGATCAGGGAGATAAGATGTTTTCTAACTGTAGTTTTGAAAGTGATGAATGTGTCTGCAGTTCTAGAGTTTTCAGGTAGGGTGTTCCAGATTTTAGGTCCTTTGAAATACATTGAATTTTTGTAAAGGTTTAGTCGAACACGGAAAATGTCATAGAGATGTTTGTGTCCGGTGTTGTGCCTATGGATCCTGTCACAACTATCAAGAAAGCGTTTTAGGTCAAGGTTAATATTGGAATTTAAGGTCCTGTAGATATAGATTGCACAGTAGTAAGTGTGGATGTTCTGAACAGGGAGTAAGTTTAGATCTATGAAGAGTGGGGGGGGGGTGTATTGCCAGGGATGGGATTTAGTGATTATTTTTACTGCGGTTTTTTGTTGGGTTATTATTGGCTTTAGGTGTGTTGCTGCAGTTGAACCCCAAGCACAGATAGCATAGGTGAGGTATGAATATATAAGTGAATGGTATAGTGTGAGAAGGGCAGTTTGCGGTACGTAGTATCGTATCTTGGAGAGGATCCCCACCGTTTTGGATACTTTTTTTTATGTGTTGGATATGGGTGCTGAAATTTAGGTTGTTGTCGAGGTATAGGCCAAGGAATTTGCCCTCATTATGTCTGGCAATTAGAGTGTTGTCGATCTTAATGTTAAGTTGCGCAACACCTGCTCTGCTACCAAACATAATATAGTAGGTTTTGCCAGTGTTAAGTGTAAGTTTATTGGCTGTCATCCAAGTCGATATTTTGAGCAGCTCCTCGTTAACAATGGTGTTGAAGGTGGCAAGATTAGGGTGGGAGATGACATAAGTCGTGTCGTCAGCAAAGAGAATGGGTTTCAGGTGTTGGGATATGTTTGGAAGATCATTGATGTAAATGAGGAAGAGCAGGGGTCCAAGGACACTTCCCTGCGGAACTCCAGTATCAAGTGGCCGTATTGATGAGGCTGTGTCTTTAATGGTGACATAGTGATACCTATTAGAAAGGTAGGATTTAAAATATGCAAGCACATGGCCTCTTATACCATAGTGGTCAAGTTTGTGGAGTAGGATGCCGTGGTCTACTGTGTCAAACGCTTTTCTTAGGTCAATAAAAATTCCTAGCGGATATTCCTTATTTTCCAATGCTGTGTAAAGCAGGTCTAGCATTTTTATAATTGCATCATTAGTGCTTTTATTTTTCCTGAATCCAAATTGGCAGGGGCTGAGTATGTTTTGTGACGTTATAAATGAATATAGTCTCCTGTGCACGAGTTTCTCGAAGATTTTGGATAGCAATGGTAAGTTTGATATTGGCCTATAGTTGTTGAAATCTGTAGGGTCACCACCTTTATGTATTGGTGTAACTTTTGCTGTCTTGAGTAGTGTTGGGAAAGTGCTAGTTTCTAGTGACTTGTTAAAAAGTAATGTAATAGAATTATTCATTTATTCGTTTTATCTTGTTTACTCACCTCTGACCCTACATTAAGACTACAAATATTTTAAGGTAAGTAATGAGTGAACTGTATGTGCATTTTATCGCTCTGGGATGCTTAAATGTAATAGAATATTATGTGTGGGTGGGGTGACCTGGTATGGTAGCCCGGCTGACTACCATACATACCACACTTGATTTCTTATAGTATTACTCGTCTCACCCTAGATTAAGACTATAAATATTTTAAGGTAAGTAATGAGTGCACTATGTGTGTATTGTACTTTTTTATTGTTTTTTTGACGCCTAGTTCTATTGCTAACTTAATATAATGTTTGTGTAAACTTGTTACCTAGTATTTGTATGCATTTGTAAGGGAAAAAAAGGGTGTTCCACTTTACGGCGATTTCAGCTTTACGGCGGTAGCCTGGAACCTAACCTACCGTTTAAGTGGGGACCTACTGTACTTCTCCACAAACATTTGGACATCATTCCACTTCTGTATTATTTCCTTCTTCACATCTATGGTGTTTCTCACTTTCTTTACCACAGGGGTACCACTAGCAAGTTTCTTTGGGCCCATTGTAGCTTATTTCACAGTCCCACAAGCACTAAACACAATGAAATATTCGTAAAATGTTTGAATGAGTGCATAGGTTAGTGTTCACTCAAGCATCAACAAAACCAGACTGGCTCACAGCGCGTGTGTGGGGATGCAGACAGAGCGGGCTGCTGGACAGGTCCAGTACCTGGCGGTTCAAAAATAGGGGCGAGTTCAATAATAGGGACAAAGTTGGTTCGAAAAAAGGGTTATATTTTTGAAGAGTTCGATAAGCGAAACGTTCCAAGTTTGAGGTTCCACTGTATACAGTGGTCCCTTAATAATTGTCGGGCTCGATAGTCGTCCTTTTCGAAAATCATCGCATTATTTTCGTCCAAACATTGGCTCGCAAATGGTCAGTTGACTTGCTAATATTCTTTCATCCTGGACACGTACTCACGGCTCTGAGCCGCCTCGGCCTCCCTTCCCAGCCAGTGTGCCATTGTTTACCAGTGAGCGACGGTCCCCTCACTTGTTCATAAGAAATATTTCATAATCCATTCATTTTAGTGCTTGAAAGTGCTAAATAAGCTACCATGGCTCCAAAGAAAGCTCCTAGTGACAAGCCTTTGGTAAAGAAGGTGAGAAATACGATTGAATTTAAGAAAAACATCATTGAACAATATGAAAGTGGCGTACAAGTGGCCGAACTGGCCAGGATGTATAACAAATCCCGTACAACCACATCTTCCATAGTGACCAAGAAAAAGGAAATCAAGGAAGCTGTTGTTGCAAAGGGGGTAAATATACTGACAAAAAATGAGATCACCAGTACTCAAAGAGGTTGAGAAGTTATTATTGGTGTGGATAAACGAGAAACAATTAGCAGGAGATAGTCTTATGACGTCAATTGTTTGTGAAAAGGCTAGACAGTTGCATGACGATCTGGTAAAGAAATTGCCTGCAACGAGTACTGATATTTGTGAATTTAAGGCCAGCAAAGGTTGGTTTGAGAGATTTAAGAACCGTAGTGGCATACACAGTGTGATAAGGCATGGTGAGGCTGCCAGTTCACACAAAACTGCAGCTACAAAATTTGTAAGTGAATTCAAGGAGTACGGAGGCTGAAGGACTGAAACCTGAACAAGTGTTCAATTGTGACGAAACAGGCCTCTTTTGGAAGAAAATGCCAAAGAGGACCTATATTACTCAGGAGGAAAAGGGACTGCCAGGACACAAACCTATGAAAGACAGGCTGACGCTAATGTTCTGTGCTAATGCTAGTGAGGATTTCAAAGTGAAGCCGTTACTAGTGTACCATTCTGAAAATCCCAGAGTGTTCAGGAAAAACAGTGTTATGAAGAGTAAATTGTGTGTGTTTTGGAAATCTAATAGTAAGGCATGGGTCACAAGGGAAATTTTCGTTGAGTGGTTCAATGAAGTGTTTGGCCCTAGTGTGAAGGAGTATCTCCTGGAAAAGAAATTGGATCTCAAGTGCCTCCTAGTAATGGACAATGCACCTGCTCATCCTCCAAAATTGGATGACCTAATTCTGCAGGAGTTTGGGTTCATCACAGTAAAGTTCTTGCCCCCGAATACCACTCCTCTCCTCCAGCCCATGGACCAGCAGGTAATTTCAAAGGTGCTTTAATGTGACCTCAGACACTCACTTGACCATAAGAGATTTTTGGAAAGAACACTTCAGTATCCTCCATTGCATAAGCCTTATAGGTAAGGCTTGGGAGGGAGTGACTACCAGGACTTTGAACTCTGCTTGGAGAAAATTGTGGCCAGATTGTGTCCACAAGAGGGATTTTGAAGAGTTTATGGCTGACCTTGATGAGCCTATGTCAGTTGTGAACTCTATTGTGGCACCGGGGAATTCCATGGGGTTGGATGTGAGTTTGGAGGATGTGGAAGAGTTGGTGGAGGACCACAACGAAGAGTTAACCACTGAGGAGCTGCAAGAGCTTCAGCAGGAACAGCAACAGATCACAGCTCAGAATCTTGCTGCAGAGGAGGAGGAAGAGAGATGGAAAAAGGTGCCTTCTTCAGAAATTAAGGAGATTTTTGAAATGTGCGGTAGGATGGAAAGATTTATGGAGAAACATCACCCTGAGAAGGATGTTGCAAGCCATATCGGCAACTTGTACAGTGACAGAGTCTTGGCCCATTTTTGGGAAGTTTTAGAGAGATGCCAGAAACAGAGCTCTCTGGACACTTTTTTTTTGTGAGACAGGACTCCAGTGACTCTCAAGCTGGTCCTAGTGGCATTAAGAAACAGAAAAGAGAAGTAACTCCAGAAAGGGACTTGGTACCTGAGGTGTTGATGGAAGGGGATTCCCCTTCCAAAGAATAACTAATCCAATCTCTCTCCTCCTCCAGTCTTCCATACACTAAGAAGAATTGCCAATAAAGGTAAGTGTTATGCTGTTAATGTTTCAATCATCATGTCCCATTGTATTGTTTATGTACTACATCTATATTTCATGTAAAAAAATTGTTTGTTTTAATACTTCTAGGTGTCAGGAACCGATTAATTGTATTTACATTATTTCTTATTGGGAAAATTTATTAAAAAAACGTCTATTTTGATAATCGTTGCACTTCCAGGAACGGATTAACGACGATAAATGAGGGACCACTGTATATATTATTGTACCCACGGAACAAGTGGTGTTGATCAATAACAACACTGCACTAGCCAAGGAGTCAAATCCATGTTGTTTTGGCCCGCCTCATGGTGAGAGAAAACGCGTTTTCTCTCACCATGAGGCGGGCCAAAACAGCATGGGTTTGACTCCTTGGCTAGCACAGAGTTGTTACTGATATATAGATTTATTTATTTATTCAACAAGTCGGCCATCTCCCACCGAGGCAGGGCGATCCAAAAAGAAAGAAAATCCCCAAAAACAAAATACTTTCATCATCCTTCAACACTTTCAGCTCATTCATACATAATCACCGTCTTTGTAGAGGTGCTCAGATATGACAGTTCAGAAGTCCCTCCAAACTGCCAATATCCCAAACCCCTCGTTTATAGTGCAGGCATTGTACTTCCCATTTCCAGGACTCAGGTCCAGTTAACCGGTTTCCCTGAATCCCTTCAGAAAACATTACCCTGCTCACACTCCAACAGCTCCTCTGGTCCCAAAAACCATTCATCTCCATTCACTCCTAATACGCTCACACTCCTTTACCCCCTGTGAGGGAAAAGTTCAATAGATAGGAGTAGAGTGGGAGTATATAGTAACAATAGTTTCATTGCCGGCTACTTGTTAAGGTAGGGTAAGTCAAGCTCCTGCTATTCCCGCCTTTTTTCCCCTCCCCGAAAGTGATAGTTTCATTGCCGGCTACTTGTTAAGGTAGGGTACGTCACGCTCCCGCCTTTTTTCCCCCACCCCAAAAGTGATAGTTTGACTGCCGGCTGCTTGTTAAGGTAGGGTCAGTCTAGCTCCCGCTATCCCTTCCCCTCCTTCTCCCCCTCCCCAAAAGGTGATGTGTGGGGCTCCAGTCCAAACAGTAACCACTAGACTCACAGCTCCCAGCACTACTGTAAGTACACGCCTGCCTTGTATTCTAGTGGATTTATTGGTTGAAAGCTTCACTTTTGACCAATAATAAACTTAGTCCTTTCAGTCTTGCTCTAGGTTGACTGTTGTAATAATCACCACATCTTTTAGGTATTGTACTTATCATGGAGAGTGATTTCTTAAGCAGTGGGTAACCTGTCTATCTTTCCAGCTTGGATGACATAGAAGGTCACCTGCCAATCAACGAGCAGAACTGATGGAGATGGACTAACATCCTGAGACTTCCCCTTTTTGGATTTAATTACCTGTGCACCTGTATGAAATTGCAGGACATAACCCCTCATCATTGCAGTGGTAAAGAACCTGCTTTCCTGTCATCGGGATATAATACTCAAGGCTATACTGTGAAGAACGAACCGGTGGGTTGTAACCAACACCTGAGACCCCCCCCCATCATCAGCAACTGCTACGATTTCAACAACACTCAGTGTCACCAACACCAGACACCCCTATATATATTAGCGTTGAATTCAGTTATTTATATTTTTCATTTTTCATTTTCTTTAATGTAGGATTAATATTTCATATTTAAGTGTTTTATATTTTCTACATAATAAAGTGCTTATGTTTGTCTGTTATTATTTCTTTTTCTATTCACTAATTTTCCTGAGGAGGAGCCAGCCTTGGTAATACTGTCTGAAGTTGTTACAGGGCTGAGTAAGCCTTCACACCCCCTCCCTCCAACCTTTTTGAGGATGACCCTTACCCTGCCTTCTTCCCCTACAGATTTATATGCTAAGTCATTCTACTTTGATCCATTCTGTCTAAATGACCAAACCACCTCACCAACCCCTCTTCTAATACTTTTAGTAACTCCACACCTCCTCCTAATTTCCACACTTTGAATTCTCTGCATAACATTTACGCCACACACTGCCCTTTAGACAGGACATCTCCACTGCCTCCACCTGCCTCCTTGCTGCAGCATTTGCAACCCAAACTTCACACCCATATAAGAGTGTTGGTACCTCTATACAGTTTAGATATCACTCCAAACAGCCAATATTCCAAACCCCACCTTTAAGGTGCAGGCATTGTACTTCCCACCTCCAGGACTCAAGTCCGGCTAACCTGTTTCCCTGAATTCCTTCACGAAATACGTATTACCCTGCTCACACCCCAACAGCTCATCGGGTCCCAAAAACCATTCGTCTCCATTCATTCCTATCTAACACGCTCGCACGTGCCTGCTGCATGTCCAGGCCTCTTGCACACAAAATGTCTTTTACCCCCTCCCTTAACCTTTCCTAGGATGATCATTACCCCTCCTCCCCTCCACTACAGATTTATACATGACCATATGACCTGTCTTTGTAATACTCATTTGTACTAAATTGTTATCTGTTTTACAATAATTTTTGTACCACTGAATATATCATTGCTTAGTTAATCTTAAGTAAATTTTAAGCCTGCCCATAATGCTCTGCATACAGTGGGCTTTGGCATGCTGCACTTAAAAAAATTGTATTCCTTGTACTTCTCTGTATCATGTTCAAATTAATAAATAAATAAATAAATAAAAAATACAGCCTCCAAGTCAATCTGTTTTGCTCCATCCTCTCCAAATGACTGAACTACTTCAATAACCCCTCTTTAGCCCTCTGAATAATACTTTTTTGTACCCCCCACACCTCCTGATTTCCACACTACGAATTCTCTGCATAATATTTACACTACACCTTAGACATGACATCTCCACTGCCTCCAGCCTCCTCCTCGCTGCAGCATTCACAACCCAAGCTTCACACCCATATAAGAGTGTTACTACCACTATACTCTTGTATATTCCTTTTATTGCCTCCATGGATAACGTTTTTTGTCTCCACACATATCTCAATGTAGCACTCACCTTTTTTCTTCACCAGTTCTATAGTTAACCTCGTCCTTCATAAAACCATCTGCTGACAAGTCTACTCCCAAGTGTCTGAACACATTCACTTCCATACTCCCTCCCTCCAGTGTATATCCAGTTTTTCTTCGTTTGATACCCTCATCACCTTACCGTTAGCTATGTTCACATACTGTGTGTGTGGGGGGGGGGGATGAACTCTTGCACATTCATCAGGCATGTGAGCATGTTATGAATGGGGGCAAATAGTTTATGGGACTTGATGAACTGTTGGAGTGAGAGCAAGTTAACATTTGTGAAGGAATTCAGGGAAACTAGTTAGTCAGGCTCAAGTCCTGGAGGTGGGATGTACAGTGCCTGCACTCTGAAGGAGTGGAGACATTTGCAGTTTGGAGGGGTATCTGAATTGTAGTAACAGTGCACCTCTGGCAAGAGTGATAGTGAATTATGGTGAAAGCATTTCTTCTTTTTCTAGGTCACTCAACCTCAGTGGTAGGCGGTTGGCGTGTTAAATAAATAAGCATCATTTATTCATGACTAGTTTTGGAGTTAAGTCTCCATCATCAGGTACTGTACAAAAAAAAAAAAAAATCAACTACATATAAGAATCAGATCCGAACATATGCTAGAAGTAAAAGAATAAAGAATAAACAATAAAATTAAACTAAACTAGAAACAAAGTAACTCTATTGGCCATTCATTATCACACACAGAAGGCTAGTTTTTAATGATGTAGAGAGGGACTACATATTTATTTTTTAATACTGCACCAATAGTGGGGAAGGGGTGTCCATTTTAGCATAAATCTATTATAATGAAAGTTTCAATTAATAGAATATAGTCTGTTTAATGAGTTGACTACTGGACATAGACAAATGCCCATGAAGCAAACTTAGTCTGCTGTAATGATGGACTACCAGATACTAAGAATAGAATACAATATAATACATTACTGTATGTACAGTACAATTATTTTTTCTTATCTTTCACAGAGGATTGATACAGTTAATTCAAGGTTTTACTTAAGTCAAGGTCACAGCTTTTTAGCTTTATCACTTGCTTTAGAGGCCATTGTTATTAACACTGTACATGGTGATTTTATAATGTACTTTAATGGAAAAACACTAAATCCAAGGAAAATTGGAGATGAAATGATGATAATATGCGAGCATACATGCAGAAAATAAACTGATGAAAGCTGAGTTACCGGCCCCACTGCCCAGGAGCAAAACCTGTACCAAACAAACTTGCAATTAAGCAGAGCTGATCCATTTTATGTAAGGTACAACTGGATTGGACAGCTGTGAGATATAGCGGATTTCGTCTGCTTCATGGTGAATAACCAAAAATAAAATAATTTTTATATTCATTAAAGGAACACTAAACTCAGAGGTAAATAGGAAGCAGTCAGGTTCAATCCAAGGAAGGGAAGGATGGTTGAATTCCTTTGATTAAGAGCCTCCCTCATTGGCATTAAGGCACCTGCCTTGAGGGGCAAAAAAATGTCATGCAAACCACTCTACACATTACTGCTTGTGCAAGAAGCACTACACTTAACTTAAGAGATTGTA
Organism: Cherax quadricarinatus; assembly: GCF_038502225.1. NCBI lineage: Eukaryota > Metazoa > Arthropoda > Malacostraca > Decapoda > Parastacidae > Cherax > Cherax quadricarinatus. Next base: position 22,938,411 of record NC_091293.1, on the reverse strand, counting down.
CAATGCCTGAAAAATAGGTGGTAATCAGGTTTGTTTCAAGGAAAGGATAATGTTAATTCCTTACATCAAGATCATTTCATCAACATCAGGGCACTTCCCTTGAAGGGGCCACCTTGCGTAGAGGATACACTAAAAGTCAAGAATATCATATTTCAAACATAAATAGAAGCTGCTGCTTAGTGATGTGGGTTCTTTGTATAAAAGCAGATATCAAAAGTGCATTTCTTTCTTACACAACAGTAAGGGTCCCCTGGAGAGGAATAAATGGGATTAGGTCAGGGGTTTCAAATAGAGTTAGAGCTAAAGAAGGAGTAGCAATAATGTTGAAGGATAAGCAATGGCAGGAAAAGAGGGACTACAAATGTATAAATTCAAGGATTATGTGGAGTAAAATAAAGATTGAATGTGAAAAGTGGGTTATAGTAAGCGTGTATACACCTGGAGAAGAGAGAAGTGTAGAGGAGAGAGAGAGATTCTGGGAAATGTTGAGTGAATGCGTGGGGAGTTTTGAATCAAGTGAGAGAGTAATGGTGGTTGGGGATTTCAATGCTAAAGTGGGTAAAAATGTTATGGAGGGAGTAGTAGGTAAATTTGGGGTGCCAGGGGTAAATGTAAATGGGGAGCCTTTAATTGAGCTATGTGTAGAAAGAAATTTGGTAATAAGTAATACATATTTTATGAAAAAGAGGATAAATAAATATACAAGGTATGATGTAGCACGTAATGAAAGTAGTTTGTTAGATTATGTATTGGTGGATAAAAGGTTGATGGGTAGGCTCCAGGATGTACATGTTTATAGAGGGGCAACTGATATATCGGATCATTATTTAGTTGTAGCTACAGTTAGAGTAAGAGGTAGATGGGAAAAGAGGAAGGTGGCAACAACAAGTAAGAGGGAGGTGAAAGTGTATAAACTAAGGGAGGAGGAAGTTCGGGCGAGATATAAGCGACTATTGGCAGAAAGGTGGGCTAGTGCAAAGATGAGTAGTGGGGAGGTTGAAGAGGGTTGGAATAGTTTTAAAAATGCAGTATTAGAATGTGGGGCAGAAGTTTGTGGTTATAGGAGGGTGGGGGCAGGAGGAAAGAGGAGTGATTGGTGGAATGATGAAGTAAAAGGTGTGATAAAAGAGAAAAAGGTAGCTTACGAGAGGTTTTTACAAAGCAGAAGTGTTATAAGAAGAGCAGAGTATATGGAGAGTAAAAGAAAGGTGAAGAGAGTGGTGAGAGTGCACAAAAGGAGAGCAGATGAAAGAGTGGGAGAGGCACTGTCAAGAAATTTTAATGAAAATAAGAAAAAAATTTGGAGTGAGTTAAACAAGTTAAGAAAGCCTAGGGAAAGTATGGATTTGTCAGTTAAAAACAGAGTAGGGGAGTTAGTAGATGGGGAGAGGGAGGTATTAGGTAGATGGCGAGAATATTTTGAGGAACTTTTAAATGCTGAGGAAGAAAGGGAGGCGGTAATTTCATGCACTGGCCAGGGAGGTATACCATCTTTTAGGAGTGAAGAAGAGCAGAATGTAAGTGTGGTGGAGGTACGTGAGGCATTATGTAGAATGAAAGGGGGTAAAGCAGCTGGAACTGATGGGATCATGACAGAAATGTTAAAAGCAGGGGGGATATAGTGTTGGAGTGGTTGGTACTTTTGTTTAATAAATGTATGAAAGAGGGGAAGGTACCTAGGGATTGGCGGAGAGCATGTATAGTCCCTTTATATAAAGGAAAAGGGGACAAAAGAGATTGTAAAAATTATAGAGGAATAAGTTTACTGAGTATACCAGGAAAAGTATACAGTAGGGTTATAATGGAAAGAATTAGAGGTAAGACAGAATGTAGAATTGCGGATGAGCAAGGAGGCTTCAGAGTGGGTAGGGGATGTGTAGATCAAGTGTTTACATTGAAGCATATATGTGAACAGTACTTAGATAAAGGTAGGGAAGTTTTTATTGCATTTATGGATTTAGAAAAGGCATATGATAGAGTGGATAGAGGAGCAATGTGGCAGATGTTGCAAGTAAGTGTACAGGTTGCCAACACGGCTTGCAATAGCTGTGTGAGGGTGATTTTCATCCATGAAGGTTTGCACTTCAAGCCACTTTGCACAGATTTCCTTTATCTTTGTAGTAGGCAACTTCTTCAATTTCTCTCTCCCCTCCTCTGAACCAGTTTCCCCAGGTCTGGCCTCTTGCTCTTGAAGTTGATCTATCAGCTCATCAGTGGTTAGTTCTTCATTGTCCTCCTCCACCAACTCTTCCACATCCTCCCCACTAACCTCCAACCCCAAGGACTTTCCCAATGCCACAATGGATTCCTCAACTGGCACAGGATTCTCAGGGTTAGCCTCAAACCCTTCAAAATCTCTTTTGTCTACACATTCTGGCCAGTTTCTTCCAAGCAGAGTTCAAGGTCCTCTTAGTCACTTCCTCCCAAGCCTTACCTATAAGGTTTACACAATTGAGGATATTAAAGTGATCTCTCCAAAACTCTCTTAGAGTCAGTTGAGTTTCTGAGGTCATTACAAAGCACCTTTCAAACAGAGCTTTTGTGTACAGTTTCTTGAAGTTGGAAATAACCTGCTGGTCCATGGGCTGCAGGAGAGGAGTGGTATTAGGAGGCAAAAACTTCACCTTAATGAAGCTCATGTCCCCATAAAGTCGCTCTGCCACGTCTGTAGGATGACCAGGGGCATTGTCTAACACCAGGAGGCACTTAAGTTCTAATTTCTTTTCAGTTAGGTAATCTTTCACATTGGGGGCAAATGCATGGTGTAACCAGTTATAGAAAAATTCCCTAGTGACCCATGCCTTACTGTTTGCCCTCCACAGCACACACAAATTATCCTTGAGGACATTCTTTTGCCTGAATGCTCTGGGAGTTTCAGAGTGATACACTAATAAAGGCTTCACTTTGCAATCACCAGTAGCATTGGCACACATGAGAAGAGTAAGCCTGTCTTTCATAGGCTTATGTCCTGGGAGTGCCTTTTCCTCCTGAGTAATGTAGGTCCTGCTTGGCATTTTCTTCCAGAACAGGCCTGTTTCATCACAATTAAACACTTGTTCAGGTTTCAGTCCTTCAGTTTCTATATACTCCTTGAATTCCTGCACATATTTTTCAGCCGCTTTGTGGTCCGAACTGGCAGCCTCACCATGCCTTATCACACTATGGATGCCACTACGCTTCTTAAATCTCTCAAACCAACCTTTGCTGGCCTTAAATTCACTCACATCATCACTAGTTGCAGGCATTTTTTTAATTAAATCGTCATGCAACTTCCTAGCCTTTTCACATATGATCGCTTGAGAGACGCTATCTCCTGCTAGCTGTTTTTCATTTATCCACACCAATAAGAGTATGGAATAGGTGGTAAGTTACTAAATGCTGTAAAGAGCTTTTATGAGGATAGTGAGGCTCAGGTTAGGGTGTGTAGAAGAGAGGGAGATTACTTCCCGGTAAAAGTAGGTCTTAGACAGGGATGTGTAATGTCACCATGGTTGTTTAATATATTTATAGATGGGGTTGTAAAAGAAGTAAATGCTAGGGTGTTCGGGAGAGGGGTGGGATTAAATTATGGGGAATCAAATTCAAAATGGGAATTGACACAGTTACTTTTTGCTGATGATACTGTGCTTATGGGAGATTCTAAAGAAAAATTGCAAAGGTTAGTGGATGAGTTTGAGAATGTGTGTAAAGGTAGAAAGTTGAAAGTGAACATAGAAAAGAGTAAGGTGATGAGGGTATCAAATGATTTAGATAAAGAAAAATTGGATATCAAATTGGGGAGGAGGAGTATGGAAGAAGTGAATGTTTTCAGATACTTGGGAGTTGACGTGTCGGCGGATGGATTTATGAAGGATGAGGTTAATCATAGAATTGATGAGGGAAAAATGGTGAGTGGTGCGTTGAGGTATACGTGGAGTCAAAAAACGTTATCTATGGAGGCAAAGAAGGGAATGTATGAAAGTACAGTAGTACCAACACTCTTATATGGATGTGAAGCTTGGGTGGTAAATGCAGCAGCGAAGAGACGGTTGGAGGCAGTGGAGATGTCCTGTCTAAGGGCAATGTGTGGTGTAAATATTATGTAGAAAATTCGGAGTGTGGAAATTAGGAGAAGGTGTGGAGTTAATAAAAGCATTAGTCAGAGGGCAGAAGAGGGGTTGTTGAGGTGGTTTGGTCATTTAGAGAGAGTGGATCAAAGTAGAATGACAGGGAAAGCATATAAATCTATAGGGGAAGGAAAGAGGGGTAGGGGTCGTCCTCGAAAGGGTTGGAAAGAGGGGGTAAAAGAGGTTTTGTGGGCGAGGGGCTTGGACTTCCAGCAAGCGTGCATGAGCGTGTTAGATAGGAGTGAATGGAGACGAATGATACTTGGGACCTGACGATCTGTTGGAGTGTGAGCAGGGTAATATTTAGTGAAGGGATTCAGGAAAACCGGTTATTTTCATATAGTCAGACTTGAGTCCTGGAAATGGGAAGTACAATGCCTGCACGTTAAAGGAGGGGTTTGGGATATTGGCAGTTTGGAGGGATATGTTGTGTATCTTTATACGTATATGCTTCTAAACTGTTGTATTCTGAGCACCTCTGCAAAAACAGTGATAATGTGTGAGTGTGGTGAAAGTGTTGAATGATGATGAAAGTATTTTCTTTTTGGGGATTTTCTTTCTTTATTGGGTCACCCTGCCTCGGTGGGAGACGACCAACTTGTTGAGAGATAAAAAAAAAAAAAAAAAAGACATTTATTAGAACTACAGGCCCAGGTTTTTATCCTCTCAACCTGAGTTCCACACACTGACATTATCCTCTTCTGCAAGTTGGCCAACCCAGTCTTCAAAGTTGAAGTATGTTGGGGAAGGGGTGGGGAAAATCATCATATTTTAAGAAAAACTTGGCAGTATAAAATTTTATTCTGTAAATAAATAGGTAATACAACAGAACTGCACATCAGACGATGAAGAAGCATTAAACAATTTTAACTAAGTCTATGCCTTGTTGAGCTTCTGTTACAAAGTACATAACCAAAAGATATTCAGTGTTATGTCTCAAGCAAAGACAAATATTTTTGAAATAGAAAATGTAACAAGTGGATGTTTATGAATGAAAATGTAACAAGAGGATGTTTATGAATGAAAATGTAACGAGGATGTTTATGAATGAAAATGTAACGAGGATGTTTATGAATGAAAATGTAACAAGTGGATGTTTATGAATGAAAATGTAACGAGGATGTTTATGAATGAAAATGTAACAAGAGGATGTTTATGAATGAAAATGTAACAAGTGGATGTTTATGAATGAAAATGTAACAAGTGGATGTTTATGAATGAAAATGTAACAAGTGGATGTTTATGAATGAAAATGTAACAAGTGGATGTTTATGAATGAAAATGTAACAAGAGGATGTTTATGAATGAAAATGTAATGAGGATGTTTATGAATGAAAATGTAACAAGTGGATGTTTATGAATGAAAATGTAATGAGGATGTTTATGAATGAAAATGTAACAAGTGGATGTTTATGAATGAAAATGTAACAAGTGGATGTTTATGAATGAAAATGTAACAAGTGGATGTTTATGAATGAAAATGTAACGAGGATGTTTATGAATGAAAATGTAACGAGGATGTTTATGAATGAAAATGTAACAAGTGGATGTTTATGAATGAAAATGTAACAAGAGGATGTTTATGAATGAAAATGTAACGAGGATGTTTATGAATGAAAATGTAACGAGGATGTTTATGAATGAAAATGTAACAAGTGGATGTTTATGAATGAAAATGTAACAAGTGGATGTTTATGAATGAAAATGTAACAAGTGGATGTTTATGAATGAAAATGTAACAAGTGGATGTTTATGAATGAAAATGTAACAAGTGGATGTTTATGAATGAAAATGTAACAAGTGGATGTTTATGAATGAAAATGTAACATGAAAACTGCTGAAACTCCACCTGAATTAAGGTTTCTGTTTTCACTGAATAACTAGACATGTCTCAACACAAGAATAATCTCACTAAGGCTTAGATAACTATACAATGTGCTAATTTTACCTGAGTCTTACCCTTGAAGGTCCTACACAAAGCTTTCTTATGCAAAAACAGTACTAAGCACTTCTTTTAAACTGTTCTTCCAGTTGATATATTGTATGCAAAACATGAATGCCTAATTTCTACGAGTTATTCTTTCTGCCCCTAACTTCATAGATCATCTTATGTTCATATTAATTTCTTTTAATGCAATTATCTTCAAAAATTTATTACATTAGGATCAATTAACTTGCTAATTTTATGACTAATATACAGTGGACCCCCGGTTAACGATATTTTTTCATTCCAAAAGTATGTTCAGGTGCCAGTACTGACCGAATTTGTTCCCATAAGGAATATTGTGAAGTAGATTAGTCCATTTCACACCCCCAAACATACACGTACAAACGCACTTACATAAATACACTTACATAATTGGTCGCATTGGGAGGTGATCGTTAAGCGGGGGTCCACTGTATTTAGTTACTGGCAAGTTGTAATGTCTGTAGCTTCATTTCTCTAAAAGATTCTGCATGGAACATCATACATTAAATATAATAAAACATGAACTTCGGTAACAGCATATATATAAAATAGGTATATAAATACTACAAAAATACAAATACATATACTGTATACACAAATAAATATACATATTTCATAACAGCAAATTATTTCTTTTCAGCTTAAATTTGCAATGTAAAATATACATTTTTTAGTTTTTAAAATATGAATCAATGAGTGAAAATTGAAGGGTGATATATATATATATATATATATATATATATATATATATATATATATATATATATATATATATATATATATATACATATATATATATATATATATATATATATATATATATATATATATATATATATATATATATATATATATATATATATATATACATATATATATATATATATATACAGATATATTATATATATATATATATATATATATATATATATATATATATATATATATATATTATACACACACAGTGGACCCCCGGTTAACGAACTTTTTTCATTCCAGTAGTATGTTCAGGTGCCAGTACTGACCGAATTTTTTCCCATAAGGAATATTGTGAAGTAGATTAGTCCATTTCAGACCCCCAAACATACACGTACAAACGCACTTACATAAATACACTTACATAATTGGTCGCATTTGGAGGTGATCGTTAACCGGGGGTCCACTGTATATATATATATATATATAAAAACGGGTTATGGAATTAACATTTGATGTGGTTATGGATGAATGAGTAGAGTACATACAGACTGTCTGAGATGCAAGTTCTTCACAAAAGAGCTGCTGCAGTTATAAACTTAACATGTACCAGCCATTACTTTACAACAAACATTCCATTTCTTGGTTAGATTTATATGCCTCCTAATTTGTTTTACAAAATGCCTATATTCCTTGAAAAGTAACCATCTACTGTTACAAATTAAAACACATTTATGCTACCTCTAATTAAATCTTTATCACATCTTGCTCCTAAAAATGCACATTAAGATTTTTCATCTTGTGCCTTAGTATAAAATAATCAAAGTAAAAGCAAACAAGATTCCTTAATGACTCTTCTTACAGCTTATTGCGATCTACTCAATCACAAAAAATAAACACAAATTAGAAACAAAAACTAGGCAAAATTTTGGTTAGTCCTGGACTATCATGAAGTCACTTGCAACACGATAATGGACCAAGATGAACAAACGTCGCCTGGTTTATAGTGCTAATTTGAGTTAGCTGTGAATGTTAATCCCACAGAATGTGACATTTATTCTTGTGATCTCTTAAAACTTACTTCATTCTCCCAACTGCTGTTTAAACTTTGGGAAAGAACAGCTGCACCAATTCATCACATCTAAAAATTTATCAACTTAAACAATGCTAAAAATATTATTTGTATAATATAAATGAGGACTAATTCAGAGACAAGTCATGAAGCAATTTCAAACTTTTATTTAAAATGTATAAAAAAAAAAATAGGGAGAGATGCAGATGACATCATTTGACAGTGATGCAGCTAATATTGCTCTTAAGTCAAGCACAAGTTGATTTATTCCTTGTAGGAAAATAGTGCTTGCAGTTTAAACTAGTTGCAGTCATAACCTATTAGCTGGAACATTTATAAATTATTTTTTAAAATACATAAAATAACTGCCAAAATGAAGTGAATGTTGCACATAGCTGCTGCATCATCATATTAACTGAAAGTATAATAATTGCAAAATTTTTTTTTATACTGATTCTTATAAATACAGGAGCTAAAAAAATTGTGTGTTAATTTTCAACTTATTAATCTGGTTTTGCAAAACTGGCTTCTTATATTTAGGGCTAATATAGTGCAAGATGACAATTAATAATAGTAATGAAGTGGTTGCAAACTAAACTGTTGCCAGAATTATACTATATAATACTGTGTCTTCCAGATATAAAAAAGGTAGATAAAATTTCGACATCTACACGTTAGGGATATAACATGTTTGCATAGATAAATAACTGAATCATCTCTTCCTAGCCCTGTACTTGTCTGGTAAAATGTTTTATGGTAAACTTGTTTTTAGAATCTCTTGTCATGTCTGGTTATGAGCTTAATGTTTCTTGATACATTAACATAATGTTCCAGAAAAAACATTTATTCTCCCCATTTATAATTCCTGTTTTAGTTGTTTTGCTACATTATTTCTGCTAATAAAATACTACTTAAGACTTTTATTACTAAGCTCTTGTATGTTACTTTTCACTGCAAGGCATTAACATGTGTTAAATAGAGATTATGAAATGAGCACAGCTATAAATTTGTTATGTTTATCTCTCTGAAAGGATCATGAACAAATTCAAGCTGTCTGCATTAGTATGATTTATATCTTTTCGCTGTATAGCCCTTGTGGCTTAGCGCTTCTTTTTGATTATAATAATAATATATCTTTTCACAGAAGTGATAAAAGAACCTGAGCTTCAGAGGATTACTTTGGCTGAAAACTGTCAAATATAAATAAACCTTTCTTAAACAGGCTGTATATCTTGCTAACAAACCTGACTGACATACTTACATGGATTAAACAGTTCTGTGAGTAAATGTGGCCTCTGATTTACTGATTTTTCAGATAATGCTCATTATACAGCAGACAGGTTTGCTCCAAAGCCTCTAATTCTGCACATTCAATCTTTAATGTAGCTCGTCAGTTAATAATAGTAACCTACTGTCTTAACTTTATAAGCACCTCATGTTGAACCATAGGGATATCATTAACAGCCTTGAACAAATGTCAGCATTAGCTTAACCCTTTCAGGGTCCAAGGCCCAAATCTGGAGTCACGCACCAGTGTCCAAGAATTTTCAAAAAAAAAAATTGTTATTTTTTCTTATGAAATCGTAGAGAATCTTTTTGTGAAGGTAATAAAACAAAAAGTACGAAATTTGGTGGAAAATTGACGAAATTATGCTCTCGCGAATTTTGATGTGTCAGCGATATTTACGAATCGGCGATTTTGCCGACTTTGACTCCCATTTTAGGCCAATTACATTATTCCAATCAACCAAATTCTTAGCTATTTCACTAGTATTACTTCTATTCTATCGATTGAGCACAAGAAATCGCCAAGTCAACTGTTTCAACTACAAAATAAAGTGATCGGAAATTGTCAATTTGGCCAATTTAACACAAAGTTCAAAATATTTCAATTTCAAAATAGGGTCCAGAATAAACAATGTAGGCATTCCTGGCACTAAACTAACATTTCCTCTGTTCGTTAGTTATGTTTTGAGGCTTTACAAATAAATTCCATTTTGATTTTTTATTCACATAATGAATTTTTATTCACACCAAAAAATAGAAGATTTACTGTTATGCAATACTGTAATAATTGTATAAATACCTTCACCATATTTGTGAATGTATATTAGACCCACCAGCTGACGTGTATTAGATGTGTGAGGTCGTTTGTTTACTCTTGAATATCGGCAAAAATTTAACATTTCTGCTACTTTGAGCTCAGTTTCAAGCCATTTCCAGTGCTAAAACCAATCAAAATCATCTCTATTTCTGTAATATGTCTTCCATTCTATCAAATGAGACCAAGAAATCGCAAATACAACTATAAAAAACATACGAAAAAACACTGCAAAGTTGCTGTTTTAATCGAAAAATCATGATTTCAGTTTTTTTCTCTCATTATACACAGTCTGCTGCAGGATCTGTTTTATGTAGTGCACACATACCACATAGATGTATTCTCTCATATCTAGGCCCAAATGTACCACTCACAGTTTATCAGAGTGAGCTGAGCTCATGGCGTAGATCTACGGTTTGGACACTCACCGTAAAGCCGTAGATCTACGGGACGGACCCTGAAAGGGTTAAAAAAAGAAAAATAAGATATAGTATTTCTATTCAAAATTAACTCCTCTGAGATTTTAACAGGTCAGAGGGCAAAACAAATTAATGCTAAATGAATGTGATTAAAACTTTTCATAGGTTTTACTTGTAGTGTCTATGATAATTTTTCAAGTTTCATAAATTAAACAATCTGTGAGATGGTGCTGTGTATGGGATGTTTGTTATCATGGGTGTAGTGCAACTAAGCAAATCTACTGTTTTCAACTGATGGGATCACATCAAGGCTGTGGCCAAACCTAGAATAGAAAGAAAGAAATTATTAGAATGCAATGTCATATATTTTAATCTGTATAAATCTTTATTAAGAAAACTTAATTCAATTTATTCAATAACCACTCTTGGAATAAACCTTACCCCTTCTACCTTTCACCCTAAATTTATACACCCTATTTGTCAATACCTCTTCTCTACATGCCCAAATCATCTCAACAATCCCACATTGCGTTTAAATTTTTACGCTTCAAATTCATTACACAATATTCACGTAAAATATGGACATGATAAACAGTAGCATATAAATCACAGATGCAGGAGCCAGTCTTACAGATGAGGGCACAATCATATATGTGGCCATAATAGTGTATGCATTTCACAACTATACGAGCCCAGCTGTTGAAAACAATCAATACACAACATAAAACATCTTGTTCGACAAATTCATGCATTTGTGTGTTACTCATGCATGAATTTGTTGAACAGGAAAATGTGTTTTATATTCTATGTATTGTTATCCACGACTAGGCTCATACAGCTACTAATTGCATACACAATTGTGCCCTTATCTGTAAGATTGGCTCCTGCATCTGTGACTCCTATATGCTACTACAGGTCTCCCTCAGCATTCACATTTTCCACTTTCATGGGCTTTGAACATTCGCAAATTCCCAGCCTCCCAATCATATTTAAAATATGTCATTACATATCTTAGAAACTGTCAAGGTGGCAGAGTTTGTTTGAAGATGGGACAAGACAGTCCTTCAATATGACACTAATATCAACTCTACGGCTTATTTATCTATCACAATTCATCTAATATGACATAATAAACAATATTAATAACATAGAAACATGACATATACTCTAAAATGAATAAAATACGTCATTAAGTATGTCACGAGTGTTGCTGTGTTGTTGCTGCTTTGTGTATAAGGGCCACTGAGACAGAAGCCATACATAGTGGTGGTGAAGGCGGCATCAGAGGCAGTAGAGACAATAGACAGCGGTGTTGTCAGTCGCCCTATATAACTCCAACAACATTGGAGAAGTTAGGTTTGTGCTGTCATTTTTATATTGATTAATCGCTTAACTTACTTGCTACACTGTTAATGCTACACTTTATCGCTAGCTGGTGCTATAGCCTTTATCGACTTATGCTGCTTTAGTATCGTACATATCACAGAATCACTGAACCACTGAAGGCACATTCTCCCCTCTCTCTTCCTCCACTTTGGTACTCTGCTACGAGTTCTTTCTTGAATTGTATAGTTTTTCTCACCTTCTTTACCAAAGGGCTGGCACTAGTACAATATTTTACGATATTTTCATGTGTTTTATGATTATTCATGGTTCAATAGGTTATGGAAGCAGTATTGTATTATATTTCCCTACAATATATTGGGGCACCAAACATTCGCAATTTTTCAATATTCACAAGGTTCTTGATCCTCTTACCCTCGTGAATGATGAGGGAGACCTGTACTATTTTTCCCCAGGCATGCTTGCTAGGTGTCAGGATTCAATTTTACTTGAGTCTGGTTCCAAAGGAGTTGGTGTTATGTAATGATGTTAAACCTATGTATGGTCTTATGGTGAAGAAAACTGTCATATTACATCATTATGAGTTTACATTAGTTGATCTTTTGTTCAGCAGGGCTTGCTTGTACAGCCCTTTATTTCCAGTACAAGTAAATAAATTTGTTTTTAGTATCATTAATTTCTTACATGCTTATACTGTGCTGTACTTGCTGAGGGAATCTTAGTTTTTGACACTTTCTATATTTTAATGCAAGCAAGCAGGTGACAACTGGTACACTCAAGAAAAAATGTTCCCATAAGGTGTAAGGCAAGTAAGACACGGATAACAACTGAACTATTCAACCAATAGTCAATTTTATCATTATTGCCTCTAAAAGAAAAATACTTACTTTTTCATTTCAGTCACCGTTTCTTGAACACTGGATGGATGACACACAATGACGGTGCGAGATGTGCTGGGTTGCACAAGTGGTGTGAAGTATTTCAGTGCAACACGCTTAACATCTTCTAAAGTAACTCTAGGAATTCTATCTATCAGGTCTCTGAGTGGAAAAAAAATAAATAAATTCACAACACTGTACAATATAAGGGGCAAGGCAAAATCTTTTACTAACAGTAAAGGAAAGTTATAAGAATGAGAGTCATTTACTGTAATGTTGATTTGTCTGGGGAATGAATAAGAAGAGTGGAGTTACCAAAAGTATCATTCAAAGGGCTGAGGAGGGGTTGTTGAGGTGGTTTAGAAATTTAGAGAGGATGGGGAAAAATTCGATGACTAGGTGGGCATATAAATCTGGGACAGAGGAAAGGATACGTGGGGGTCATCCTAGGAAAGCATGGAAGAGAGGGGGGGGGTAAAAAGAGGTTTTGAGTGCTAGGAGCTTGGACATCCAACAGGCTTGCATGTGTTAGATAAGAGTAGAATCAAGTGGATTTTATGATTTGACATGCTGTTGGAATGTAAGCAATTTAATACTTATGAAGGGATTCAAGGAAAACTAATTAGCAAGACCCGAGTCCTGGAGGTGGAAACTAAAATGCCTGCACTCTGAAGGAGGGGTCAGAATATTGTTGTATGGAAGGTCATCAGAACTATAATGTCATCACACTTCTGGCAATGCAGTGAGTGACAATGAAAGTTTTTTCTGTCACATCATTTTACCTCCATGGGAGACAACCGCTGTGTTAAAAAGAAATTATATACTGTATTTTACATACAGACACACACCTGCACTCTAAAAGAAGGATGAGGATATAGTTTGGATGCAGTTTGGAATTATCAACATTGATGTCAGCACACTTCTGGCAAGATATAAATGACAGTACATGTGTTTCCTTTTTTGTAGACACCATACCTCAGAGGGAGACAGCTGGGTGTGTGTGTGTGTGTGTGTGAGAGAGAGAGAGAGAGAGAGAGAGAGAGAGAGAGAGAGAGAGAGAGAGAGAGAGAGAGAGAAAGAGAGAAAGAGAGAAAGAGAAAGAGAGAGAGAGAGAGAGAGAGAGAGAGAATGAGAGAGAGAGAATGAGAGAGAGAATGAGAGAGAGAGAATGAGAGAGAGAATGAGAGAGAGAGAATGAGAGAGAATGAGAGAGAGAGAATGAGAGAGAGAGAATGAGAGAGAGAGAATGAGAGAGAGAGAATGAGAGAGAATGAGAGAGAATGAGAGAGAATGAAAGAATGAGAGAGAGAATGAGAGAATGAGAGAATGAGAGAGAATGGGAGAATGAGAGAGAATGAGAGAGTGAGAGCATCTAATATTATATGTGTTTTGTGCTATGTACTAGCATCTGGTGCTTTATAACAACATGACTGGTACAATGCAACATAGTGATTTGTGTGTGTGTGTGTGTGTGTGTGTGTGTGTGTGTGTGTGTGTGTGTGTGTGTGTGTGTGTGTGTGTGTGTGTGTGTGTGTGTGTGAGTGAGTGAGAGAGAGAGAATGAGAGGAATCCTTAACCTGTAAATAGCTTGTCAATAAAGCTAGGGATCCTTAACCTTGTCAAACCCTGTGTAAAAAAAAAAAAAAAAAAAAGAGAATGAGAGAGAGAGAATGAGAATGAGAGAGAATGAGAGAGTGAGAGCATCTAATATTATGTGTGTTTTGTGCTATGTACTAGCATCTGGTGCTTTATAACAACGTGACTGGTACAATGCAACACAGTGATTTGTGTAACATCTTCCTTTAGTGGAAAAGTGGATAGCATAAACAGTGTTTATTAAGTGATAGTGAGAAGGCAACATTTCCAGCTCGCCGACCCACTGCCTGCCCTCACTACCCACCCCCCTATAAATGCCCCCACCCATGATACTCCACCCCACCCACAATACTCCACCCCACCCACGATACCACCACCCACCCTCTCTATCCTGTGAACTTCATTGAAAACCTACAAGCCTTCTCTGGGATGACTTCACATCGCAAAATAGCAAGAATATCTACGCTATCTGGCTATTGTCCCAGTAGTTACTGCAGTGTTTGTGGGTATACCACAAGGGACAAAATTTTTCTTAGATGTAAGGAACCTACTTGTTCCAACTACTGCCACACAGATTGCATTCCAGAAGAATTTTGTTGCAGCCAGGTTGAAAATTTCAGAAAATTGAAGGATATCCATAATCCTGTGGTATATGTGGATACAAGCCAGGAGCTACAGGATGAAGGTTCAGAAGTCCTACCTCAGGGACTTCTGTCCAAAGATCAAGACTGCCCTCTTGGGCTGTGTTGTAAAGTTGCAGCTAAGATAATCCATCACAGGGAAGCACTTCATGAGCTCCTCAAATCATTAGATAACCTACAAGCTATTGTAGAAGGCCAGTGTAAGCCTGCATCAAGTGACGTAAGCTGCTCAGCTGATGGTGACACTATTGACAAAGACTGGAAGTCCCACACTGAGCTTAACTCAGGGGTAAATAACTGGTGGAATTCTGTCATCGCTAAGGTCCCAAAGACTGACAGAGTTCAAAACACTACCTTTGGGAATTCTAACACAATTTCTCTGACCACCACAGAGGGAACAAATCCTCTTCCCAGCAACGAAGGAAGTCTTGGATCTGTTAATTCTCCTACACCTGACATCTCTGCTTCAGCCACTGCCAGTCCACTAGACAGTGCACATACCATCTCTGATCCTACACCTGTCAGCACACCTGCCAACACTATTCCAGAATCTGGCAGCAGTGCTTCATCGGCAAGTTCTGAGTCAGGAGTTTCTCCTCCAGAGATTGGTGCAGTTAATAATCAGGGAACTATCACTGCACCTGATCACCTACTGCGCCAAAGTACGAACAGCAGGGACACATCTGTCAGAATTGGTACAGGACGGGGTAGAGGACGTGGAGGAGGAAGACATCTACAGCCGTCTCACCCTCCACTAACGCAGTTCCAGCGGCAGAACCTGAGGACAAATCTGCAAAACACAGGAGGTGCAACAAATCACAGTCCACCCTCCCAGGCACCTAGGCTGTGCTCTCGTTGTCACCGGAAGGGGCACACTGCCAACAACTGCCTGCGAGATACCAGGTGCAATTACTGCTACAAGAAAGGACATCAGGAGGACCAGTGTCGGAAGAAAAAGGAACTTGACAGACAGGACCATCTGTTTAGAGACCTGTTCTCAGAACAAACCAGCAGGATCTCTGAATTGGTGAATAAACTCAGTTACTCCTATAACTCCAATATGTGTTCTACCCTCTGATGTGACCTAGCCTGCTGCCAGCTACTCAAGATTCAAGACTTCAACTACCACAAGTTCAATGCAACAGTCTCGGCTACTCCTATCTCAGCCCAGTAGGTGGTATTGTGCCTTATACAAGACCACAAACCTACATCCCTGCAGCTGCCTCAGTACCCTACCTCTCTCAAGGGCAGGCACCTTACATGCCCTACACACCCACCACCTCAAGCTGACCACATAATGAAGAGCCAGTCTATCAGCATCCTGTCGGCCAACATTAGAGGTTTCATTACTAATGTTGGAGAGCTCACACATAGTTTTGTGAACACTCGACATCTCGACATGATAGCTGTTGTTAGGTAAGACACATATGCAACAGTTAGACAACTTTATTCCGAAACGTTTCGCCTACACAGTAGGCTTCTTCAGTCGAATACAGAAAGTAGGCAGGAACAGTAGAGACGTGAAGACGATGTAATCAGTCCATCACCCTTGAAGTCGTAGAATTTGAGGTTGTCAGTCCCTCAGCCTGGAGAAGTCCAGTTCCATAGTCAGGAGCTAGATAGCTCCTTGATGTGATGTGAGCAGCTTGCACGAAGATGATGTCACTCTGACTGCTAGCTCGCTCACTGCAGTCTGGTGTATGATGTTACG
>NC_091293.1:22876878-22919378 GCF_038502225.1 Cherax quadricarinatus | reverse complement strand
TGTGGGACCCCGCTGGTCGCAGGTGCCCACTCTGACATCTCGCCACGTACCATGACTCACTACTGTCTTCCTGACAAGTTTCCCTGATCTATTGTAGTGCCTTCCCTGTTATCTCTGCTTGGTCCTCCAGTTTTTGCACTAATCTCTTGTGTGGAACTGTGTCAAACGCCTTCTTGCAGTCCAAGAAAATGCAATCCACCCACCCCTCTCTCTCTTGTCTTACTGCTGTCACCATGTCATAGAACTCCAGTAGGTTTGTGACACAGGATTTCCCGTCCCTGAAACCATGTTGGCTGCTGTTGATGAGATCGTTCCTTTCTAGGTGTTCCACCACTCTTCTGATAATCTTCTCCATGACTTTGCATACTATACATGTCAATGACACTGGTCTGTAGTTTAGTGCTTCATGTCTGTCTCCTTTTTCAAACATTGGGACTACATTTGCTGTCTTCCATGCCTCAGGCAATCTCCCTGTTTCGATAGATGTATTGAATATTGTTGTTAGGGGTACACATAGCACCTCTGCTCCCTCTCTCAGGACCCATGGAGAGATGTTATCCGGCCCCATTGCCTTTGAGGTATCTAGCTCACTCAGAAGCCTCTTCACTTCTTCCTCGGTTGCGTGTACTGTGTCCAGCACTTGGTGGTGTGCCCCACCTCTCCGTCTTTCTGGAGCCCCTTCTGTCTCTGTGAACACTTCTTTGAATCTCTTGTTGAGTTCCTCACATACTTCATGGTCATTTCTTGTTGTCTCTCCTCCTTCCTTTCTTAGCCTGATCACCTGGTTCTTGACTGTTGTTTTCCTCCTGATGTGGCTGCATAACAGCTTCGGGTCAGATTTAGCTTTCGCTGCTATGTCGTTTTCATATTGTCGTTGGGTCTCTCTTCTTATCTGTGCATATTCATTTCTGGCTCTATGATTGCTCTCCTTATTCTACTGGGTCCTTTGCCTTCTATTTCTTCCATTCCCTAGCACACTTGGCTTTTGCCTCCCTGCACCTTTGGGTGAACCATGGGCTCATCCTGGCTTTTTCATTATTCCTGTTATCCTTGGGTACAAACCTCTCAGCCTCCTTGCACATTGTAGCTACATATTCCATCATCTCATTAACTGGCTTCCCTGCCAGTTCTCTGTCCCACTGAACCCCGTTCAGGAAGTTCCTCTTTCCCGTGTAGTCCCCTTTCTTGTAGTTTGGCTTAATTCGGCCTTCCTGCTTCCCCCTCCACTTGTAGCTCTACTGTGTATTCTAAGTTTAAAACCACATGATCTGTGTGTGTGTGTGTGTGTGTGTGTGTGTGTGTGTGTGTGTGTGTGTGTGTGTGTGTGTGTGTGTGTGTGTGTGTGTGTGTGTGTGTGTGTGTGTGTGTGTGTGAGTGTGTGTGTGTGTGTGAGTGTGAGTGAGTGTGAGTGAGAGTGTGAGTGAGAGAGTGAGTGTGAGTAAGAGTGTGAGTGTGAGTAAGAGTGAGTGAGAGTGAGTGAATGAGAGTGAGTGAGTGAGAGAGAGTGAGAGTGAGAGTGAGAGAGAGAGAGAGAGAGAGAGAGAGAGAGGGAGAGAGAGAGAGAGTGAGTGAGTGAGTGGTGAGGTGAGGTGAGTAGAGGTGAGGTGTGAGTGGTGAGTGTGGAGTGGAGGATGAGTGAGGTGGTGAGGTGGTGGTGGAGGTGGTGAGGTGGTGGAGTGGAGGTGGAGTGAGTGAGTGAGGTGGAGTGTGAGGTGAGGTGTGTGAGTGGGAGTGGGTGAGGTGTGAGGTGGTGAGGTGAGGTGAGGTGGGTGAGGTGGGTGGTGGAGGTGTGGTGAGGTGTGGTGGTGAGGTGGAGTGAGTGGAGTGGAGGTGGTGAGGAGAGGTGAGGTGGAGAGGATGTGAGATGAGCCGTGAGTGAGGCGAGTGAGGTGAGTGAGTGAGGTGAGTGGTGGCAGGATGAGTGAGATGGATAATGAGTGGAGGGCGAATGAGTGAGTGTGGAGTGGAGGATGAGCGATGAATGAGTGGAGTGAGTGAGAGTGTGAGTGAGCGAATGAGAGTGAGCGAGTGAGAGTGAAAGAGAGTGAGCAAGTGCTCAGTTACATGAGTGTGTACACAACACTTATCTACTTGTGTTAACCCATTTATTGTTGGAAGGGTTAATTCTCAGCTCCTGAGCCTTCCTCTTATCACTCTCCAAATTCCCTTCCTCTTAGCCTTGTGGACCTTAACAAACCTGTTTTTAAAACTATGTATAGAGCCTATCTTACTCACTAAGATCATTCCACATCCTGACTATCCTGAAACTTAAAAAAATACTCCCTAACATTCCTGTGACTCATGTATGACTAACTTCCAGCAGTATCCCCAAGTTCCCATTTCTCACCCCTCCAGCAGCTTGTGTTTTGGGGGTGGAGAGGGTGGAGGGGTAGAGGGGGGGGGTTGCTTTATAAGCAAAATTTACCAATGACATTTCATGAAAAAAATATACAATAATGTTAAAATTTGGGAATGAGGGGCTAGTAACCCCTTCTCCTGTATACATTACTGAAGTTAAAAAGAGAAACTTGTTTTTCTTTTTGGGCCACCCTGCTTCAGTGGGATACAGCTGGTTTATTGAAAGAAAATCATTAAAAATTCAATATTTACATTGAAAAATCATGAAATGTTACTTCTGTTCTGAAGACTTGTTGGCATTAACCCTTAAACTGTCCAAATGTAGACCTACCTTCACGTGCGTAGCACTATGAACGTAGATCTACTTTTTTTTTTTTACATAAGAAAGCATGTAAAAGAGAAAGTTCAGAGCGCTATGCACATAAACGTAGATCTATGTTTGGACAATTTAAGGGTTAATGTGGCTGGCAATACAATTTTCCATGATGGTACCATTATTGATTTTGAGAGATTTCTATGCAAATTCAGAGATGGTTGATAGCAAAAACAAAAGAAGTGGTCATGCCAAGGAGAAATTTGAAATACTATTGGTCAAGACACTGAAGAATGAGGTGGCTGTAACAATAATATTCCCATGAATCAAACACTTACAAAGAAAGTGTATTATTAATGCAGCATTTAACTAAATGTGAAATGATGAGAAACCACTTAATTGAAGGTACAAACACAGATATATCACTGGAATAATTATAATATGCAGTTCTGTATCTGGTTTTGATAACCTGACATTGAAGAAGAAATTAGTGATCAATTAGCTAAAACTCTAGCAGATGTCTATAATGTAATATGCAGGTGTCAGGGAGTGGTCTTGTCATTATACAAACTTGATTTTTAAACATACCACAGCCCTTGGTGGATGGTGACAATACCTTTACCCAAGTTACTGTATACTCAACATTCAATGCAGTTCACACAACACCCCCCCCCCCCCCCCCAGATAAGTTACACTCAACATTCACTATTCACTGCAGTGCCATGGAAATCCTAAACCCCGGATAAGGCATATTTAATATTCACTGCAGTTTCATGGAAATTATCCACTCCAGATGAGGTATGTTGTACATTTTCTGCAGCTGCAGCTCCATGGAATGCCTCAAAGCACAATGAAGAAGACTTAACATTTCAGACATAACAATAATGAGAGCAATGGTGTGCGCTCACCATTTTTGACATGAGATAATAATAAATACATAAAATGTCCATGAAGTACTTGTACATTGGTACAAAAAAAATCAGCATACCACATTAATGCAAGTGAATACATATATCAGTCACCCCATAACAACAAATTCTTAAGAGAACTGTATGCCTCAGTATCCCAAAGGATGCATTCCATGAAACTGCATAATGAGAATTCACTAATATGCAACCTATATTTTAATGAGAAAATGAGGCATATGCTCCAGACCTCTGTGGCCTTCATATCCAGAAGACATAATATTAGCTAAATAAGATGTGATTTGATGTGCTGCTGGAGTGTAAGCAGAGTAACATTTGTGAAAGGTTTCAGGAAAATTGGCAAGCTGGACTTAAGAGTCCTTGAGGTGGGAAGTAGAGTGCCTGCACTCTGAAGGGGTGTTGATACTGCAGTTTAACTGTACTGTAGGCTTGCCTCTGGCAAGACAGTGATGGAGTCAATGATGATGAAAGTGTTTCTTCTTTTTCGGGTCACTCTGCTTTGGTGGAAAACGGCCAATGTGTCAACAAAAAAAAAAAAAAATAAATAAATAAGATGTGCACATAATACATTAGCAGGTCACAGATATAGGCACCACTCATGGATCAGGAGCCAAGGATGTATAAGATGGTACAATACTTAACATAGATTCATGGTTCTGGATGTTAGACTTGTAGACAATAGCCTGAATACTCTAAGCAAATCATGTGTATGGGAATCCAACTGTGGATAATAATCATCAGGTTATAAAACTTGGCTCATGAACTGGCAAATTGATGAATTCTGAGGGAATACAGTACTTTAATGATATTACATTCATATATGGAGCATAAGCTATTCTGCCCCTTAACTGGAATAATAACAAACTGCTATACTTAACTCTCCTGTAAATGAGTACACACACACACACAAAACAAAAACTTACTTGTTATAAGAATGAGGAACTCTCCTGAAGTATGACAACAAAGACTGCTGAACAACATCAGCTAAAACTGCTTCTCGCTCAATTATTTCAAAGATGAGAGAACTGCGGGCTGATTCCAACAGGTTTTTGTCCCATGCTGTCGATCCGTTAATGTGTGAATTCTGATGAAAAAAATATGCATATTAGTCAGCTGTAAAGAAGCAAAAATATGTTACATCAATGAGAAAACTTCCCAGCAGAAAATTCTTTTACCTTCCAGGGCACTAAATATCAATTAATAAAAAAAGTATCATGTGTACAAGTATAAAAAATGAAGCATGACACCTAACACTCAGGTGAATGAAATAATTCCTAGTTTGTGAGCATATTAACACTAAAGTAATGCTCAAGGATGCCAGAAGTATTAGATTCACTGGGGATGGGACAATACCAAAATTTTTGCCAGTACAAATACTCAGTTTTAGGCCACTACCATCAAAATTAACCAGCACTCACTGATACTGATACTATGGCACACCTCTACAGTGCTCATTAACCCTTTGAGGGTCCGTGCCGTAGATCTACGGCTTTACGTTGAGGGTCTAAACCGTAGATCTACATCATGAGCTCAGCTCGCTCTGATAGCTGTGAGCGGTAAATTTTGGCCTTGATATGAGAGAATACATCTATGTGGTATGTGTGCATCATATAAAACAAATCCTGCAGCACATAGTGCATAATGAGAGAAAAAAATTGAGACCGTAATTTTCGATCAAAACAGCGACTTTGCAGTGTTTTTTGTATGTTTTTATAGTTGTATTTGCGATTTCTTGGTCTCATTTGATAGAATGGAAGATATATTACAGAAACAGAGATGATTTTGATTGGTTTTTAGTACTGGAAATGGCTTGAAACTGAGCTCAAAGTAGCGGAAATGTTAAATTTTTGCCAATGTTCAAGAGTAAACAAATGACCTCACACATCTAACACACGCCTGCTGGTGGGTCTAATATACATTCACAAATGTAGTGATATTATTTACACAATTATTACAATATTGCATAAGAGTAAATCTTCTATTTTTTGGTTTGAATAAAAATTCATCATGTGAATAAAAAATCAAAATGGAATTCATTAGTAAAGCCTGAAAACTTAACTAATGAACAGAGGAAATGTTAGTTTAGTGCCAGGAATGTCTGCATTGTTTATTCTGGACCCTATTTTGAAATTGGAGTATTTTTAACTTTGCATTAAATTGGCCAAATTACCAATTTCCGATCACTTTATTTTGCAGTTGAAACAGCTGACTTGGCGAATTCTTGTGCTCAATCGATAGAAGTAATACTAGTGAAAGAGCTAAGAATTTGGTCGACTGGAATAATGTAATTGGCCTAAAATTCGAGTCAAAGTCGGCAAAATCACTGATGTATAAATATCGCTGACACATCAAAATTCGCGAGAGCATAATTTCATCAATTTTCCATCAAATTTTGTACTTTTTGTTTTATTATCTTCAGAAAAGGATTCTCTACCATTTCATAAGAAAAAATAACAATTATTTTTTGAAAATTCTTGGACACTGGTGCACACTTTGAAATTTGGCCTCTGGACCCTGAAAGGGTTAAAGTATGCAGCCTCCATCTCAAACCATGACAAAATATAGGTAATCCCTTGCACTTTAGGATTTCCTTCAACCGTCTATGAAGTGATTAATGTATTCTTTAGGATTTCCTGGGGTATATTTCCCCAAATTCACAGTTGGCATCCTAAAGTTGTGAGAGGGAATTGACATCATTCCCCCAGTAGATCTTTTTATCATAGTCCAGAGGTTCTCAACAGCGTTCAAATATGGGAAACTGAAAAAGCCACTGAACAACAGATTTTGCTGTGTCAAAAAGCAACATTATATTATTTAATTATATTTTTTATTATCACATCTGCCATTTCTTACCAAGGCAGGGATATAAGGAAAATAATGGAAATCCACTGTAATCTGTTCCTGCTGTCAGAAGGCTTGACAGAATAGTACTTCAACATCATGCTATTATCAACTCTACGGCTTATTTATCTATCACAATTCATCTAATATGACATAATAAACAATATTAATAACACAGAAACATGATATATACTCTAGAATGAATAAAATATGTCATAATATATGTGAGGATAAGTGATGGAAGTGTTGTTGTTGGGTTTATAATGGCCACTGAGAGAAGCCATACAGGCTTCTGCCACCACCACTATCAACAAACAATATTTCATTCATTCATTAGGGATTTGCCGGTACTTCTGGCCCGGGTCTTCTCCAGATGGTGACCCGGCAGTGGCCCCCGGGTTGGAGGTGTCGTTCATCATCATCTTTCTTCTGTCTTCTTTCTTGGGCCCTCCGGGTCACAAACAATATATGAACGTAATTTATAAATAAGAAATATTTATATTTTAATTTATAAATAAGAAATATTTACATTTTAATTTATAAATAAGAAATATTTACATTTTAATTTATAAATAAGAAATATTTACATTTAAATTTATAAATAAGAAACATTTGCACTTATCTCAGAGATGTTAGTTTAATTACGTAGTTAGTTTGATGGAGTGTAGCAGATATGAAGAGAGTGTAGCAGGTATGCTGGGAGTGAAGCAGGCATACAGGGAGTGTAGCAGGCATACAGGGAGTGTAGCAGGCATGCAGGGAGTGCAGCAGGCATGCAGGAAGTTTAGCAGGCATGCTGGGAGTGTTGCAGACATGCAGGAAGTGTAGCAGGCATGTTGGGAGTGTAGCAGACATGCAGGAAGTGTAGCAGGCATGCTGGGAGTGTTGCAGACATGCAGGAAGTGTAGCAGGCATGTTGGGAGTGTAGCAGACATGCATGGAGTGTAGTAGACATGCAGGGAGTGTAGCAGGCATGCTGGGAGTGTAGCACACATGCAGGGAGTGTAGCAGGCATGTAGGAGGCAAGAGGAAGGCGAGTTTATGCTTCAATAAGACGTTAATATAATCTCAATGGCTTATTTATCTGTCATAATTATCTAATATGACATAATAAACAAAATTAATAACACAGAAACATGATATATACTCTAGAATGAATAAAATATGTCATAATGTATGAGAGGATAAGTGATGGAAGTGTTGCTGTTGGGTTCATAACGGCCACTGAGAGAAGCCGTACAGGCTTCTGCCACTACCACTATCCACAAACAATACACATATGAATGTAATTTATAAATAAGAAATATTTACATCTTAATTTATAAATAATTAAGTTTATTCAGGTATACACAAATACAGTTACGTACATAGATTATCATACATAGCGGCATATGTGTAAAGTACCTAGGATAACCCAAAAAAGTCAGAGTGACTTACGTATTTCCATTGGGGTCTTTTTATATTTACACTTTTATATTTACACTTCCCTTGGAGGAAATGTTAGTTTAATTAGTTTGATGGAGGAGATGCTGGCAGAGGTTTAGAGTGGTAGAAGACATGTAGCAGGCCGGCTTATGTTCAGCGGCCCGATACATATCCAATAACATTGGAGAGTTACTTTCGTGTCATTTTTCTATCGCTTACTCGCTTAACTTACTTGCTACACTGTTAATTCTACACTTTATCACTGGCTGGCACTATAGCCTTTATCGATACCTGCTGCTTTAGTATCGTACATATCGTAGAATCGCTGAATCACTGCAGAAGGCACATTCTCCCCTCTCTCTTCCTCCTCCGCTTTGGTACTTTGCTATGAGTTTTTTCTTGAATTTGTGTTTCTTTCCTTCTTTATCACAGGGCTGGCACTAGAAATTTTCTTTGGGCCCATGGTGGATTATTTAGCAGTTACAAGCACTAAAAAGAATGGAATACAAAATATATCACATGTAAGCATGGAACTATCCTCAGTGGCTTGTAAACAATGACACACTGGCTGGTACACGGGGTGACTGGCTGGGCCTGCTCAGGGTGCTGTGCCAACACGTTCAGGACGAAAGCTCCTAACTGAGTTTTTAGGCGTTATCCGAACCAATTTTTTCATGCCAAAGCGAGGCGTTATCCAATCCAGGCGTTAACCGAGGGCCCATTGTACTTAGGTATGCATACTGGTCAGAGCTGGTCTAAGTCTGAGCGGTCGTTAAACGAGTAAGTCGTTATGAGGAGAGACTGTATTACAGACTTCAGAGAGGTTCCAGGCCTGCCTGTCCACAGTCTTCTTATGTCTAGGTGAGGAATGAGATAGAGGCCTCTAGGCTGACTCAGGTTCACGGGGTGACATGACGTCATGGCTAGCGAAAGAGCCTTACTATAATTAGTTGGGAATATCTATATAAGTGTACTACATAAGTATCACTTCTGGCAAACATTAATACCCATGACAGCCAATAAACTGAGCTGGTTATGCTAATAGTGGTCTTATGTTTATACTTTTAATACCTTTCAAACTTATTCAGTAACCTTCACTTGTGTTCTCTAATCTTGAGTAATTTGACCTACTTTTCATATTAACTTAAGGCATGTACTACCTTATGGCCTAACAGGAGTAATTCTACGTCTCTCTCTTAAATTTATTCCTCCATTAGCAATATTTTTTATGTCAACACTAGTTGTAGGGAAATATAATAATTCTGTATTGTAGCGTTCACGAATATTTTGATGCACAAATATTTTTTTTTTTAACAAGTCAGCCGTCTCCCACCGAGGCAGGGTGACCCAAAAAGAAAGAAAATCCCCCAAAAGAAAATACTTTCATCATCATTCAACACTTTCACCTCACTCACACATAATCACTGTTTTTGCAGAGGTGCTCAGAAACACAACAGTTTAGAAGCATATACGTACGTATAAAGATGCACGACATATCCCTCCAAACTGCTAATATCCTGAAACCCTTCCTTATGAGTGCAGGCATTGTACTTCCCATTTCCAGGACTCAAGTCCGGCTATGTAAAAATAACCGGTTTCCCTGAATCCCTTCACAAATATTTCCCTGCTCACACTCCAACAGATCATCAGGTCCTAAATACCATTCGTCTCCATTTACTCCTATCAAACACGCTCATGCACGCCTGCTGGAAGTCCAAGCCCCTCACCTACAAAACCTCCCTAACCCCTTCCTTCCAACTTTTTCGAGAACAACCCCTACCCAGCCTTCCTTCCCCTACAGATTTATACGCTCTCCATGTCATTGTACTTTGATCCATTCTCTCTAAATGACCAAACATATTGTAGGGAAATATAATAATAGAATTCACTTAGCCTAACAATACTGCTTCCTTAACATACTGAACCATGAACAGAGTTTTGTAGGGAATTATGTCATAATTGGCCTCAGCAATACTCTCCTCTTCTTCATCCTCATGCTCTGCCTGCACAATCTCCAACAATTCTTCATCATTTAGGCCCAGTGCATGTTAATCAATCAGTTCTCTCGCTTCACCCTCCTGCATGTCCTTGAACCCTCCACCACCAACTAGCCTTGCTAACTCCATAGTCTTCTTCATGGCTTTGTTGATCTTGTCCTGAGGACCAAATCCAACAAAATCACACTCACACTCTGGCCACAAAGCCCTCCAACAACCCTCCCCACATTTTTTTTTGGTAAATATGACTGGGAGGCTAGGCATTCATGAATGTTCCAAGCTCGTGAAAGTGGAACTCGCAAAAGTAACACACAAGTCACTCAAAATTCTCACGAATATCATCCAAAATTAAGTATCATATTTCTATTAATAATGTATTTTATATTAGAATAACACAGTCCTCTGCACTTCAAAATTAAACTGAATGAACAAGTACCAAGATGACTATGTATGCATTTCATTTACTTACATGTAAGGAGATTATAAATACATACATGTTAATATTTACAGGCAAGCACATTAGCCTTACCAGAATATTTAGTGCCTCTCGATAAGCTCCAGTCAGCTGAGAAGCTCTGGCCAATTTTAACACTAGTAAACCCTGGGTTGGATTGAGATTTATACTGTAGGAATATGCCAAGCCCTGTCCTCGAATTTCTCTCCACATTGGTCCCTGGAAAAATTTTAAGGTAGAATGTTTTTATGAGCAACAAACTCAAATATATTTAAGTACACTAAGAACAGTAGTACAGGAGGCCCTCCACATTCGCGAGGGTTGGGGGATCAAGAACCTCGCGAATCTTGAAAATTTGCGAATGTTTGGTGTGCAAATATGATGCAGGGAAATATAATAATGCTGTACTGTGGTGTTCACGAATGTTTTGATGCACAAATATACTGTAGGGAAATATAATAATAACATTTACTTAGCCTAACAATACTGCTTCCTTAACCTATTGAACCACGAACAGTTTTTTGTAGGGAATTATGTCATAATTCGTCTCAGCAACACTCTCCTCTTCTTCATCCTCACTCTCTGCCTGCACAATCTCCAACAATTCTTCATCATTTAGGCCCAGTGCATGTTAATCAATCATTCTCTCGCCTTGCCCTCCTGCATGTCCTCGAACCCTTTACCACTAACCCTTGCTAACTCCATAGTCTTCCTCATGGCTTTGTTGACCTTGTCCTGAGGACCAAATCCAACAAAATCACACACACACTCTGGCCATAAAGCCCTCCAACAACCGTTCTTGCATTTTTTTTTTTTTGGTAAATATGATTGGGTGGCTGGGCATTCACGAATGTTCAAAGCTCGTGAAAGTGGAACTCGCGAAAGTGGAGGGTTAGCTGTATTTTAATTATTCAACAGTGACTAAAGTCTCTATATTAGAAAGGATATTTTTTTTAACAAACCTCCAGTTGTGTGAGATACTGAATGGCTGTAAGAATGGCTGGAACATCCCAATCTCTGTGTTCTGTCACACATCGGGTTGATTGTAATAAATAAGCAGACTCAACTGATCCAATACCAGTCAAGTACCCGGTAGTATTACCAAAGTCCTCATAAGAAAGTAATTCACTATCTGGTATGATGTTAAGTCTGAAAAGAAACATAACTACAATAAATATGGCATAATAATGTTTTGTTATAAAGTATGGTATATCAAATACAAGAGGGCAGCCCACAAAAATTAAAGTTTAAAATTTTACTGTCTCACACCCATTGTTATTAGCAACTCAAAGACAAGACATTCCATGCCAAATTTAAGAAAAAATTGGGGTTCATTTAGTTGTGCCTCAATGATTTCAAATTTTCACCTCCAATAAAATGGGAATTCCCATTTTGTCTTTATGGGGAAGTGAAATCCCTTGTACTGGAAAACGTAACTAGGTAGTGTAACCAAGAGTAAATTAATAATAATAATAATAGTAGGTTGGTAGACAGCAACCACCGAGGGAGGTACTACCGTTCTGCCAAGTGAGTGTAAAATGAAAGCCTGTAATTGTTTTACATGATGGTAGGATTGCTGGTGTCTTTTGTCTGTCTCATAAATATGCAAGATTACAGGTACGTCTTGCTACTTCTACTTACACTTACGTCACACGTACACGTTTATTTATACACACTCATCTGAGTTTTCTTTGATTTTATCTTAGTTCTTGTTCTAATTATTTTTCCTTTTATATCCATGGGGAAGTGGAATAAGAATCTTTCCTCCGTAAGCCATGCGTGTTGTAAAAGTCAACTAAAATGCCGGGAACAATGGGCTAGTAACCCCTTTTCCCTGTAAAAATTACTAAAAAGAATAAGAAGAAGAAAATTGTCAAAGTGGGAAGTTTGAATGTGTATGGATGTTGTGCAAATGATAAGAAAGAGATGATTGTGGATGTTATGATTGAGAAGAAGCTGGATGTCCTGGCTTTAAGTGAAACAAAGCTGAAGGGGGTGGGTGAGTTTCAGTGGAGAGGAATAAATGGGATTAGGTCAGGGGTTTCTAATAGAGTTAGAGCTAAAGAAGGAGTAGCAATAATGTAGAAGGATAAGCTATGGCAGGAAAAGAGGGACTATAAATGTATTAATTCAAGGATTATGTTTAGTAAAATAAAGGTTGGATGTGAGAAGTGGGTTATAGTAAGTGTTTATGCACCTGGAGAAGAGAGAAGTATAGAGGAGAGAGAGAGAGATTTTGGGAAATGTTTAGTAATTGTGTGGGGAGTTTTGAACCAAGTGTGAGAGTACTTGAGGTTGGGGATTTTAATGCTAAAGTGGGAAAAAATGTTGTGGAGGTAGTAGTAGGTAAATTTGGGGTGCCAGGGGTAAATGAAAATGGGAAGCCTTTAATTGAGCTATGTGTAGAAAGAGGTTTGGTAATAAGTAATACATATTTTATGAAAAAGAGGAAAAATAAATATACAAGGTATGATGTAGCACGTAATGAAAGTAGTTTGTTAGACTATGTATTGGTGGATAAAAGGTTGATGGGTAGGCTCCAGGATGTACACGTTTATAGAGGGGCAACTGATATATCGGATCATTATCTAGTTGCAGCTACAGTTAGAGTAAGAGGTAGATGGGATAAGAGGAAAATGGCAACAACAAGTAAGAGGGAGGTGAAAGTGTATAAACTAAGGGAGGAGGAAGTTCGGGTGAAATATAAGCAACTATTGGCAGAAAGGTGGGCTGGTGCAGGTATGAGTAGTGGGGGGGGGTTGAAGAGGGTTGGAATAGTTTTAAAAAATGCAGTATTAGAATGTGGGGCAGAAGTTTGTGGTTACAGGAGGGTGGGTGCAGGAGGAAAGAGGAGTGATTGGTGGAATGATGAAGTAAAGGGTGTGTTAAAAGAGAAAAAGGTAGCTTATGAGAGGTACTTACAAAGTAGAAGTGTTATAAGAAGAGTAGAGTATATGGAGAGTAAAAGAAAGGTGAAGAGAGTGGTGAGAGAGTGCAAAAGGAGAGCGGATGATAGAGTGGGAGAGGTACTGTCAAGGAATTTTAATGAAAATAAGAAAATTTTTTGGAGTTAAACAAGTTAAGAAAGCCTAGGGAACAAATGGATTTATCAGTTAAAAACAGAGAAGAGGAGTTAGTAGATGGGGAGATGGAGGTTTTGGGTAGATGGCGAGAATATTTTAAGGAACTTTTAAATGTCAACGAAGAAAGGGAGGCGGTAATTTCATGCACCGGCCAGGGAGGTATATCATTTTTTAGGAGTGAAGAAGAGCAGGATGTGAGTGTGGGGGAGGTGCGTGAGGCATTACGTAGAATGAAAGGGTGTAAAGCAGCTGTAACTGACGGGATCATGACAGAAATGTTAAAAGCAGGGGGAAACATAAGTGGTGGAGTGGTTGGTATTTTTGTTTAATAAATGTATGAAAGAGGGGAAGGTACCTAGGGATTGGTGGAGAGTGTATAGTCCCTTTATATAAAGGGAAGGGGGACAAAAGAGATTGTAAAAATTATAGAGGAATAAGTTTACTGAGTATACCATATATGTGAACAGTATTTAGATAAAGGTAGGGAAGTTTTTATTGCATTTATGGATTTAGAAAAGGCATATGATAGAGTGGATAGGGGAGCAATGTGGCAGATGTTGCAAGTGGATGGAATAGGTGGTAAGTTACTAAATGCTGTAAAGAGTTTTTATGAGGATAGTGAGGCTCAGGTTAGGGTGTGTAGAAGAGAGGGAGACTACTTCCCGGTAAAAGTAGGTCTTAGACAGGGATGTGTAATGTCACCATGGTTGTTTAATACATTTACAGATGGGGTTGTAAAAGAAGTAAATGCTAGGGTGTTCGGGAGAGGGGTGGGATTAAAATATGGGGAATTAAATACAAAATGGGAAGTGACACAGTTACTTTTTGCAGATGATACTGTGCTTATGGGAGATTCTAAAGAAAAATTGCAAAGGTTAGTGGACGAATTTGGGAATGTGTGTAAAGGTAGAAAGTTGAAAGTGAACATAGAAAAGAGTAAGGTGATGAGAGTATCAAATGATTTAGATAAAGAAAAATTGGATATCAAATTGGGGAGGAGTATGGAAGAAGTGAATGCTTTCAGATATTTGGGAGTTGATGTGTCAGCGGATGGATTTATGAAGGATGAGGTTAATCATAGAATTGATGAAGGGAAAAAAGTGAGTGGTGCATTGAGGTATATGTGGAGGCAAAAAATGTTATCTATGGACGCAAAGAAGGGAATGTATGAAAGTATAGTAGTACCAACACTCTTATATGGGTGCGAAGAAGGCGGTTGGAGGCAGTGGAGATGTCCTGTCTAAGAGCAATGTCTGGTGTAAATATTATGCAGAAAATTCGGAGTGTGGAAATTAGGAGAAGGTGTGGAGTTAATAAAAGTATTAGTCAGAGGGCTGAAGAGGGTTTGTTGAGGTGGTTTGGTCATTTAGAGAAAATGGATCAAAGTAGAATGACATGGAGAACATATAAATCTGTAGGGGAAGGAAGGCGGGGTAGGGGTCGTCCTTGAAAAGGTTGGAGGGAGGGGGTAAAGGTGGTGTTGTGGGCAGGGGTTTGGACTTCCAGCAAGCGTGCGTGAGCGTGTTAGATAGAAGTGAATGGAGACAAATGGTATTTGGGACCTGACGATCTGTTGGAGTGTGAGCAGGGTAGTATTTAGTGAAGGGATTCAGGAGTAGCAATAATGTTGAAGGATAAGCTATGGCAGGAAAAGAGGGACTACAAATGCATAAATTCAAGGATTATGTGGAGTAAAATAAAGATTGGATGTGAAAAGTGGGTTATAGTAAGCGTATATGCACCTGGAGAAGAGAGAAGTGTAGAGGAGAGAGAGAGATTCTGGGAAATGTTGAGTGAATGCATGGGGAGTTTTGAATCAAGTGTGAGAGTAATGGTGGTTGGGGATTTCAATGCTAAAGTAGGTAAAAATGTTATGGAGGGAGTAGTAGGTAAATTTGGGGTGCCAGGGGTAAATGTAAATGGGGAGCCTTTAATTGAGCTATGTGTAGAAAGAAATTTGGTAATAAGTAATACATATTTTATGAAAAAGAGGATAAATAAATATACAAGGTATGATGTAGCACGTAATGAAAGTAGTTTGTTAGATTATGTATTGGTGGATAAAAGGTTGATGGGTAGGCTCCAGGATGTACATGTTTATAGAGGGGCAACTGATATATCAGATCATTATTTAGTTGTAGCTACAGTTAGAATAAGAGGTAGATGGGAAAAGAGGAAGGTGGCAACAACAAGTAAGAGGGAGGTGAAAGTGTATAAACTAAGGGAGGAGGAAGTTTGGGCGAGATATAAGCCACTATTGGCAGAAAGGTGGGCTAGTGCAAAGATGAGTAGTGGGGGGGTTGAAGAGGGTTGGAATAGTTTTAAAAATGCAGTATTAGAATGTGGGGCAGAAGTTTGTGGTTATAGGAGGGTGGGGGGCAGGAGGAAAGAGGAGTGATTGGTGGAATGATGAAGTAAAGGGTGTGATAAAAGAGAAAAAGGTAGCTTACGAGAGGTTTTCACAAAACAGAAGTGTTATAAGAAGAGCAGAATATATGGAGAGTAAAAGAAAGGTGAAGAGAGTGGTGAGAGAGTGCAAAAGGAGAGCAGATGAAAGAGTGGGAGAGGCACTGTCAAGAAATTTTAATGAAAATAAGAAAAAATTTTGGAGTGAGTTAAACAAGTTAAGAAAGCCTAGGGAAAGTATGGATTTGTCCGTTAAAAACAGAGTAGGGGAGTTAGTAGATGGGGAGAGGGAGGTATTAGGTAGATGGCGAGAATATTTTGAGGAACTTTTAAATGTTGAGGAAGAAAGGGAGGCTGTAATTTCATGCACTGGCTAGGGAGGTATACCATCTTTTAGGAGTGAAGAAGAGCAGAATGTAAGTGTGGTGGAGGTACGTGAGGCATTACGTAGAATGAAAGGGGGTAAAGCAGCTGGAACTGATGGGATCATGACAGAAATATTAAAAGCAGGGGGGGATATAGTGTTGGAGTGGTTGGTACTTTTGTTTAATAAATGTATGAAAGAGGGGAAGGTACCTAGGGATTGGCAGAGAGCATGTATAGTCCCTTTATATAAAGGGAAAGGGGACAAAAGAGATTGTAAAAATTATAGAGGAATAAGTTTACTGAGTATACCAGGAAAAGTATACGGTAGAGTTATAATTGAAAGAATTAGAGGTAAGACAGAATGTAGAATTGCGGATGAGCAAGGAGGCTTCAGAGTGGGTTGGGGATGTGTAGATCAAGTGTTTACATTGAAGCATATATGTGAACAGTATTTAGATAAAGGTAGGGAAGTTTTTATTGCATTTATGGATTTAGAAAAGGCATATGATAGACTGGATAGAGGAGCAATGTGGCAGATGTTGCAAGTTTATGGAATAGGTGGTAAGTTACTAAATGCTGTAAAGAGCTTTTATGAGGATAGTGAGGCTCAGGTTAGGGTGTGTAGAAGAGAGGGAGAATACTTTCCGGTAAAAGTAGGTCTTAGACAGGGATGTGTAATGTCACCATGGTTGTTTAATATATTTATAGATGGGGTTGTAAAAGAAGTAAATGCTAGGGTGTTCGGGAGAGGGGTGGGATTAAATTATGGGGAATCAAATTCAAAATGGGAATTGACACAGTTACTTTTTGCTGATGATACTGTGCTTATGGGAGATTCTAAAGAAAAATTGCAAAGGTTAGTGGATGAGTTTGAGAATGTGTGTAAAGGTAGAAAGTTGAAAGTGAACATAGAAAAGAGTAAGGTGGTGAGGGTATCAAATGATTTAGATAAAGAAAAATTGGATATCAAATTGGGGAGGAGGAATATGGAAGAAGTGAATGTTTTCAGATACTTGGGAGTTGACGTGTCGGCGGATGGATTTATGAAGGAAGAGGTTAATCATAGAATTGATGAGGGAAAAAAGGTGAGTGGTGCGTTGAGGTATATGTGGAGTCAAAAAACGTTATCTATGGAGGCAAAGAAGGGAATGTATGAAAGTATAGTAGTACCAACACTCTTATATGGATGTGAAGCTTGGGTGGTAAATGCAGCAGCGAGGAGACGGTTGGAGGCAGTGGAGATGTCCTGTCTAAGGGCAATGTGTGGTGTAAATATTATGCAGAAAATTCGGAGTGTGGAAATTAGGAGAAGGTGTGGAGTTAATAAAAGCATTAGTCAGAGGGCAGAAGAGGGGTTGTTGAGGTGGTTTGGTCATTTAGAGAGAATGGATCAAAGTAGAATGACATGGAAAGCATATAAATCTATAGGGGAAGGAAAGAGGGGTAGGGGTCGTCCTCGAAAGGGTTGGAAAGAGGGGGTAAAGGAGGTTTTGTGGGCGAGGGGCTTAGACTTCCAGCAAGCGTGCATGAGCGTGTTAGATAGGAGTGAATGGAGACGAATGATACTTGGGACCTGATGATCTGTTGGAGTGTGAGCAGGGTAATATTTAGTGAAGGGATTCAGGGAAACCGGTTATTTTCTTATAATCGGGCTTGAGTCCTGGAAATGGGAAGTACAATGCCTGCACTTTAAAGGAGGGGTTTGGGATATTGGCAGTTTGGAGGGATATGTTGTGTATCTTTATACATATATGCTTCTAAACTGTTGTATTCTGAGCACCTCTGCAAAAGCAGTGATAATGTGTGAGTGTGGTTTAAGTATTGAATGATGATGAAAGTATTTTCTTTTTGGGGATTTTCTTTCTTTTCTGGGTCACCCTGCCTCGGTGGGAGACGACCAACTTGTTGAAAAAAAAAAAAAAAAAAAAATCAGGGAAACCAGTTATTTTATATAACCAGACTTGAGTCCTGGAAATGGGAAGTACAATGCCTGCACTCTAAAGGATGGGTTTGGGATATTGGCAGTTTGGAGAGATATATTGTGTATTTTTATACGTATATAATTCTAAACTGTTGTATTCTGGGCACCTCTGCAAAAACAGTGATTATGTGTGAGTGAGGTGAAAGTGTTGAATGATGATGATAGTATTTTCTTTCTCTTTGGGTCACCCTGCTTCAGTGGGAGACGGCTGACTTGGAAAAAAAAATAATAAAATAATACAGTGGAAACTCTACTTGAGAGTGCATCCACGTGCGAGTTTTTCCAAATACGAGCAGTCGATGGGTTGATTTTTTGCTTCCATATGCGAGTAAAATTTCCATACGAAAGCAGACCTCCAGGGAGGTTCCTTGATGCTGGCGAGGGGCTCTTGCTCTTGATCTAAGGAACTGTATCTCATTTGTTTGGCTATCTTACTGAAAAACTCACGAAATCGTAATGACACGATTGCAAACAAACCACACCCCGGCCGGGATGGTTTGTTTGCAATCGTGTCATTACAATTTCGTGAGTCATGTTGACGGCAGTGAAGGGACTTGAGCTAGAGTTCGTCACGGCCACGCTAGCTGGAGATTCGTCTGTAAAATCTTGCATTTCTGGTCACAGTGGTGCCTGTGCTAACCTTCCTATGGTGTAGAAATATACCTAGTTGGACGAATCTTATTGTGGCTAGCTGGTCTAGTGGCTAACGCGACGGGCTGGAGTTTTGAGACTATGACTGTGGGTTCAATCCCGGCCGGGGTATGGTTTATCTTACTGAAACTTGGGCAATGTATGAAGGAAAGATGCTGCTTAACATACACCAAAACTGAAAGAAATCAGAGCATAAATAATGGAGTTCAGTTCTCAGCAATTAGCCACTCCTTAGCAGATACTGCTAAGATATGGTTTTTATGGTTGTATTCTCATTTTTCTGGTCTCATTTAATAGAATGGAAGATATAATACAGAAATAGATATGATTTTGATTGCTTTCACGACGAAAAGTACCTTGAAATTGAACTCAACGAGGGAGAAATGCTCATTTGCTTGACTATGTTCAAGAGTAAACAAATGACGTCACTGTCCATTCCAATATGCAGTCATGAATGTGTTGACATTATTTATACAATTATTGCAATAAGGCATAACAGAAAATCTTATATTTTTTGTGTGAATAAAAATTACAGATTATTTATACTGTAATAATAATAATAGTAATAATAATAATAATAATAATAATAATAATAATATGTATAATAATAATAATATGTATAATAATAATAATACATATAATAACAATAATATAATAATAATAGTATAATAATAAAATACAATAATAATAATAATAATAATATGTATAATAATAATACATATATAATAATAATATACTACATAATAATAATTATAATAATAGATGGCTTCAAAAGGCCGTTAATAGATAGTAGTGTTTACCACAACAAAGAGGGAGTGGTTGTGGCTACCTCCACCTGTTACATAATGACATATTTTATTCATTCTAGAGTATGTATCAGGTTTCTATGTTATTTATATTGTTTATTATTTCATATTAGATGAACTGTGATAGATAAATAAGCCGTCGAGTTGATGATAGCGAAATATTCAAGGAGTATTTTGTCATGTCTCCAGACAAACTCTTGTCGGCCACCACCGTTGCCACACAAATGACATATTTTATTCATTCTAGAGTACAGGTACCATCTGACTTATGACCAAGCTTGGTTCCGACCAACAGGTCGTAAGTCAAAATGGACGTAAGTCGAACCTTTCAAAATTGCCGACATACTGGGTAGGGCATATATAACCTACCTACATTGTACATTACATTACAGTACTATCATTATTTCATTCTTTTTGCCATAATTTACTTCTACTGATATATTTTAATTATTTATGTACTGTATATGTATACATGGTAGTGAACTGTATTGTAAATTTTACATCTCATACAGTATCACATGTTACTGTTATCTTTAACCCTTTGAGGATCGAGAGGCCCTCTCCCAAACTCGTTCTCAGGGTTGAAAAATTTTAGGGAAAAAAAAAAAAAATCTGATGAAACGATAGAGAATCTTTTTCCGATCATAATGACCCCAAAAGTATGAAATTTTATGAAAAAACTTATGGAATTATGCTCTTGCGAAGTTAACGGTCTCAAAGTCGCCTACTTTGGGCCCTATTTTCAGCCAATTCCAATGTTGCAATTGAATAAAATCATAGCTATTTCCCTAGAACTCCATTTGTTCTACCGATTGAATACAAGAATCCGCTCATTTCCTGATTTCAACTACCCAATAAAATGGTCAGAAATTGGCAATTTGGGCAATTTCACACAAATTTCAAAAGATGCCAATTTCAAAATAGGGTTCAGAATAAACAAGACAGATATTCATGGCACTAAAACAACATTTTATCTGTTCATTAGTCACATCTTTATTCCCCTCTTACATTACTTTTGCTTTCCATTTTGAATTTTTATTTTCACAGAAAATAGAAAATTTTCTGTTATGTATACTATTGCATCGTTCTAAAAACGGTATAAATGATATCAGTGCACTTCTGAAAGAATATCAGACTCACCAGTTGATGTGTACTGGATGCGTGGCTTGATTTGTTTACTCTTGAATATTGGCAAAAATCGATTATTGCTATTTTGAGCTCAATTTCAAGGTACTTGTCATCATGAAACCAATCAAAATCATCTCTAATTCTGTAATATATCTTCCATTCTATCAAATGAGACCAAGGAAACAAGAATACGATCATAAACACCATACAAAAATTCACTAGAAATTCAATGTTTTCAACCAAAAACACAGCCGAAGTTTTTTTTTTTCTCATTATGCACAGCGTGCTTCAGGATTTTTTTTTATGATGTGCACACTGACCACACAGACCCATTCTTTCATATGTAGGCTTGCCAGCTTTCTTCCACCAGATTTGAAGGCGTTAGAATTTAGGCGTACAAGTACCTGACCAACCCTGGCTGCAATGATGTACTTGTACGTGACCGACCCTGAAAGGGTTAACCCTTTGAGGGTCGACAGGCCCTCTCAGAGACTTGTTCTCAGGGTCGGCCAAATTTAAAAAAAAAAAAAAAAATTATTTTTTATGAAAAAATAGTTTTTTTTTCTAAACATTATAGGATAAACAAAAATTTTTTACCATCAATACTTAATGAGATATGGAGGCATGAAGTTTGCAGAAAATGAGCCACGTATGGCAACAGCGGCGACTGCCGCTCACCCGGTAAACTTTGGTTTACTTGTACATGTTTGAAGGTTTGTTGTTTTTTTAACTATTTTATTTCTTCACATAACTTATGTGGCCTGTGAGACCAAAGTAAGGTGCAGTGTACGTATATACACTCGTTGTATACAACACAATAAACACACAAACATAATTATCAGTATATTTACAAAACTTGTTTACAAAAACAAACAATACAAAATTTTTTTATTACTATTGTTCTATAATATATATACCAATATACAGTCACTGAACATATTCCTAGAAGTTCTGCAGCTTGTGGAACTCTTTGAAACATGGTGTCATACACAATGGTTTTACACTCTCACACATAAAATCAGTGTGTGTGCATTTTTGTGGACTTTTTTTTTATGTGCAAAGACAAAACACCTCGTTTGAGCAGTTTTCTTCAAAGTATTAGCAGGCAGTTGTGTTATGTAGTTATCCTAGGTAAATGGTCGTGTGTCATCATTCCTTCCTTCCTAATTTCCTGCATTCCTTTCCTGCATTCCTTTCCTTCATTCCTTTCCTGCATTCCTTTCCTACCTCTCTTCCTACATTCCTTCATCTGTCCTTCCTTACTTTTTTCCTTCCTTTCACCTCGTCCTTCCTTCCCTTCTTGCTTCTGGTTTCTATAATATATATA
The DNA here is from genome assembly GCF_038502225.1 of Cherax quadricarinatus. Lineage (NCBI taxonomy): Eukaryota > Metazoa > Arthropoda > Malacostraca > Decapoda > Parastacidae > Cherax > Cherax quadricarinatus. The sequence continues at coordinate 22,897,316 of NC_091293.1, read as the reverse complement.
CACATATATAGTCACTAGATACTTTCATATAACTGCTATTATATTCATTCAGCAAGCTTGTCTTGTGTGCAAGTGTGTGGCTTATAATTGTTTTGAGTCAGGAGCCAGGAGATGTGAGTAAACATGATGATGACACAGTCTTGTGGCTCTCTCTGAGACAGAGAGCTAGACGGATAGACAGGGAGCTTGACAGACAGACAAACAGACGGAAATGTTTGTGTACCAGTAAAAACAAAGGGAGGGGGATGGTCATCTAATCTTTTCTTATCAGCTGCACCCTTGTTTACCCTCATCAAACATCAGCTCTTATCAGATGTTATCTTCCCTTATCTTGTCACTGTCATGGGGTGGACTTTGTTTTTTCTTGTTGCTTCAAGGGAACAAATTTATTACATTATCATCTTCCTCTTCTTCTTCCTCCTCCTCCTCTTCTTCCTCCTCCTCCTCTTCCTCTTCTTCCTTTTCCTCCTCTTCCCCCTACTCTTATTCTTCCTCCTCCTCCTCTTCCTCTTCTTCCTCCTCCTCCTCTTTCCCTTACTCTTCCTCTTCCTCCTACTCTTCCTCTTCTTCCCCTACTCTTCCTCTTCCTCCTCCTCCTCTTCTTCCGCTTCCCCCCTTCCCCCTACTCCTCCTCTTCTTCCTCTTCCCCCTACTCCTCCTCTTCTTCCTCTTCCCCCTACTCCTCCTCTTCTTCCTCCTCCTCCTCTTTCTCCTACTCTTCCTCTTTTTCCTACTCTTCCTCTTCCTCCTACTCTTCCTCTTCCTCCCCCTCTTCCTCCTCCTCCATAGTGTAAATTACCAGGAGTCAGCAGCTGTCAAAATGACATATTGTCTCATTACTCACTCCCCCTACCACCTGTCCAAACAATGGGGTCGGATGCTGCTCCCCCTCCATTCTATCTAATTATCTTTCTCCCTCATTCTATCTCATTCAATCTGTCTCTCTCTTTCTATCTGTCTGTCTATCTCTGTCTCACAGGTACACATAAATACAAGTATACATAGTATAAATTACCTAGGATAACCCAAGAAATCCAGACAAAGTGCTATATTCTGCTTGAAGATGTGAGTAAAAGTGATGATGCAGTCTTGTGGCTCTCTGAGACAGAGAGCTAGATAGACAGATAGACAGGGAGCTTGACAGACAGACAAATAGACAGACAGAAATGTTAGTGTACCAGCAAAAACAAAGGGAGGGCAATGTTCATCTAATCTTTTCTTATCAGCTGCACCCTCCTCCACTCTAGTTTACCCTCATCAAACATCAGCTCTTATCAGATGTTATCTCCCCTTATCTTGTCACTGTCATGGGGTGAACGTTTATTATTACATATTATTATTATTATTATTATTATTATTATTATTATGTATTATTATTATTATGCATTATTATTATGTATTATTATTATGTATTATTATTATTATTATTATTATTATTATTATTATTATGTATTATTATTATTACGTATTATTATTATTATTACGTATTCTTCTTCTTCCTCCTCCTTCTCCTCTTCTTCCTCTTCCTCTTCCTTCTCCTCTTCTTCCTCCTCCTCCTCTTCCTCTTCCATTCTTGGAACAAGTTTGAAGAGCTTGTAGTTCATAATCACTATCACTGTCATCACAAATGCTCACATCTGAGTCTGGGATTTGGGAAAATAGGAGTTTCCTCTTTGATTCTTGTACAACTGAACGTGAACAAGACGGCCCAGCACCAGAGGTGGAAGGCTGTGGGTTGTCTGGGTTTTCCTCACTATTACCCATATTATGGTCATTAGTTTTGGTCAAAACCTCACCAGAACCTTGAAACTCATCTTCACTGTCACTTCCATCTATATTAGAACTGTCACTGGGGAACAAAAGTGTCCCAATTCGCCGAGGAGTGAGGAACTTCTTACCGCCAGGCATGGTGAACATTGTGTACTATGATGGTATTCCCACAATGCACCACTGGATCCCAGATTTTTTTCCTACTGTGCACACCCACCACAGACCCATTCTCTCACATCTAGGCCTATCAGCCTTTTCCAGCGAGATTTGACAGCGCTAGAATTTATGCGTACTAGTATGTCAAAAACCCGTTACGGCATACTAGAACGGCCGAAACCCTCAAAAGGTTAAGTATTGTCGACACAGTGGAATGGGAGAATAGCACTGGTAGTGTCATCCTGCCAGAATGTCCTATAACCTATACCCTAAGTAAAGAGAAACAACTCTGGAACATGTGTAATACGTATCCGGCTGGCTGGCAGGGTGGGTGGGTGATTGGCTGACTGAATGTGGCTGTCCCTCTATCTGTATCTCTCTCTCTCTCACACACAGGTACACATAAGTAAAGTTATCATACATTGTATAAATTACCTAGGATAATCCAAAAAATCCAGACAATGCTATACAGTGGATCTGTGCTCCAGTGCCCTAAATTAATAATAATAATAATAATATAATAATTATTATTATTACAATAATATGTATGTACTACTACTAATAATAATAATAATCACAGAGGCACATTAAATGTGTATAAAACATTAATATAGACATTTTGCTTAATCCATCTATGATTTTTTTTTAAATTATATAATAAACATGCTACGTAACATATAAACACATAAATTAACAAATATGAAATTTTTTCTGGCCGGCTTGACAGAGTGAACAAAAACCATTCATGTCCTGGCTGGTAACAACAACTAGTTTGTTTACAAAACTAACGAACTTTCTACACTCTCATTCTCTCTCTCTCTCATTTATTCATTTAATCTTGTTTACTCACCTCTCACTCTACATTAAGACTACAGATATTTTAAGGCAAGTAATGAGTGAACACGATTATTATATTATAGTTTAATAATATTACAGTGGACCCCCAGTTTACGATCAGCTCCCAATGCGACCAATTATGTAAGTGTATTTATGTAAGTGTGTTTGTATGTGTATGTTTGGGGGTCTGAAATGGACTAATCTAATTCGCAATATTCCTTATGGGAACAAATTCGGTCAGTACTGGCACCTGAACATACTTCTGGAATGAAATAATATCGTAAACTGGGGGTCCACTGTATTATTATTAACCCTCTGACTGTTTCGGTCGTATATGTACGTCTTATGCGCCACTGTTTCGGATGTATTTATACGCGTAAATTCTAGCGGTTTCAAGTCAAGCAGGAGAAAGCTGGTAGGCCTACATGAGAGAGAATGGGTCTGAGTGGTGGGTGTACACCCTGTGAAAAAAATCTGGGACTCAGTGATGCATTGTGGGAATGCCATCTTGGTAGTCCATTTTCACCATGCCTCAGGGTAAGAAGTACCTCACTCCTCGGTGGATTGGAGGTCTTTTGTTCCCAAGTGATAGCTCTAACAGTGATGGAAGTGTCAGTGAAAGTGAATTCCATGGTTTTCAAGCTGGTGTGACCGAAAACAGTGCCCAGGATAATGTAATTAGTGATGAAAACCCAGATGACCCACGACCTTCCACCTCTGGTGCTGGGCCGGTTCGTTCACGTTCACCTGTACTAGGACGAAAGAGGAAACTATTTGCCCATGTATAAAACTCAGATGTGAGCAGTGAAAGTGATAGTGATTTCAAAGCTATTGAAAGCAGTTCTAGTTGCAACAGTGAGGATGAATATTCCCCAGTGAAGCGGCAGTATATACAATGTAGCATGTCGTCTGGTAGTGTGTCATATGCTGTTCCAAGGGGAAGGAGTAAATCTCGGAGCACATCCCATGGCCCTACACCACGACCTGATAGTGAAGATGACGATATTGTTACACTGGGTATGATGCGAGTGAGGCAGCAGGTGGTGGTGGTGGTGATAGTGATGGTGGCTCGAGTCATTTGGCACCAGCAGCAGACCACGCTACTACCAACGCTGCTGACTCTGCACAGCTACAACCAGCCTCACCCAACCCCACACTCCCACAACAACCACAACCACATTTCAATATCCAGAACCCACCAGCAGACCGCATCTGGGATTGGCAGCAAGGAGACGATTTTATTCCCAATCCCCATGACTTTGATGAAACACAAAGTGGAATACGGCCATCGTGTACACTTGGGAACAATGCCACTGAACTAGAATGCTTTCAGTTATTCTTTGATGAACCCCTGATGGACATTATTGTCAGGGAAACCAACACATACTATGAGTACACCATGGCAAATACAATTCTCTCACCCAGATCACAGCTACACCAGTGGAAGGACATAACTGTGGCAGAGATGTACCTGTTCTTTGCCACAATAATGCTTATGCCACATGTGTATAAGCAGTGTCACCACATACTGGGCAACAGAATGCATGATTTCAATCCCAGGTTTTAGTGACATTATAGGTTTACCTGGAGAGAGTTCCGGGGGTCAATGCCCCCACGGCCCGGTCTGTGACCAGGCCCCCTGGTGGATCAGAGCCTGATCAACCAGGCTGTTACTGCTGGCTACACGCAAACCAACGTACGAGCCACAGCCCGGCTGGTCAGGAACCGACTTTAGGTGCTTGTCCAGTGCCAGCTTGAAGACTGCCAGGGGTCTGTTGGTAATCCCCCTTATGTATGCTGGGAGGCAGTTGAACAGTCTCGGGCCCCTGACACTTATTGTATGGTCTCTTAACGTGCTAGTGACACCCCTGCTTTTCACTGGGGGGGATGTTGCATCGTCTGCCAAGTCTTTTGCTTTCGTAGTTAGTGATTTTCGTGTGCAAGTTCGGTACTAGTCCCTCTAGGATTTTCCAGGTGTATATAATCATGTATCTCTCCCACCTGCATTTCAGGGAATACAGGTTTAGGAACCTCAAGCGCTCCCAGTAATTGAGGTGTTTTATCTCCGTTATGCTCGCCGTGAAGGTTCTCTGTACATTTTCTAGGTCAGCAATTTCACCTGCCTTGAAAGGTGCTGTTAGTGTGCAGCAATATTCCAGCCTAGATAGAACAAGTGACCTGAAGAGTGTCATCATGGGCTTGGCCTCCCTAGTTTTGAAGGTTCTCATTATCCATCCTGTGAATCGTTTTTTGATACTGTTACGTATGTTACACTTTTCAGACAAAACAAGGCCTGACAGAAGCAACAGGTTATATAAGATCAGAAATGTGTTTATGTACCTGAAACAAAAGTATTGGATGTATTTTTATCCATTCAGGAAGCTTGTTATTGACAAGTCTTTGATTTTATTCAAAGGAACACTCTCATTCAAGCAGTACATACCAAGCAAGAGGAAACACTTTATACCAAAGTTATTTGTACTGTGTGATTGCAAAAGTGGTCTTGTTTTGGATATCTTTGTGTACACTGGCAGTAATACATTGAGAGATACCAGGAAGTTATTGGGTATCTCTGGTGATGTGGTTCGAACAATGATTGAACCATATCTTGGTAAGGGGCATATATTATATACTGATAACTGGTACACAAGCCCCATACTCGGTGATTTCTTGCGAATGAACATGACAGACTTGTGTGGCACAGTGCGTGTTAATCGTAAGCATATGGCAAGGTTCGAGGCTGGCACTCGCAGAGGTGAGGTGCAGGCCTTTGCTGCCAATGACATCATGGCATTTCGGTGGCATGACAAATGTGATGTCACATTGTTGACATCAGTTCACCAAAATGAAATGGCACACACTGGCAGGCACAATAGAGACCAATGAACCCATTCTAAAACCTGCAGCTGTCATGGACTACAACCTCAATATGCGCTTAGTGGACAAATGTGACATGCAGATTGGGTTTGCTGATTGTGTATGCAAGAGTTATATGTGGTATATAAAACTTTTTTTCCATCTTCTTGATATTTCCATGCTAAATGCTTATAACATATACAAGTTGAGGACCAACAACAAACCAAAATATGGTGAATTTTGTTTGTCAGACATAAGACAAATAATCGTCAAGTACCAAGGAGCAACACCTGCAATAGACCAGCGCCCACGAAATTAACTACACATGCCATCTCGTTTGAGGCCTGGTGATCACTACCCCATACAACTGCCTTCAACTGCTTTCAAGAAAAGTGCTCAGAAGAGGTGTTTTGTATGTGGACATACCACAAAATGCCCACAAACACGCAGACACACTCGTTTTATGTGTGAGGAGTGTCAAGTACCACTCTGCATATAACTATGTTTCAAAGAGTTCCATAAGCTGCAGCAGTTCTAGGAAAGTGTTCAGTGACTGTACATATGTATATATACGTATTATGGAACAATAGTAATAAACAATGTTTTGTATTGTTTGTGTAAACAAGTTTTATACACAATCTAATAGTGATAATGTTTGTTCAGTTACTGTGTTGTAAACAATGAGTGTATATTTGAACAATGCACCATACTTTGGTCTCACAGGCCACATAAGTTACTTAGAAAAGAAAAATATTGGAAAATACAAGAAACCATCGAACTGCACATACATGTACACGTTTATATATACACAATCGTCTGAGTCTTCTTTGATTTTATCTTAATAGTTCTTGTTCTTAATGCTTTTCCTTTTATATCCATGGGGAAGTGGAATAAGAATCTTTCCTCTCTAAGCCATGCGTGTTGTAAAAGTCAACTAAAATGCCGTGAAAAATGGGCTAGTAACCCCTTTTCCTGTACAGCCTACTAAAAAGAAAAAGAAGAAAACCATCAAAGTGGAATGTTTGAATGTGTGTGGATGTTGTGCAAATGATAAGAAAGAGATGATTGTGGATGTTACAAATGAGAAGAAACTGGATGTCCTGGCTTTAAGTGAAACAAAGCGAAAGGGGGTGGCAGAGTTTCAGTGGGAAGAATTACATGGGATTAAGTCAGGGGTTTCAAATAGAGCTAGAGCTAAAGAAGTAGCAATAATGTTGAAGGATAAGTTATGGCAGGAAAAGGGGGAATATAAATGTATTAATTCAAGGATTATGTGGAGTAAAATAAAGGTTGGATGTTACAGTAAGCATTTATGCACCTGGAGAAGAGGGAAGTGTAGAGGAGAGAGAGAGATTTTGGGAAATGTTGAGTGAATGTGTGGGGAGTTTTGAACCAAGTGTGAGAGTACTTGTGGTTGGAGATTTCAATGCTAAAGTGGGTAAAAATGTTGCGGAGGGAGTAGGAGGTAAATTTGGGATGCCAGGGGTAAATGAAAATGGGAAGCCTTTAATTGAGCTATGTGTAGAAACAGTAAAAAGTAATACATATTTTATGAAAAAGAGGATAAATAAGTATACAAGGTATGATATAGCACGTAATGAAAGTACACCTACCATCCGACTTATGACCGAGTTCGGTTCCGAGAAACTGGTTTTAAGTCGAAATGGTCGTAAGTCGAACTTTACTACCGAATATCAACAAAACATTTTTGTAATGACTATTTTATTGTTTTATTTTGGTATTTCATGTTTTACTTTACTTTTTATGCTGTTAGTACTGTATTTTATACTGTAAGGTTTAGGATAAACACTGTGTACAACACAAATAGTTGTTTATTTCCCAGAAATTTGGCATAAAAAACACGGTCCTAAGTCGAGTGGTCGTAAGTCGAGCAGGTCGTAAGTCGGATGGTAGGTGTAAATTTATTAGATTATGTATTGGTGGATAAAACGTTGATGGGTAGGCTTCAGGATGTACATGATTATAGAGGGGCAACTGATATATTGGATCATTATTTAGTTGTAGCTACAGTTAGAGTAAGAGGTAGATGGGAAAAGAGGAAAACTGAAACAGGGTGAGATACAAGCAACTATTGGTAGAAAGGTGGGCTAGTGTAAGTATGAGTAGTGGAGGAGAGGTTGAAGAGGGTTGGAATAGTTTTAAAAATGCAGTATTAGAATGTGGGGCAGAAGTTTGTGGCTATAGGAGGGTGGGTGCAGGAGGAAAGAAGAGTGATTGGTGGAATAATGAAGTAAAAGGTGTGATAAAAGAGAAAAAGTTAGCTTATAAGAGGTTTTTACAAAGCAGAAGTGTTATAAGAAAAGCAGAGTATGTGGAGAGTAAAAGAAAGGTGAAGACAGTGGTGAGAGAATGCAAAAGGAGAGCAGATGATAGAGTGGGAGAGGCACTGTCAAGAAATTTTGATGAAAACAAGAAAAATTTTTTGGAGATAAACAAGTTAAGAAAGCCTAGGGAATGAATGGACTTGTCAGTTAATTGCTACACTCTTAATGCTACACTTTGCCACTGCTGCTTCATGTCTGCCACTGCTACCTCATGATGTCTGCCACTGCTGCTTCATGGTGTCTGCCACTGCTGCTTCATGTTGCCTGCCACTGCTGCTTCATGGTGTCTGCCACTGCTAAATCACGTTGTCTGTCAATACTGCTTCATGATGTCTGCCACTGCTGCTTCATGATGTCTGGCACTGCTGCTTCATGTTGTCTGCCGATGCTACCTCATGATGTCTGTTCTCACTTTTGCTAGCATGTTGAAGAGCTTTTCAATATGTGAAGGTTGAGGGGCAGTGCTAATCGGACAAGCATTGGACAATGACGTCATTTGTTTACTCTTGAGCATCGCCAAAGAATCGAACATTTCTGCTACTTTTGAGCTCAATTTCAATGTACTTTTCTTCGTGAAATCAATCAAAATCATATCTATTTCTGTAGTATATCTTCCATTCTATCAAATGAGACCAAAAAAACGAGAATACATACAACCATTAAAACTATACGAAAATATACCACTAAGGGGTAGCTAATGGCTGAGAAGTGAACTCCTTTATTTATGGTCTGATTTCTTTCATTTTTGGTGTACACTAAGGATCATCTTTCCATCATACATTGCCCAAGTTTCAGTAAGATAGTCCAACAAACAACTGAGATCCAATTCCCTAGAACAAGACCAAGAGCCCCTCACTAGCGTCAAGGAACCTCCCTCGAGGCCCGCTCGCATCTGGAAATTTTGCTTGTATCTGGAAGCAAAAAATCGGCCGAGCAAATGCTCGTATCTGGAAAAACTCACACGTGGATGCACTCATAAGTAGAGGTTCCACTATATATGGAATAGGTAGTAAGTTACTAAATGCTGTAAAGAGTTTCTATGAGGATAGTGAGGCTCAGGTTAGGGTGTGTAGAAAAAAGGAAGATTACTTCATGGTAAAAGTAGGTTTTAGACAGGGATGTGTAATGTCACCATGGTTGTTTAATATATTTATAGATGGGGTTGTAAAAGAAGTAAATGCTAGAGTGTTGGGGAGAGGGGTGGGATTAAATTATGGGGAATCAAATACAAAATGGGAGTTGATACTATCATTTAGAGAGAATGGATCAAAGTAGAATGATATGGAGAGCATATAAATCTGTAGGGGAAGGAAAGCGGGGTAGGGGTCATCCTCGAAATGGTTGGAGGGAGGGGGGTAAAGGAGGTTTTGTGGGCAAGGGGCTTGGACTTCCAGCAAGCGTGCATGAGCGTGTTAGATAGGAGTGAATGGAGATGAATGGTTTTTGGGACCTGACGAGCTGTTGGAGTGCAAGCAGGGTAATACTTAGTGAAGGGATTCAGGGAAACCGGTTACTTTTATATAGCCGGACTTGAGTCCTGGAAATGGGAAGTACAATGCCTGCACTCTAAAGGAGGGGTTCAGAATATTGGCAGTTTGAAGGGATATGTTGTGTATCTTTATACGTATATGCTTCTAAACTGTTGTATTCTGGGCACCTCTGCAAAAACAGTGATTATGTGTGAGTGAGGTGAAAGTGTTGAATGATGATATAAGTATTTACTTTTTGGGGGTTTTCTTTCTTTTTGGGTCACCCTGCCTCAGTGGGAGATGACCAACTTGTTAAAAAAAAAAATAATCTAACAAACTATTTTCATTATGTGCTATATCATACTTTGTATACTTATTTATCCTCTTTTTCATAAAATATGTATTATTACCAAACCTTTTTCTACACATAGCTTAATTAGAGGCTCCCCATTTTCATTTACCCCTGGCACCCCAAATTTACCTACTACTCCCTCCACAACATTTTTACCCACTTAAGCATTGAGAACCCCAACCACAAGTACTCTCTCACTTGGCTCAAAACTCCCCACGCACTCACTCAACATTTCCCAAAATCTCTCTCCTCTACGCTTCTCTCTTCTTCAGGTGCATAAACAGTTACTAGAACCCACTTTTAACATCCAACTTGTATTTTACTCCACATAATCCTTCAATTTATACATTTATATTCCCTCGTTTCCTGCCATAACTTATTTTTCAACATTATTGCTACTACTCTAGCTCTAACTATCTGAAACCCATGACCTAATCCCATTTATTTCTCCCCATTGAAACTCTCCTACCCCCTTCAGCTTTGTTTCACTTAAAGCCAGAAAATCCAACTTCTCATTCATAACATCCACAATCATCTCTCTCTTATCATTCGCACAACATCCATGCACATTCAAACATCCCACTTCGACTGTTTTCTCCTTATTCTTTTTAGTAATGATTTCCACAATAAATTATATTACAAGAGGGCCCCCACTTTACAATGCTTTACTTTTCAGCACTTCACTAATACAGCAGTTGTTAACTATGCCCATTCTTCATTTATTCAGGCTACCTATATTAAATATATTCACTACCCATTAGAATATTTTAAGGTAAGTAATGTGCATACTGTATATGCATTTTCTTTTAGGCCTGGCTCTCTCACTCAATAACATATGACATGTAAACCTGTTATCAGGCTTATACACATTTGAAAGTGAAAAAAGCCATGTTCCACTTTATAGCTGTAGCCCTGAACCTAACCTGTGCATAAGCAGGGCCCTACTATACATTTATATGAAACAAACGTATATGAAGCAGATATGGGAATAAGAACACTTAGATTATAGCATATTAAGATCATTTTGGGTTCATTTACAGGTAATACTGCATTGTACCCTCATTTATTCTTAGCATGTTTAGTAGTCCATCACTACAGCAGGATAAGTACAGGTGGCCCTCCACATCTGCGAGGGTTGGCGGTCAAGAACCTCGTGAATGTTTGGTGCACAAATATATAGTAGGGAAATATAATAGCATTTACTTAGCCTAACAATACCGCTTCCTTAACCTACTGAACCATGAACAATTATAAAACACATGAAAACGTCATAAAATGCATACATGTATTGTATATACATACATGTTATGGTTTAACCCTTTGAGGGTTTTGGTCGTACTAGTACGTCTTACTCGTAGGGGTTTTTGACGTACTAGTACGCATAAATTCTAGCGGCCTCAAATCTCGCAGGAAAAGGCTGATAAGCCTAGATGTGAGAGAATGGGTCTGTGTGGTGGGTGTGCGCAGTAGGAAAAAAATCTGGGACCCAGTGGTGCATTGTGGGAATGCCATCATAGTACACAATTTCCACCGTGCCCTGCGGTAAGAAGTTCCTCACTCCTCGGCGAATTGGGACACTTTTGTTCCCCAGTGACAGTTCTAATACAGATGGAAGTGACAGTGAAGATGAGTTTCAAGGTTCTGGTGAGGTTTTGACTGAAACTAATGACCATAATATGGGTAATAGTGAGGAAAACCCAGACAACCCACAGCCTTCCACCTCTGGTGCTGGGCCGTCGTTCAGTTGTACCAGAATCAAAGAGGAAACTCCTATTTTCCAAAATCCCAGACTCAGATGTGAGCATTGGTGATGATAATGATAGTGATTATGAACTACAAGCTCTTCAAACTTGTTCCAAGAATGGAGGAGGAGGAGGAGGCAGAGGAGGAGGAGGCAGAGGAGGAGGAGGCAAGAGGAGGAGGAGGCAGAGGAAGAAGAAGAAGAAGAGGAGGAGGAGGAGGAGGAGGAGGAAGAAGAGGAGGAGGAGGAGGAGGAGGAGGAAGAGGAGGAGGAGGAGGAGGAGGAGGAAGAAGAAGAATACGTAATGATAACAATAATACATAATAATAATAATACATAATAATAATAATATGTAATAATAAATGTTCACCCATGACAGTAACAAGATAAGGGGAGATAACATCTGATAAGTGCTGACGTTTGATGAGGGTAAATGAGGGTAGAGCTGATGCCAAAAGATGAGATGAACATCGCCCTCCCTTTGTTTTTGCTGGTATACTAACATTTCTGTCTGTCTATTTGCCTGTCTGTCAAGCTCCCTGTCTATCCATCTAGCTCTCTGTCTCAGAGAGCCACAAGACTGCGTCATCACTTTTACTCACATCTTCAAGCAGAGTATAGCACTTTGTCTGGGTTTCTTGGGTTATCCTAGGTAATTTATACTATGTATACTTGTATTTATGTGTACCTGTGAGACAGAGATAGACAGACAGATAGAATGAGGGAGAAAGATAATTAGATAGAATGGAGGAGGGGAAGCAGCATCCGACCCCATTGTTTTGACAGGCCGGAGGGGGAAAGAGTAATGAGCCAATATGTCACTTTGACAGCTGCTGACTCCTTGTAATTTACACTATGGACGAGGAGGACAAGGAGAAGGAGGAAGAGTAGGGGAAAGAGGAAGAAGAGGAGGAGGAGGGTGGAACACTAGTACACTGGTACTGGTACACTAACATTTCTGTCTGTCTATTTGTCTGTCTGTCAAGCTCCCTGTCTATCTGTCTATCCGTCTAGCTCTCTGTCTCAGAGAGCCACAAGACTGTGTCATCACTTTTACTCACATCTTCAAGCAGAGTATAGCACTTTGTCTGGATTTCTTGGGTTATCCTAGGTAATTTATACTATGTATACTTGTATTTATGTGTACCTGTGAGACAGAGATAGACAGACAGATAGAAAGAGAGAGAGATTGAAAGAGATAGAATGAGGGAGAAAGATAAAACACCATTGTGTATGACACCATGTTTCAGAGTTCCACAAGCTGCAGAACTTCTAGGAATATGTTCAGTGACTGTATATTGGTATATATATTATAGAACAATAATAATAAACAATGTTTTGTATTGTTTGTTTTTGTAAACAAGTTTTGTAAACAATATATTGATAATTATGTTTGTGTGCTTATTGTGTTGTATACAACGAGTGTATATATGTACATTGCACCTTACTTTGGTCTCATAGGCCACATAAGTTATGTGAAAAAATAAAATAGTGAAAAAAACAACAAACCTTCAAATACAAGTAAATCAAAGTTTACCGGGTGAGCGGCAGTCGCCGCTGTTGCCATACGCGGCTCATTTTCTGCAAACTTCATGCATCCATATCTCCGTAAGTATTGATGGTAAATTTTTTTTGTTTATCCTATAATGTTTAGAAAAAAAAACTCTATTTTTTCATAAGAAAAAATAATTTTTTTTTTTTTGAAATTTGGCCGACCCTGAGAACGAGTTTCGGAGAGGGCCTGTCGACCCTCAAAGGGTTAATAACAAGTAATAAACAAACAAAACACTCACCATTCGTAAGGTTAGGCAGATGAACTCTGATGACTTGTGGTGATGATGACATTGACAATGACAATGATGATGGTGATGATAGTTAACCATGCAGTTACTGATGACAGTTGAATGGAGGTGATTATATAGAGTGTAACTGCATGGCATGATGAGTCTAGTGTGGATTCTAATTCTTCACTGCCAGAGTCACTGCTGATAATAGGCGGTGGATCATCGACATCGCTTGAATCAGGGTTAGCAACGGGAGTACAGCAGGCTTCCTTGTGAAGAACATTGTGATGGGCAACTGAGACTTTTTCCTCTTCATATCTACAAAACAGTTTTTTGTAGGGAATTATGCTCCCATCAATGTCGTTCATCACCTTCAAAGCCCTCAACATTGATGGGTCTATGTTGTAAAAAAATTGTTTGAGCTGTGCTGTCATTCTCATTGCTTGCCCTAGTTTTTCAAGGGTGAGGGCTTGAGGTTGATTGACCTCAGCAACACTCTCTTCTTAATCCTCACTCTCTGCCTGTACAATCTCCAACAACTCTTCATCATTTAGGCCCAGCACATGTTCTTCAACCAGTTCTCTCGCCTCACCCTCCTGCATGTCCTCGAACCCTTCATCACCAACTAGCCTTGTTAACTCCACAGTCTTCCTCACGGCTTTGTTAACCTCGTCCTGAGGACCAAATCCAACAAAATCACACTGGACAATGACAGTGAGTGGTGGACTGGCTGCCAGTTGAGGGGGTAAGGAGAAGGGTAGTAGGGACGTGGTGGGAAGCATAAATATGATTGGGCGGCTGGGCATTAGTGAATGTTTGAGGCTTGCGAAAGTGGAACTCATGAATGTGGAGGGCCACCTGTATGTCCATATCAAGACAAATGCCCACATACAGGTTTTATTGGGCATTTGTCCATATCAGGTAGTCAACCGATTAAGCAGACTACATCCGTTTAATTGAAATGCTCAATATGATGGAATTTATGGTAAACTGGACAAACCCTTTCCCCTATTATTCTGTCTTATTGGACCTTTGCTGTATTGTCTTTCAAAACCAGATTTGAAAAAAAAAAAATAATTTAATTAATGTTTGTCAGTAACTAATTTTGCAAGCAAAATTCATTACAAATTTGGGCAATATTCTTAACACAAACTACATGTACTTACAATTTTTCTTTCATTGTTTCCGTATCAGAAATAAAATTCAGCCAAGGAGCTAATGGGTCAATCATTGTAGATAACTTTTCCACATCAGTTGCCATGTGTATCAATAAACGATCCTTGTGAGTTATCATATTTCGGACCTAAAATTAAAAAAAATAAATAAATAAAAAACGTGAGTAATCTTGCACAAAATGTATAAACTAGTAATATGCTCTCAGTAAAGTAAATTATACTTTTTAGGGCCTAATGTAAAACTGTGCAGCATATGACATGATGGGGAAATGATCTGTGCAAAAACATTAGGGTTAAAGCATTTCAGTGCCTCCTCTCTCATAACAAAAACAAAAATATTCAAAGTACAATGCTACTTAACATGGATCAAATATTAATATAATCTTTCACAAATTAATATAAAACTGCATATTGTATAATCTTACATCAATGAACAATTTCATCTCAGTTTTTCAGTTACAAACTAGTAGGTATATGGTACACACAGCATATAAAAAAAATATTCCTACCAACCTGCTCTAATTCCTCGAGGACTTGAGTTTCTTCAGTATTTAATCTATTGAGTAGAGAGTTGAGGAACTTCTCTTGCCGGAGAATATTCTGCTGATTCTGGTTGGAATCTGTCAAAAGTGATTTCTCTAAATTTACATAACGCAGTTGTTGGGGTAAAAATTCTGGTGACAACAGCTGCATGAGTATAGATGATGATTAATATCCAAAGTAAGCAGGCTGCATTATATATATCTGAACCTTTATATTCAGTGTATTAATAAATGATCCTTGTGAGTGATCATATTTCAAACCTATATAAAAAAAAAAAAAAAAAAAAAAATTGAGTAATAAGTGTATAAACTAGTAATATGCTCTCAGTAAAGTAAATTATACTTTTTAGGGCCTAATGTAAAACTGTGCAGCATATGACATGATGGGGAAATGATCTGTGCAAAAAATTGGGGTTAAAGCATTTCAGTGCCTCCTCTCTCATGACAATCACAAAAATATTCAAAGTACATTTCTTTTTAACATGGATCAAATATTAACAATCTTTCACAAATTAATATAAAACTGCATATTGAATAATCTTACATCAATGAACAATTTCATCTTGCATATTTATGAGACAGAAAAGACACCAGCAATCCTACCATCATGTCAAACAATTACAGGCTTCCATTTTACACTCACTTGGCCAGACAGTAGTACCTCCCTGGGCAGTTGCTGTCTACCAACCTACTACCTAAGTTATTATAAGCTAACAAGCAAAATACCCCTTAGGTAGTAGGCTGGTAAACAACAACCACCCAGGGAGGTACTACCGTCCTGCCAAGGGGGTGTGAAACAGAAACCTGTAATTGTTTTACATGATGGTAGGACTGATGGTGCCTTTTTTCTGTCTCATAAACATGCAAGGTTTCAGGTATGTCTTGCTACTTCTACTTACACTTAGGTCACACTACACATACATGTACAAGCATATATAAACACACCCCTCTATTTTCTTCTATTTTCTTATTAGTTCTTATTCTGGTTTATTTCCTCTTATCTCCATGGGGAACTGGAACAGAATTCTTCTTCCATAAGTCATGCATGTCATCAGAGGCGACTAAAATGCAGAGAGCAAAGGGCTAGTAACCCCTTCTCCTGTACATATATATTACTAAATTTAAAAAGAGAAACTTTTGTTTTTCTTTTCAGGTCATCTCGCCTCAGTGGGACATGGCCGGTTTGTTGAAAGAAAAAAGAAGCAAAATATCCACATTAGAAATATAATTAAAATTTTTTATTGTTTGGTTGAGAATGATGTGGTAACTAACTTAAAACATTTAATTATGATGAGGAAAGACTATCATCCAAACGAATATATTTTATTAGTGACATTTCTTTTTCTTTCATTTGATATACAGTAGGGCCCCACTTATACGGCGGGTTAGGTTCCAGGCTGTCGCCGGAAAGCAGACATCGCCGGAAGGCAGAACGCCATTTTTCTCCATTTATAAATGCATATAGATGCCAGACAACAAGTTTACACTAAATTATATTAAGTTAGTAATGGAACTAGGCATTAAAAACACACAAAGTAAAATACATTCACAGTAAATTCATTACTTATCTTAAAGTATTTGTAATCTTAATATAGGGAGAGAGGTGAGTAGTACTTATTTGTAGGAAGTCAGGTGCAGATAGCCCAGGCTCCCTGTCTCATACTTAATATACGATATTTAAAACATCCCAGAGAGGTAAAATACACATACTGTACAGTACACTCATTATTTACCTTAAAATGTGTAGTCTTAATATAGGAAGAGAGGTGAGTAGTATTTATTTGTAGGAAGTCGGTGTAGGTAGCCGGTAGGTGTAGCCCGCCTGGGCTACACCTACCGGCTACCTACACTATGGCCCAGAGCCATATTATTAACATTGACATACCTCGTTCACTGAATTTAATCATTTCTAACAACTACCTTTAGATGCCATCATAAACGAAGGAAGAAGTATTGAATAATTCATGCCGAAAATTGTAAACAAAGTGGAGTGAGGGAGTGGCTGGGCCAAGCGCAGATTCATACACGTTTTCTCTGATGGCTGAACAGAGAAAACATAATGTTGTCCCTCCGCCCGGCTACCACACAGCTCCACAATTATTATTATCAGAGCACACATAAAATATGTAATAAATGCCAGACAACAAGTTTACACTAACTTATAATAAGTTAGCAATAGAAATAGGCATTAAAAACACAATAAAAGGTAAGATACACACAGAGTACACTTATTACTTACCTTAAAATATTAATATTAATGTATGAGAGGTGAGTGGCAGGGTGTTTATTGAATAAAATCAGAATGGCACACCATCATCCTCTAACTTGGCACTTAAAGCAAGTATTACGACTTCTCTTTTTATCACAGCTAAGCTTACACGCCATCGTCAATGAGAGCCAACTAGTTAACGAAAGAGCAAACGAGAGAGAGAACAAGATACAGAGTTGAGACAATGTAAGAACACAAACTGAACAGGTAGTGGGCGATCACTTGGTCAGGCGAAATAAATGCGTATTAATGTGTGTCTACTTTTAGTTCATTCACGTATGTTTGTAAGAGTTTGTAAAACATTTACCTCAATATTTTTTTATAATAATAATAATTACCTCACAATACAAATACAGTGGACCCCCAGTTAATGATATTTTTTCATTCCAGAAGTGTGTTCAGGTGCCAGTACTGACCGAATTTGTTCCCATAAGGAATATTGTGAAGTAGATTAGTCCATTTCAGACCCCCAAACATACACGTACAAATGCACTTACATAATTGGTCGCATTGGGAGGTGATCGTTAAGCGGGGGTCCACTGTACTCTTACATTGTGTACAAGTTGTACAAGTTAGTTCAGAATAAACAAACAGCAACACACCATTTTTAGAGTGAATGAAGATAACAATGTATTAATAATAATAATAATATTATTACAGTGGACCCCCGCATAACGATTACCTCCGAATGCGACCAATTATGTAAGTGTATTTATGTAAGTGCGTTTGTACGTGTATGTTTGGGGGTCTGAAATGGACTAATCTACTTCACAATATTCCTTATGGGAACAAATTCGGTCAGTACTGGCACCTGAACATACTTATGGAGTGAAAAAATATCGTTAACCGGGGGTCCACTGTATTATTAATATTAATTATAATAATAATATTATTATTATAATAAAAAGCACTAAGCCCACAAGGGTCGTGAATTGCTATATATAGAGTAAAGGCATACGAAAAGAATATTTTTCTACAGTTATCCCCCAGTTCGACTAGAGAAAACGTAATTCTTCCGACACTACCTACACAGCTGCTTTGTAAACAAATCTTATATTTACATCAATTTTTATTCTGTGAGTGTATGTATCATGTTTATATGCTATGTAATGGGTTTTATATATAATTTTGAGGAAAATATCATAGATGGATTAATGAAAATGCCTATATTGATGTAAAATAAGACATTTAGTGTGCCCAAGAGTGATTATTATTACGTAGTATTGGCGTCATAAGTAGAGAGAGACTTAGCAATTTTAATGTGTACCTGCACACCAGCACAGTGTGTAAGTATATTTTGGTACAGGTACACATAAGTATAATTATCAGAGTACATATAAAATATGCAGTAACTTTAAAACACTTGAAATTTTGGAAAGTTTCCTGACATAATAGATGTGGTCACGGAAACTGTAAACAAACCGGGTGGGGGGCGCCGTATTTGAAAGACCGCTTGCCGTATAGTAAATTTTGGCCATAATTTGACATCGCTGTAAGGCGAAACGTCATAAAGCGGGGCCTTACTGTATATAAGAGTAAGGTGATGTACGAATGGTATATAATACCGACAAGATGAGAGTAAGACACATGTGCAACATCTGGGTATCTTTATTGTAGACGTTTTGCCATCCAGTGGCTTTATCAATACAAATTCTAGGACATAACTTGAAGACAGTAGAACTATGTACAGAAGATGAGGTAATCAGTCCCTCAACCTAGGAGTAGGTGCGAACAGCACCATAGTCGTGGAGATTCAAGTTATGTCCTAGAATTTGTATTGATAAAGCCATTGGATGGCGAAACGTCTACAATAAAGATACCCAGATGTTGCACATGTGTCTTACTCTCATCAAGAGTAAGGTGATGATGATATCAAACAATTTAAATAAAGAAAAATTGGATATCACATTGGAGGGACGGAGTATGGAAGAAGTGAATGTGTTCAGATATTTGGGAGTTGACTTGTCAGAAGATGGGTTTATGAAGGATGAGGTTAACCATAGAACTGATGAAGGAAAAAAAGTGAATGGTGTTGTGAGGTATCTGTGGAGACAAAAAAAAACATTATCCATGGAGGCAAAGAAGGGAATGTACAAGAGTATAGTGGTACCAACACTCTTATATAGGAGTGAAGCATGGGTTATAAATGCTACAGCAAGGAGGAGGCTGGAGGCAGTGGAGATGTCTAAGGGCAATGTGTGGTGTAAGTATTATGCAGAGAATTCGTAGTGTGGAAATTAGGAGGAGGTATGGAGTTACTAAAAGTATCAGTCAGAGGGCTGAAGAGGGGTTGTTGAGGTGGTTTGGTCATTTGGAGAGGATGGAACAAAGTACTAGAATGACTTGGAGAGTATATAAATCTGTAGTGGAAGGAAGGTGGGGTAGGGGTCATCCAAAGAAAGGTTGGAGGGAGAGGGTAAAGGAGGTTTTGTGGGCAAGGGGCTTGGACTTCAATTAAGTGTGTGTGAGCATGTTAGATAGGAGTGAATGGAGATGAATGGTTTATGGGACCTGACAAGCTGTTGGAGTGTGAGCAGGGCAGTATTTTGTGAGGGGATTCAAGGGAACCGGTTAGCTGGACTTGAGTCCTGCAGGTGGGAAGTACACTGCCTGCATCTTAAAGGAGGAGTTTGGGATATTGGCTGTTTGGAGTGATATCTAAACTGTCACATCTGAGTGCCTCTGCAAAGAGTAATTGTTTGTGAATAATGGTGAAAGTGTTGAGTGATGATGATGAAAGTTTTTTTCTTTATTTTTGGATCACCCTGCCTCAGTGTGAAATGGTTGACATGTTAAAAAAAAGAAAAAAAAAATATCAGTTCTTAGTACTTTGGTTTCAATACTTAAAAATGAAAAATGAAAATATATTTTCCGGATTAGCTATTATACAACTTGAACTCATTCTTAATATTGTTTCAACTGTAAAACTTCTTTCCTTCTAGATATGAAAATGTTGAGTTAATGGGAGATTTTAACTTTAGGCAAATTGATTGGTACAATGTGACAGGAAATATTGAGTCTAGTGACTTTCTTGATGCAGTTCAGGATTGCTTTTTAAAACAGTTTGTTACAGAACCAACTAGAGGAAACAATCTGCTTGACTTGGTTCTTGCCAACAAAGAATTACTAGTTAATAATCTTG